>NC_138112.1:19057630-19658880 GCF_964146895.1 Miniopterus schreibersii | reverse complement strand
ATTGGGAGTTGCTTACTGGTGGGGCTAAGAGAAAATCTGTGGCATGGTGAACAAACAGAGGAGAAAATTCAACTTTCTGCAAACAATGCAGACTGTCTAAATATTAAAACAGACTTCCTTTCCCATGTTAGTTACCATATAAACTTACCTCCATATTATCTACTCAAGGGAAAATCAGTGGCACCAATAATACAAAATCAATTAAAAGTACATTATATACTGGGGGTAGAGCGGGGAGTAATTGCCATTTTAATTATGTCTGGTCAAATTGCAATTAGTTTGTGTTCCCTGAGAATACACCTGTTAAAAGAGATGGTTCAAATGAGGCAGTCAGGACGTGGGAACATAGACTGAATTTTCAAAGTTTCTTTAGAAAAACAAAGATTTGTTTCTCATATAGCAGTCAAGATTAAATCCTTTACTTGTAGGTAAAATTTTAATATACCATGTGTGGTTTTACATCTTTTTGTTTTTCTGTAATGCTGATAATTTAATTTCAGCATAGGTTAATTTTGAATCATATTGCTGGAATATTAGAAAAAGAAGAAACCAATAAATTAGATTAGACAAGGGAGATAAAACAAGGCAAAGTATGAGAAAAGATTTGGGAAATAAAACCTCTGGAGAGATAAAGGAAGCGAAGGGAAAGTCAGGATGCCCTTTAGAGCAACACTCCTGCGTCTATTAGGAATGAGTGAGCTAAGCCTAGTATCAAGGGATCTGCTGATCGGTGCTTTGTTTCAATATGAGCTTCTGGGGAGCAGTTAGGATCTCTGAGCTATAAACTAAAAAAAGCATTTTGCATTTGAATGGAGGCTTATTCATTAAGTTCACTCATTGAGCCAATATTTATGGGACATTTTCAGTGCGTCAGGTGGCTGTTATTATTTTTGTACTTTCACAATCACAGTAACTACAAGAGAGTAAAACCAATTTATAAAATCATCTTGTTTTATAAAAATGAAAACAAGAGATGGCAAATAAATTGTACATTACCAGTCATTACTAATTAGGATATATATGCTAGAAATGTTTTTTACACCAACTATGTCTTTATTTTAGTTTTATGAAAGTGCAATGTGTTTATGAGGCTTTCACATGAATACTTACAATCTTGTCCTTCCACTTCTGTTTTTCTTCTGAGGTCTTCAGTATTTCACATGGAGGTTTTCAGGAGCCAATCACAGGCTGGATACGGGCACTTTTTGAGTAAGTTATTCGTCTACGAAGATATCTTTTCTTCTTCTAGGGCTTTGTCAGGATTATTTTTTAATGTAGGCAAATATCTTCCTGAAATCTAAGATCAAAATACTTTGTCCACTGCGCGTGAGCCCAAGCTAAGTAGATCCTTCCCTGTTCTTTGGCAATGAATGCAGTTACAGAGATTTCAGGATTATCTTGAAAAATTAGAAACACTTGTTCACAAACTAGGTGAGGGAGTGGATGTCAGTGCTGAAACACCTATTAATTTCTCTAGAAACCAAGTTTCTTTTTTTTTTTTTTTTTTAACCCAGTGATCTCCAAAATGAAAGACAAAATCTCCAGTTTTAAAACTAAATCTTTCTTTTTCATCCATTGCAAGTGCTCACTTGTGGTGGAAGGACTTACAGGCCTTAATGAGGCTAGACTTCCTCTCCCTCTCTGTAAATTTTCATACTGTGGAAAAATAGTTGTTTTATCAACTTCAGTAATCTGTTACATTTTCTTGGGTAAGTGTAATCAAGTGCCTTGGACATTGAATTTCTTTTAAAACAATTTTAATAATTTAAATGAAGGTACAATTTTAATGATTTAATGTATTCTAAGGTGTTTGTTTTTTTTTCAATGTTTGTGCCCTTACATCAAATGCTTAACTACCAATTGTTATACATCTGGTCAATATGTAGTTTGTTTTACAGTCTACAAAAAAGGGAAAATTGGACCCTTATCTAGAGAAAGAGAAAGAGAAAGAGAAACTCTTTTGGAAGTTGTAGAATTTCATACAAGTTGTGTACTTACGTCTAAGCATATTGTATATTATGTGGAAAATTGGAGAAAAGAAGTAACAAAAAGTAGCTACTTTTAAATTACAAACCATTTTAATGTATTCAGAATAATTTCCAATACCCTGGAAGGCTAATGCACTATTGATTTGGGGAGAAAATGAAAAGACAGCTGTGGAAAGTCACCTTTTCTTTTCTCCAGGATGAATTGTATATGATGGTAAATGTATATATTCTGTGTTGAGATTATTAGATTATCTCAAAATTTCTCAGCATAAAGAACAAAAATATTACGAACTGACAGATGGGAGGCAAAATTTAGGGCTATTAAAATTGTTGATGGTATTTCAGATATGAGACATTTGGGAGTAAAACATGCCAAACAAAATATTATAAAACAAATATGGAGACAGTGCAGCTTGTGGATTTGGTCATTTTTCTGCTTCTATGTCATAAATATAATAAAATTAAAGTAGACCTCTCTGGAGGTCATATTTTACTGAAAATTGCTGGATTTTTAAATTTATTTAAGTAATTTAAAGTCTGAATTTGTCTTTGTTTTGAAAATTTTTCAGACACCTGTTTAATTTCTTGGGTGTAAGAAGTAGTATGGGAGATTCTGGGCTTTACAGTTTTTAGTGTTCTTCCTCTCCACTTTGTTTATGCACCCACATGCTCCAGGAATATGCTGCCTCTGGGTCTTTGCCCTGGTTATTTCCGCCGGTGGTTCTTTCTCCGACAGACACCTTGGCTAATTTCTCAACATTTGTGTGTTTTTACCATTGTCACAGTGTCTGTGAGGACAGCCTCAACCTCTCTATTTGAAATTTTACCCTCCCAGGGCTCCTTATCCTCTTACCTTCTTTAATTTTCTCTTCTTCAGTTCCTCCCATTTATCATAATGTACATTTTACTTATTCATTTGTGGCCTTTCATTCCTTACAAGGAAAATAAGCTAATATCTTTTTGTCATTGCCGTATCCTCAGAACTTAGACTATGGCTTATCATGTAGTGAGGGCCCCCAAATGCTTGCTGAATGCTATTGAGTGAATAAATATTAAAGTATCTGAAGTATTGTTGAATCCTGAGCTTTTCAAAGACAGCAAACTTGATCACTGTTGTTTGACTGAATCCCATTATGTGGCCACAAAAATCAGTCGTTTCCCGGTAAGTTAACTTACAAATACACAATGAGTTTCTTCAATATGCAGACAGTTCCACCTCTCTGAGGAATTATAGAAACCCACATTTAGGTGGAAATAAAGAAAATATATCTAGTCCAGGTTTTATTCTGCTTTTTTCTTAAATAGCCTAGGTTCTTTGTTGTCTTTTGATAAAATTTGAGACAGTCTGTGTCATTCTCACCTTACTTGAGTTGTGCTGTATTATTACTTTCTCATTTTAGGATATACGATCCTGCTTGCTGAGAATATTCATTCTCTCTCTCTCTCATTACTTTTTAAGATTCTACCTTGGCCGGGCAAGGTTGCACAGTGTGTTGATAAAAGGAAATCCTCAGAACCTCCCCAAATTCTCTTGATATTCCTGGCTGAAGCCACCCACACATTTTCTCATGGTTTGGTGCTTTCAATCTCCTCTAATGACTCCTCTTTCAGCTCACTTTCTATATGTGTTTCCACCTTGTTCAGGATTTATCTCTTCCTCCAGCCTTGGTTCTATCTAGTCTATTGATTTAATTCTTTATTCTGTGAAAACTCCTCTTTCTTTCCCTCCTCCAACAATATGTACACGGTTTTCAAAGTAAAACCTGCCGGTTGCATCCAGGTCCCAGGACATTTCTTCTCTAAGGGTGCTTTCATGAGCAGCCTCTCTTGCTTGGGTTATTCAGTAGGCGAGAATTGTATATTCTTTTTCTGAAACTCTTCAAAGTTCAGATATAAGTACAAACTCTGAATTGATGTTATTTCTGTAGTTCCAGTTATGACTGTTTTAATTGAATATGACTTATTTGTCATCATACAAAATCATCTGTAGCTTCTTAGTGCCTAGAAACTTCAATCTCAACCATTGCATTCCCTTTGACGTGTGTATGCACCCTCTTTTCATATCTAAAACTTTTATGTGTAAGTTTCTATTCACACTTTACACCTCTTTCTATTGTTCGACTGCCTTTGAGGCATACAAATGTGAAAGGAGGGTTTTATAAGCTCCTGGCTTTTTGGTAATGAGAAAGTTGGTTTCATGCTGTCTGTGATTTGTTATAGGAACCATTGAACTCTGTGATTCTTTCACCACCATACATGCTTTCTTCCTCTGGCTTTTCAGATTCATGATTTAATCACTTAATATTGACTACCTTAAAGGTCATTTGCCTAGTCATTTTATATGCATTATCTACTAGCTAACCACTTTAACTCATTCAGGAAAACTGTTTGTAAACATAGGTATCATTAAAGTTGAAAACTTCTGTTTGATTTTGAGCAAATTATACATGCATTCTTCCTTTAAGCTTTAGCACTTCTAAAACTAACTGTTGGGAAGGATCAGCCTGCTTGCTGTATAAGAGGTATTTATGAATTGTAGTTCTCTCAATTCTACTTCAATCTAAGAATTTCTATTTTAAGATTCATTACAACTTAGCTTATGAAAACAAAAGTAAAAATTGTTGAGCAAACTGGCTTTGAGATAGAACTGAAACATTCAAGAAAAATTGAAATATTGATAAGCATTTGAAGTCATAATGGAATTTCTATTATCATATTAGCTTATTTTTAAAGCACAGAAATGAAAAATTGCAAAGTAGTGGGTAAGAATCAAATAGCACAATTGCTAGTATACAGTATATATGAGAACAGGTAAGATACTTAATTATTCATTTATGATTCTTACAAGATTTAAAAAAAATACTTTCTTAATAGGTAGGTTTATATTATGAAAGTGGGTAACTCACTTTGAATTTTTATGCCAATTCAAACCAGTGAGTAATATATGTTTTGTATAGCAGAACATTATTGATTGGTATTTTGTGTTCTAGAGTTAAGTATTTGAAGTCTGTAATTTACTTAGGATTATTCATTTGTCTTTTTCTTCTGCTTTTCAGAGATAATGAAAAGGAAAATATAAGTAAAACATTACCTTCTAAGTGTTTAAAAATGTAATTTGGAAATGTTTTAATTTTTGGCAGAATAAATATATTCAATTTTCTGAAATCAATAAAAAATATAAGTAATGCTGACCCTTGAATGTTTCAAGTCATAACCAGAGAGAGGAACTAATACTCATGGCTATCTGACAGAAAGCAAATGTTAAAGATTAATTTACTCCTTGACAAAATCCATTTTATTTAAATAAGAATAAAGGTAACTGGAATTAGGCAGCTGCGAAGAAAGCTGAACATTTTGATTTATGATAAGTAAGATATTTTGTTCCTAACTTTTAGTGTACTCATATTAGTTTTTTAGTGGAGCATTCTTCTTATTGAGAGATTGAACTCAATCCCTTGTCGTCTTGAGACAAAATATAGTAGAATTAGACTGAGACAGATAACCAATAATCAAAGTGAACCGATATTCATACCACTATTTTATACTTACTTTTTTGTTCATGGGTTGTTATGCTTATAATCAAATGACTCAAACAGATGTTACTTTAGTTAATTTACTTTTACAAAGCCAAATCTCACTATTTTGTAAAGCAAAGTCAAAGCTCATCTTACTAAAAAGATTGGATATCTTCTAAGGCTGACTGTTTGTTCTAGGTGTGTCTATAAACAGTGCTATCATTTGTGAAAGATTTGACTTGTCTCTAAAGTCATTGATCAATTAAATCAAATCAGTTAGTTCTATCTATTAATGTAGTAGTATAATGGAGAGAAAATGATCTTCGTTAACAGTAATTTTAGATTAGAATTCAGACTTTGCTCCTTGCTGGCTTTATAGCTTTGGCCAAATTACTTAAACTCTCTGAGCTGTAGTTTTATCATGAACAAAATGGGAATTATAATGCTTAACAGCTGTGTTGGGAGGTCAACATGAGATAAAATATATGATAAGGGTCTATAACAATGTTAGGAACGTATTGGATACTAACAGATGTTAACTTGTTTTCCCTTTATTCTGGGCCCAATTCTACACACACACACACACACACACACACACACACACATATTAGTTTGGCTAAATCTTCATCTAATTAATTTACTGGTTAAGTAAGTTAAAATGCTAAAACTGGTTCTGTACCCTGGCCCAAAATAAAGTGTAAGGCATGCAGTGTGTTTTTGTTGTTGTTTTGTGGGTTTGTTTGTGTTTTTTTGGTTGATTCTCACCAGAGGATACTTTTTTTGTTGAGCCCTATTTTCCAAAACAGGTTTGGGTTTGTTCGTTTTTGTTTGTTTCTTCGATTCTTGAGTAGAGCTATTTTGAATTTTTCTTCTTAATTCTGCCCATTACTCCGTGATCTCAACACAAAGAGACGTATACCACTTTTCAGCACTTGCACTTGATTCAATTCTATATGCCACAGTTAGTACAATTATTATTATAAATGATAGTTATCCATGGAGTTGGAGCAATGGGTTTGGAAATATTCCATTGTTCCATAATTTTTCCCCAGTGTTTATTTTTCTTATCTTGAAGGGCTTCAGAGAGGGAAATTATATAATTTTTTTTCTGGTATATGTTGTATGAACCCCCTACCTATTTTATATTGCAGTTGTCTTCAGTGTCCGTGGGGAATTGTTCCAGAACCTGCTGATACCAAAATCCACTGATGCTCAAGTCCCTTATATAAAATGGCATAGAATTTGCATATAACCTACATGCATCCTCCTGTAAACTTTAAGTCATCTCTAGATTACTTATAATCGCTAATTAAATATAAATGCAATGTAAATAGTTCTTAACTGTATTCTTTAGGGAATAATGACAACAGAAGAGTCTGAATGTATTTAGTTTGGTGCAACCATCCTATGCTTAATTACATAGCATGCATTAGCAAAAACGTAACATTTATTCTGAATATTTTTCAATCTGTGGTTGGTTGAATCCACAAGGACAGAAACTGCAGATATGGAGAGCCTACTGTACATCCTGTATTATTATTTAAACTAACTTGAAGACTAAATTTTAGCTGCTCATGCACCATGTGTGAAATCATCTGTTGTGATTATTAATTTTTAAAGACCGCAAACATCAAGAAGTAGAGTAGCCTTACCAAGTGGAAATGATTTATAATTCATCAGGTTGTTGTTTCATTAGGCTAGCCATTAGCTGACGTTATGAATGCATATATGGCAAGAACCTAATTATGCCTCATAGTAAGAAGAGAAATAGTACACAAAGATACTTAGATCACAGTGTCTATCTATCCTTTTACTGTTCTCTACTTGACCTTCATTTTAAATGACTTATGGAAAAACCTTCCATTTTTTCTTGTAGAAAACCTATTTAGAATATGCAGTTTAAGACCCTATTATTTTCTCTTTCTACTCAAGTACTAAATTAAAGTTTATTACCTTCTTGTTTCATTGAGTCAGCAATAAAATGATAACCAATAGTGGCTCCTAAAAATAGTTACTAGATTATTGATGATAGTAATAGACAGGGAGTAGTGGGGGACAGGTATAGAGAAGGGGGAGCTAGTGCTGTCTCCTATAGCAATGGCCTGACAGATTCTACGGTCTGGCGTTCCTATTGTTTCCTGTAGTTAAAAACAAAGTGCAACATAACAGAAATACACAAACAAAAGTAAGCTCTATATGGCCTTAGGCATATATGATAAGTGAAAATTACTAGTGTACTCGGGTTAGCTCTATCTGGGGAAGTTTTGCTTTCATGGAGTTACAGGTTCACCCAAAAATGTGGTCTTCATAATTGTCTCGATTAAGTACTGAGTTCCAATGCAGAAAAAAAGAGAAACAAGTCTAATGTTTTTCATTTTCTGGCCTCAGAACTTCTCAGAAAGATAATATATAAAATAGTGGGCATTCAAATATCAATATACTTCTGAAGTTGTATTTCTGAAAATATAAGAAAACTTTATTAGTAGATTTTGTGCAATAGGATTTACAGTAATTACAGGAAAACCTCAGAGATATTGTGGGTTTGATTCCAGACCACTGCAATACAGTGAATATCACAATAAAGAGAGTTACATGAATTTTTTTGGTTTTGCATTGCATGTAAAGGTTATATTTACACAATACTGAGTGTTTTAAGTATATAATAGAATTGTCTAAAAATGTAAATACCTTAATTAAAAATATTTTATTTCTTAAAAAAAATGCTAACCATCACCTAAGCCTTTAGCTAGTCATATAGCATCCATATAGAAGGTACATGGATATAACACAGAGGTCAAGCTCCTTATATGTACAAAAAATATCTCATTTTATGATTTCATACCTCCTTCCTTAAGTTCAAAGTGTTTGAATTAGTATTAACTCTTTAAAAACATAATATCAACAATTATTGGAATTGATTATTTTATGGTCTTATTTTCCCTGAATTCATCAGATGTTTGAGTTTCATTAATTAATGCCTTGAATAGTTGTAAGAGCAGCAGTAGCAACAGGGATATTTAACATTCACTGAATACATACTCGTGGCAAGCACTGTGTATGTTCTATGTGCTTTACATGTCTCATGTCATTGAGTTTTCATAGACACCGTGAGAAAGAGAGAGAGACTCTATTAGTTACATGCTACTTCTGCATGCATTCTTCTGTGACTTATTTTTTCATTCACAATTATTGCTTGAGCCTAGCCGGGCGTGGCTCTGCTGTTGAGCATCGACCTAGGATCCAGGAGATTAGGGTTCGATTCCCAGTCAGGGCACATGCCCGGGTTGCGGGCTCGATCAATGACTCTCTCATCAGTGATGTTTCTATCTCTGTCTTTCCCTCTCCTTTCCTCTCTCTGAAATCAATAAAGATATATTTAAAAAATATATATTCCTTGAAACTCATCCACATAGATGCCTGTAGCTATAGCACATTCATTTGCAAATTCCAAATTATTTTCCAAATATTTTTTACTAGTTACTTTTAAAGTACCAATGGATGAGATTGAGACCCTTTTGCAAAATATGCTTGCAATATTTGTATTGTCAGATCTTTATATTTTTGCCAGTTTAAAGGTTGTATAATATCTCATGGTGGCTTTATTTTTTAATATTCCTAACTAATAAAATTGAACACTAATGAAAATGTTATTTGGCTATTGATAGTTCCTCTCTATGAAAGTTTCATTCTTTTCTTCTTAATGAATTAATATTCTTTTAAATTAATATTTTAGCTTTTACATATTCTAAATACTTAATACCGATTATCATTGTAAATACCTCCTCTGATTTATGGGCTTTCATTTTTTTTAAGTTGTCCTTTGAACAGACTTAAATTTCCTTAGTGTGATTGAACACACATTGCCCCACTTTTGGTTTGTGCTTTTTGTGTCTATTTAAAGGCATTCTTAATTCATTGAGGCCATCTAGATATTTCCCTACTTTCTATTCAGTTTTATTTTTACACATACATTAATTCCAGAAAAAGTAAACCTGAAATTAACTGGTGTGAATGGTGTCAAGTAAGAAACAATTTACATTTTTTTATATGAAAATATTTGCCCAGAACTATTTATAAACCATCCTTTCCTCACAGATCTCTAATGTAACTTTTTCAGATATCAAGTTTCCATATATACTTGGTTCTGTTTCTGTGCTCCATGGGCTTTCTCTCCCCTTTTTCCGCTCCCACCGCCTTTCTGTTCTCCACTTTTCTGTATTTATCTTTTTATCTCTTTGTTGCTAAACTAGTTATGAAAATTTTTGAAGGCTTATAGTTCCTCTTGACATTATTCTTTAAAATTTTCTTGGTTGTTAGTTTTCTGTATACAGTTTAAATCAATACTGATTTTTACCAAAAAATGTAAATTGTTTTCTGTAATAGTATTAAATCTATAGGACACTATGGATAATTAAGAAGTTTATAATGCTGTGGCTTTCTTTCAATGATCACAATATATATTTCCATTAATTAGGTCAACTTAATGCCTTCCAATAAAACTTAAAATTTTTTCTCTATAAATAAATGTCATATATATATATATACACACACATATATAAAATGGAAATGTTATCATTTATAAAATTACACTGTTGATTTGTTGATGGTGCCATTCTGACAGGTGTGAGGTGATATCTAGTTGTCATTTTAATTTGCATCTCTCTGATGATAAGTGACGTTGAGCATTTTTTCATGTCTGTTGGCCATTGTATGTCCTCTTTGGAGAAGTGTCTATTCAGGTCCTTTACTCATTTTTAAATTGGATTGTTTATCTTCCTTTTGTTAGTTGTATGAGTTCCTTGTATATTTTGGATATTAACCCTTTATCAGATGTGTCATTGGCAAATATGTTCTCCCATACAGTGGGCTCCCTTTTCATTTTGAAGATGGTTTCTTTTGCTGTGTAGAAGCTTTTTAGTTTGAGGCAGTCCCATTTGTTTATTTTCTCCTTTGTTTCTCTTTCCCTAGGAGATGTATCAGCAAACATATTGCTATGAGAGATGTCTGAGATTTTGTTGTCTATGTTTTTTTCTAGGATTTTTATGGTTTCATGACTTACATTTAAGTATTTTATCCATTTTGAGTTTATTCTTGTGTATGGTGTAAGTTGGTGGTCTAGTTTCATTTTTTTGCATTTTTCCCAACACAATTTATTGAAGAGACTCTCTTTACTCCATTGTATGCTGTTGCCTCCTTTGTCAAATATTAACTGAGTGTAATGCCTTGGGTCAATTTCTGGGTTTTCTGTTCTGTTCCATTGACCTATATGCCTGTTCTTGTTCCAGTATCATGCTGTTTTGAGTACAGTGGCTTTGTAGTATAATTTGATATCCAGTATTATAATCCCTCCTACTTTGTTCTTCTTTCTGAAGATTGCTGTGGCTATTCAGGGTCCTTTTTGGTTCCATATAAATTTTTTTAAAAAAATATATCTTTATTGATTTCAGAGAGAGGAAAGGAGAGGGAGAGAGAGGTAGAAACATCAATGATGAGAGAGTCATTGATCGAGCCCACAACCCGGGCATGTGCCCTGACCGGGAATCGAACCCCGATCGCCTGGATCTCAGGTTGATGCTCAACCGCTGAGCCATGCCTGGCCGGGCCCATATACATTTTTGGAGTATTTTCCTGGAGAGGGTGTGGAGAAAAGGGAACCCTAATACACTGCTGATGGGAATGCAGACTGGTACAGCCACTATAGAATACATTATGGAGTTTCCTCAAAAAGTAAAAATGAAACTATCATTTGACCCAGTGATCCCACTTCTAGGAATATATCCTAAGAATCCCAAAACATCGATCAGAAAGAATCTATGCACCCCTATATTTATAGCAGCACAATTTACAATAGCTAAGATCTGGAAAGAGCCCCAGTGCCCATCAGTAGATGAGTGGATAAAAAGCTGTGGGACATTCACACCATGGAGTACTACGCAGCTGTGAAATGAAAGACGGACGGTTACTCTCTGAGACAGCATGGAGGGACCTGGAGAGTATTATGCTAAACAAAATAAGCCAGTCAGAGAAAGACAAACATCACATGATCTCACTCATATGTGGAATCTAAAGAACAAAATAAACTGATGAACAAAGTAGATCCAGAGACACAGAAGCATGAAACAGACTGACAACTCTCAGAGGGTTAAGGGAGCAGGGGGCGGGGCAGGAAGAGATTAACCAAAGAATTTATATGCCTATATGCGTAACCCAGGGACACAGACAATAGTTCAGTGAAGACCTGGTGGGGGGGGGGTGTAGGGGGTCAATGGGGAAAAAACGGGGACATCTGTAATACTTTCAACAATAAAGATAAATTAAAAAAATTAAATTATACTGTTTGAATATCTATATGAATATCTGTATGTTGCTCTCTTTACTAACTACCCCTCTAAACTTTCATTATAATAATAAGATGGTAGGTTCTATTTTTCTCTATTTATATATAAATAGATAGATATAGTGTATACACACACACACACACACATACATATATATGTATAAATTTAATCTTATAATTTTAACATATTTACTGCCCTTTCTGGAGTACCAGATTTTCCATAAAATTATGAAAGAATGTGAATATCCTTGTCTTTTTACTTCTTTTAGAGAAAATATTCTACGGTGTCACCACAATTTGGCATCTGTTGAAAGTCCTTTTATTTTTGTTTTTTAGATCCTATCTTCATTTGAAGAAATACTAAACTCTGTTATATAACCTTTTATCTTGGATTTTTTTCTTCTGTATGGGGTATATAAATTCATTTTTCAGATCCATGTAAGTGCAGTTCTATGTTTACATACTTTCAGAGGAGATTATATTATTGCTATCATTACTAATTAATTATTTTTCTCCTCTGGACTGGAAGTAAAGCTGGTTTTCACCATAGTTTCATTTTGCTGGCTGGTATTTTGTTTTAGTTCCTCTGAGGCTGTAGTCCAGTCAGAAATCTCAGCTCCACAACTGTATGCAGGCTCATAAAAACCAGTGCTTTGTTCAGTCTAATTCTAGATTTTCTGGTTTCCTGTTTGTACATTTTCCCCTCTAGGGTCACCTTTGATATCTAGTTGGTTTAACACTCTGATTTAAGTTCATGGTAGCTAAAATTTTGGCTGTTGGTGATTTTCCTTATTTTTTTGAAGGTTCAATGATATGTTTAAAATTTTTTTTTTTTTTAATTTATTCAGCACTTTATTTTGTTTTGTTTATGGAACTAGGACAAATTTTCAGACTAATTTATTGGTACGCTGGGGAAAAAAGCAAAAAGGACCTCATAATCCTTTAACAACATTTTCCAACATATAATTTTGCTACTGTTTTAAGACCTTGAGATGTGATTCCTCTCTCTGCCATCTATTAAAATCATTTTATTACTAATTACACATTTAAAATGTCACATCCTCATAATATTCCTTATCTGCCATAGCCTAATTTATATTTCCCTCTTCAAAACTACTCATTGTCTGTATGTCATCTAGCAATTAACCATATATATCTTTATGATATCTCATCTATTATTTCCTTAAAGTATAATTACACTTTCCTGTCATTTTTACTTCTCTGTGAGGACAGTTAATCTGTATTGTAATTATATTTAGACTTCCTAAATGCTAATGTGGTGTTTTGTACATCTGATAGTCTGGTAAGGATGTGTGATGTTTGAATTACAGTTAAACTTCCATGAACAGATATGTTCATTTCAAGTTCTTTTCCATTTATTTTTTAAACTTTATTACCCTGGCTATCACTTTCCTGTTGTTCTTCCCCATCATTCCCAAAGTTAGCTTATGTTGATTATATTACAGTGAAATACAGGAAATGGTTTTGCTTTTTTCTAGAAACATATTCTTACTTATTCACTCATATTCTCTCCTTCAGCTCTACTTTGACTTGGAGCTCAGGAATTTATAACGTGGGAATGAGGGTGTGATCTCTTCTTTAACTCTTCCTTGATTTCCTCTCTGTTTGGTTTCTTGTCCGCTGGGTATGACATAGGGCCAACAGAGGTTAAATGAAGAGAGACAACAGTTAATGGGTAACATCGTTATAACCCAGCCGTAACCATCCACTGTCATAGCTGACCTTCAGGTGCTGGCTCTTTCATGGGGAACATGTGAGTTTCCATGTTCCCGCCTTGACTAATGCTCTCTGGCAAATGCCTTGCCATGACTGCTTCTCATATCCTTTCCTTGGTGGCCCACCCATTGGCTCTTATTGCTGTAGTCCTCTTACCATAGCAGACAAACCCTCTTGCCCAAGGTACCTTCCAGATAATATGAGCTAGATTAGCTTCTCCTGAAAATTTCTTGCACTCTAAGGCTGCCAAAGAGGAGGGAGAGAGTGCACCTTATCTGACTACTAATCCTTTAATCTTAATTATATAGATTCTGCTTACTTCAACCAACCTTTGGTTTTCAGATTTCTCTTGGATAGAAGTAGGCATTGGGTTCTTGATTCACATGTTCTTCTAAGTCCCTAAGGGTACACATTAATTTCTCCCAAGGATGTCTAATATGCTGTGCCATTGATGGCCACGTAACTCATTTTTTTATTAATTCAACAAATATTTACTGGGTGCTCACTCTATGTCAGTTAGTGTTTTCAGCACTTAAAATATAGGTGGGGTTGCCAGATTTAGCAAATAAAAATGCAGATGCTCAGTTAAATTTGAATTTCAGATAAACACAAATAATTTATTAGTAGAAGTATATGAACTTTGGGACATATTGATACTAAAAATTGTTTGACTTCATCTGAAATTAAAATTTAACTGGGCGTTCTATATTTTATCTGGCTCCTTAGATATAGGAGTATATAAAACAAGCATAGCCCTATCTCCATGGAGCTATATTTTAACTGGAAAAAAGCAATAAATAAGAATAAAAATATATACTATGTCATATTGTGATAAAGGCTATAGAAAAAATAATTAGGATAAGAGAACTAGACAGTGCCAGGGGCCCAATGTTGCTATTTTATATATATTGACTATGGCCCCAGTACCAAAGAGACTTGTAAACAGAGACTAGAAAAAAGTAAGGAAGAGAGATAAAAGATCTAAGCATAGGAACAAACCAGTACAAAGGAACTGAGCTGGAAGAATGTGTGCCATGTACAAGGGACGACAAATAAAAAGAACTGAGCAGCCTGGCCGGGCGTGGCTCAGAGGTTGAGAGACGACCTGGGATCCAGGTGATCAGGGTTCGATTCCGGGTCAGGGCACATGCCCGCGTTGCGGGCTTGATCAATGACTCTCTCATCATTGATGTTTCTATCTCTCTCTCTCCCTCTCCTTTCCTCTCTCTGAAATCAATAAAGATATATTTTTTAAAAAAAAGAAAAAAAGAGAAGTGAGCAAGGGAAAGAAAAAGGTTAGGAGAGGCTCAGGGAGCTATGTGGAGGGATGACTAGCCTGCGGGAGGCTACAAAATGAGCTAAATCATTTAACCATTGTAAGGACTTTAAGGATTTTATCCTTAGAGGTGGGAATGCTTTCTAGAGTTTTGAGAGAGGTGGCATGATCAAATTACCTTTTTAAATCCATTACTTTAGCTGTTACAAAGAATGAAAAACAAAAAGCAAACAAACAAAAAGCCCACTATATATAAGAGAGGGGTAACTGCAAAAACAGGATGTATAATTTATTAGGAACTTATTTCAATAATCTTGGCAGAGTTGATAGAGATTTAGTCCGGGGAAATAGTGTTGGAGAAGAGATGAGAAAAATTAAGTGGATTCTGGTCGAATCCTGCAGGAAGAATTGTTAGAATTTTCTGATAGACTGGATGTAGAATGTAAGAAAAAGAAAAAGGCTGATCTGATAACATTTACTGGAGGAACTGGAAGAAAGGGCTTGATTGACGTTTACTGTGATGAGGTGAGACTGAGAGGTGAGGGAGGATTTGGAGATACGGAGCTCAGTTATGGACATTTTCATTTTGTGATGCTGTGTATATAATGACAGAGACCAAATCTGCAGTTAGATTTCTCTTTCAAGGAAGAGTTCTGGGTCAGGAATAGCAGTTTGGGAGCTGACGTTGTATACATGGCATTTAACACAAGAAGACCAGGTGAGAGACCTGCCCCACCTGGAAGGCATCTCCAGTGGCTTTGCCTGTTTTTTCTTGGAAAGCCCTTCGCTTCGGTGGGAGTGAGAGCTCTGTTCCCAAGCCACATGGAAGGGCAGCTCCTGTTCAGCTTTTCCTCCTTTACCGACCTTCATTGTAGAATTGTCTCAGTGATGACCTTTCTGTTGTTGTTGTTTTGGTTTGCTTTGCTTTTATTTTTCCCTTTTTATTAAATTTATTGGAGCAACAGTGGTTAACAAAATTATAGATTTCAGGTGCACAGTTCTACAACACACCATCTGTGCACTGTATTGTGTGTTCACCCACCAAGTCAAGTCTCATCCATCCCCATTTATCCCTGTGAACCCTCCTCCGCCTCCCCCCCACTGTCCCCTGGCCATCCCCACACTGTGTCCTGTCCATGAGTTCTTTCTCTTTTTTATTTTATTTTTTTGCTCAATCCCGCCAACTCCCCCCAGCCAAGCCAACACCCCAGCCGTCAGACTGCTCTCCATGTATGAGTCTGTCTCTCTTTTTGCTTGTTAGCTCATCTTGTTCCTTAGATTCCAGGTATGAGTGAACTATCATACGGTGCTTGTCTTTCCCTGACGGGCTTACTGCACTCAGCAGAATGCTCTCCAGGTCCCCGCATGCTGTCGCCCGGGGTAACATGGCCTTCTTTGTTTATGACCGAGTAGCATTCCCTTGTGTAAATGACCCCTTCTACTTTACCCACGCATGTACTGACGGACACCGGGGCTGCTTCCAAATCTCGGCTCTTGTAAATAATGCTGAAGTGAACATAGGGGTGCATATATTCTTTTGAATCAGTGTTTTGGGTTTCTTCAGATGAATTCCCAGAAGTGGAATCGCTGGGTCACAGGGCAGTTCCATTTTTAATTCTTTTGCGGCAACTCCACACTGCTTTGCACGTGGCTGCGCCAACCTGCGTGCCCATCAGCAGTAACCTTCCTACGCTTACAGACGACGGCCTCCACTCAGCTCCTGTGAGTACAGTCTCCCACTCACAGAGCGCTCGATTCTACTCATTTCCTTTTATTATCCTTCCTTTTCCAAAAATGATATTAGGTATTGAGTGTAACCTGCAACATATCACTTTAATAATTTTGATTAAAGTTGTCAATGAAGAAAAGTGGCTGATTTTCAATACATGAAGGTGACAATATGACTTTTTAATCTGGCTTTAGCAATGGGGATCTCTTCAGTTCCTACAACTTCTATCAGCCTCCATCTCCAGCGTGCACCTCACTTTAGACTGCACCCTCCCCCATGCTTCCTTAACATTTTTGTTTAAGGCAACTTCTCTAACTGTGCCTACATCTCTTTATTTTCTTTTTAAAATAAAAAAATCCGTCTTTGATCTGAATTGCCCAATTAATTTACTAAGTAGCAAAAATATGCATACAAATCAGGTTGTAATAGTAACCCTGCCAAAGACTAGGTGTGTGTTACTGAACAAGTCTCTCACTTTCCTGAACCTAAGTACCTCATTTATGAAACACAGAATTGAAATGTGTATTTGCTCAAATCCATTTCTTGTTTAACATTTTATGATTTTGTAATAAAAATTTTCAACCCAGGTAGTCCCTGTAAATTATGGTCATTTATCTATCTTTATCTCTATCAGAGGCCTGAAATATTTTACTCATTTTGAATTACTGAATCATGTTATGTGAATTAAAAACACCTTTATTGTATAAGATAAATTTAAAGGATAGTTTTGTTAATTTGCAAGACCCACACTTCTATGATTTTTAAAAATTAGAAACAAATGTAAAATATTACACTAGAATAAAATCAGTAACTACATTGTGTATATAGACTTTCATTTTGGAAAAAAGCCATTAAGCAGCAGGGACTTTGCTATGTGTAAAAACTAGAAAACACTGAGAACATTCCATCAATTTTAAAGGCTGATACTAGTTTCCAAAATGATGTTAGATTAGGGAGCGAAATCTTCAGCAATTAAGCTAAATAATTATTAAAATCATAACTATGCCCAGTGCAAATGAAATCAATTGCATCTTTATACTATCAAAAATGGTGGTATTGTTTAAAGAACCTGTTGGCTTATGCCACTAAAATATATGAACAAAAAGTGTCACTTGCGATTATATTAGACCAGAGGCTGTGATGGAACGCTATTTTGTTTTTTACTTTTCAAGGTGAAGAGATGAAAAGTAGAAATAAACACTCTTTTCATTTCATTAAGGTCCCCATGGGAATTACCTGATGTATGCTAGTTCCTAAGCAGGAAACGGATGAATCATTTGAGTGAGCTAAAGATAGCCCCAAAGGCACAAGGACACTCTTCCTATTTTAAAGCCAGAGCAACTGACAAGACAATAAAATGCAGAGCTCCTTCCCTTGGCTTCCCTGACAGGAGCGCTTCCTTTTCTTCCTGATTAGCTAACCAGTAGAATAAATATTCGGAACTGAGTTGTGAACTAAAGTGGAATAACATTTTGCTTCCTAAATATTTTTCCTAAATAGTTCATATTTGATTTACATAGCACTGTTGACTTGAAAATAAATCATTTTAGGAAACATTTTCAAAATCAGAACAATATTTATATTGCAACAATGGGAAGATTTCCTAGTTATTACCTTTCTTAAAAACTAAAAGCAAGTCAGCCCTCAATAGGCCAATTTTCCACACTCTTATTGTATGTAACTCTTTAAGGACATACAAAGACAATTTCTTGTTATAGGAGTCATCCCGAAGGACTGTGATTAAATGAGTGTTATTTCGGGCATATTTTTAATGATTAATCTAAATTTTTAACCATCCTGCTTTTCTATGGTATAATTCCATGCATTATGCGATATTTTGTTCCTTTTTGTAACACTTTCTGAGAGTCTGAGATTTGGAGCTCCTTGAACGCAGGAAGCCTGCCTTGGCATTCCTGTGACCATGACTGATACCAAGAAAATACCTCCTGAGTCGGTGGAATCCTGTCCAGTGTATTTCTGTCCTGATGCTGTAACGTTGTTACAGGGAATAGAAGTAAAGTAGAAGTGAAGGATTTGAAGGATTGCTTTCTTCTCTTGAATATTGTGTTTTTTTTTCTTCCTCTTAGAAAACAGGAAAACAAAGTAATACTGTGATATTCAGATTTCAGGTAATAATTATTTCAACTCAAATGCTCCCTAAAACAAAAGCAATAGATAATGTACCTTGGCTAGACCTATTTTATAAGCAGTGTTACTGAATGTGGCTGTGCTTGTTCACTCCTTTCAGCACACACTCGGACATACTGTTCGAACAGGTTCTTAGGGCGAAATAGGCCAACAAGAGAAGATGCCTGCTTTTTTTTTTTTTTTTATAGCCTTAGGGAAGAACAGTCAGAGACTCATTTGTGGGATACAGCTATTCTCAAAAATGTAGAGATCTCAGGACTCTACATTTTAAAATAGTATTAAGGATTTCAAAGAGTTTTTGTTTACATAGATTATATTTACATATTTTCCATATTAAACTAAAACTGAGAAATTCTAAAAATCACGTATATTTATTAATATATTTAAATCAATGCTAAACTCCTTTTACGTTAACCCAAATAACATACTTTTAGGAAAAAATAACTCTATTTTCCAAAACAAAGAGTTTTAAGAGGAGTGTCATCATTTTATATTTTTATCGACATTTTATACTTTTGCCAATTCAATGTATTGTTATATATTGTTTTAATCTGCTCTCACATACATATGTAGTTAAAAAAAGAAGCATTTTATTGTCTTTTCAGATAACTTTAGAGATTTTTCTTTGTGGGCTCTGAAACCCTATAAATTATTTTTTATACTCTGCTACATAAAAATCAATTGGTCTGTTTTGCAATTTGAATAGATATTTTATTTTTGCATGATTTGAAATATGCTTTAATCATTGAAAAAACATTGGTTTGCAGTTATGCAGATTCCCAAGTGATGAAACATTTCATTATACAATGTGAAAAAAGTATACACTTGCTACTTCTACTTCTAGCAAAGATGGAATAATAGAGTCCAAATATATTCTCCCACTCAAAACAACTAAAAAATCAGATAAAATATATAGAACTACAAATGTAAAATTATTGAATGTGAGGCAGTGAAGGGAAGCTCTCCTTAAGAGATGAGAAAGTAATGAGTAAGGCTTTTTAATTGTTCAGCTTACTGCTTGAAGAGTTTCCAGGCCTTGACACCAGGAGAGGAAACTAAGCAGTGGCAAGTGTACTCCTTCAGTTAAGGAGATGAGAGACCAAGGAGATGAAAGTGCCTGGAGTGCTCAAAACAGGGTCCCCAAATGAAGAAAGCTGCAAAGGGACAGCCGTCCGGAGATACACACAGGTTCACTCTCCTGTCTTAAATTGAGAACTGAGTAGTGCACGCATGTGGAGAAACCATTCAAAGCTGGGCTAGGACTAGGTCTGATTTTACTACCTATAGTGAAAAACCTTATCATTTACAAGTACTCAGAATGAGTATTCAGAAAGATTTTGCCTCACTAGTGGAGAAAATTAGCCCGAGACTAAACAATGATACAGTCCCATCAAACAAAGTTTAAATGAAAAACTCAGCTGAAAAACCCAAACTCTAGCCAGGTAGCTTAACGGTGTCTAAGAATAAAGTTGGACAATATTTATGCAATTACAAAAATATTCAACACTCAGCTAGGTAATATTCAGAGACTCTCACTCACATCCAATAAAAAATTGCTAAACATACAAAGAAGTGGAAAAATAAACCTCTCATCAGGGGAAAAAAAATCAATCCATTGCAACTGACCCAGTAATGACAGAGGTGATAGGATTAGTAGGTAAGGAAATTAGAACAATGTTAACTCTGTATATTCACTAAGCTAAAGTAAAAAGTGAGCATATCAGCTAGGAATATAGATGATACTTTTTAAAAAACTCATGTTAAATTCTTGAAGATGAAAACTGTAATTTTTGAGATGAAAGTTACACTGAATGGAATTAGCAGCAAAGGACTACGAAGGATATGATTAGTGAACTTGAAGGATAGAAATTGAAAGTAAATAAAGTGAAGCAGAGAAAGAAGAAAAAGGGACTGAGCTTCAGTGAGCTGTTGGCTATGACAGATATTTCCAAACACTTCTCCATAGTAAAGGCTTACTCTCCAGGCTGGGGCAGGGAGGGCAATTAACCAAAATATGGTGGTTAGAAAATAACAATAAAAATTGATAAACTTCTCACCAGGCTAGTAAAGAAAAATATGTAAGTTACAAATTACCAATATTAGAAATGCAAGAGGAGTTATCACTGCTGATCCTATGGACATTAAATGATAACAAATGACTATCATGAACAACTCTGTACCCACAAATTTAATAATTTAAATGAACTGGATCAATTCCTTGAGATACACAAACTACCAAAATTCACAAAGGAGAAATAGATCACTTGAATAACCCACTTATTCAACTCTATTTAAAATTATCAACTCTATTTAAAAATTGAGTTGATAATTAATAACTTCAGAAAAAAGAAATCACCTGGCCAAGATGTTTATACTGATGAATTCTATCAAACATTTAATGAAGAAATGATAGAAATTCTCCACAATCTCTTCCAGGAAATAGAAACAAAGTAAACTGTTCCTAACTCATTCTATAGGACAGCATTGACCTGTACCAAAATCAGAGAAAGATATTACAAGAAAGGAAAACTAAAGATCAATATCTTGTCAAGTCTGAACTGGATTCAATTTTGACAGTTTTTCCTTGATGATCAGATGAGGATCAGAAGAGCACCAAAATTCCCTGATAACTTCTTTTGTTTTCTGGAAATGACACTGTCAGCAAAGATATTGAGAAGTTATTGTATGAATGAGCTTGTTTTCAGAGAGTTGAAATCCCTTACACTTGCCTGTACTAACGGGCATGTGTTAATACAGGCATAAATATACTTATATATTATGAGATAATACATAACATATATGTATATTGCCTATATTTTATCATTTATTAAAATGTATGAATTAACTGTGCAAGCAGTTATATAGTAGATTGAAGAATAACATGAATATCTCATCTACAAAACACTAAACTATATCTATAATAGAATGCACTGTTTTGGGGAATCATTTATTAACTAATATAACAAATATTTATTGAATACCTCCTATATACTAATATTGTTCTTGGCGTTGGGGACTCAACAGGAAACAGGCCAATAAAGGTTCAGCTCTTGTGGATATTTACATCTTAGAAGACAGTAGAAAATGAACAAAAACAATTTCAATAAATGATGAAAAATTCTAAACATCTGGAGTATGAGAAAAACATTGAGCCCTGTGGGTAACAGAGTGGTACCCATTTTAGAAAAATTAAGGAAAGCCTCTGTAAGAAGTTAAATTTAAGAAGCTTTTTGGGTGCTATGAAAGAGCCAATACTCTTGCATCCACAATAGTACCATCTGTATCAACCCATTTTATTCTCTGCAGCCACAGCCTCCTTCTAAACTATGCATTCATCTGATCATAGTACTTTCTTGCTTAAAACTTGTCAATGCCTTTCTTGATAAAATGTACAAACTCCTTAATACGGTTTTTATGATTCTCTGGCATTTGTGACTTTCCCAACTTTCTAGCTAGGCTACTTCACTTTTGATTCCCACCCTAACACTTATATTCTCATCATAAAAAATTAGTTCAGAGCCTTGAAGGCACTATATTTTTTCATATGCTTAACTTCTTACCTATTTGCCCATTTTAGTGTTCATGAGTGCTCAAAGAGCTTCTAGAGTTTGACTGTTGTGAATGAAAGTGTGATAAACCTTCTTGAACATGTCTTTTGGTGGATATAAGAACTCCTCTTTGGAGTGGAATTCCTGGGTTCTGGTGTGGAGAGAATGACTTTTAGCTCAAGCTTCAGCTCAATACTTTTAAAAAGTAGAGTGTGGTTTATACAAAGTAAATATCTTCTTAACTCAATTTTGGCAAGTTAAATTTTTATATAGATGTGTAAATTTCATGTTTTGCAATTCATTAGCATAAAGATGTTTATTTTGTTTGGTATATCTACCTTTCAATTTAAAAATATTTTCAACTATTTTAATATTCTTGAAAAGCATGCTGAATTTATTTGTCCCCTTTTATCATTGCTTTGTGTGGATAGTTTCTCTCTGTTTTGTTTGCTTAACATCAACAGAAGTTTTGTGTGTTTTTTTTACTTATATTAGTCTTTCCAAATAAAAATGACATCTGACTTTTTTGATAATTGCTATTATATGTTGTTTTCTATTTCATTAATTATTGCTCTTCTCTTCATTATCTTCTCCTTTACCTGAATTTGTTCTCTTGTGCTTTTTCTGATGTCTTAAGAAAGATAATTGGCTTAATATTTATTAGCCTTTTTTGTTTTGGAACATATACATTTAAGGCTATACATTTTCTGCTAAATATCAGTTTAGTTGCACCCTGAAAGTTTAGATATATAGTGATATTAAGTAAAAAAATAATTAAAATGATTTATTATCATTACTTGATCGCACTACATTATTAAACATGGCAGTGCTTTATGTCTATGAGTTTTTTGTTTCTTTACTCAATCCTGTTATGGTGATTACAGAGGGAAAGGGGGTGGGGACATGGAAGAAGGTCAAGGGGGATAACTGGTGATGGAAGGAGACTTGACTTTGGGTAGTGAACATTCAGTACAATATACAGATGATGTATTATAGAATTGTACACCTGAAGCCTATAATTTTATTGACCAATTTCACCCCAATAAATTCCAAAAATTTTTTAAAAGAATGGCAATTCTTTCAACTAAAAATGAGATAAAAGAAAGTAGATGTTAAAAATATGGTTGAACATCTGTAATTGTCAACAATAAAAATAAAGTTAAAAAAATTTTTTTTAAAGTAAAAAATGTTGTCAATGAGTTTCTTTCTATTAAAACCAAGAAAGTAAAATTATTTTAAAAATTCTGTTATGGTATAAATAAAATATTTAAACTTAATGATACGAATTTTAATATACCTACTTTAAAACTTTTTAACATTAAAAAATACCTTAATTATCTGGAACAAACTTATCTATTAAAATATGTTAAAATATTTATATAATAAATATTTTATTTTCCTTCAGGCTACAATATAGCTTTACATGCCACTTGAAAGCTATTGGAAGATTCAGAGAAGAGGTCAGAATATTATATCCTATCTGTTTCTCTGTGGGGATTTTTTTAAAGATAATATATATATATCATTTTATTCTGACTTTCTATTTATTCAACTTAAATTGTGGAGAGATCCATGCAGATTTCCCCTAGGTCTCTCTTGATACCTTCCTGAATGTGTGTGAAGTTTCCTTATTTCAGGTCTATACATGGACAGCTCCTTAATATGCTGTCTAGTGGGCTTTCATCTAGTCTTTTCTGTTTAAAGATAATTTTAAAAAATAGTGTTATAATAATCATAATGTGAATATTTCTTTGCATTATCCAGGACTCTTTACAATTTCTACCCAGTTGTTTCTGCATATCTTAGTATTTAGATTTTAAAAGAAAGCTATCAGTGAGGAGGGATGTGGAGCCAGAGGGATGAGATGGCATTCTGGCAGCAGAGGAGTGGTTGATTAATGCTCTACTTGACAAAGCCTTTGGCTTCATGATCCAGTTCATTATAAGGGAACAGTGAAGGACCCTTCCACTTTTGTTAGGAATGCAGGATATAATGTTGGCACCTGTTTCAGCAGGGGCTTTTCCCCTAGATTCTATTTTTTTATTGTTGATTGCAGAGAGAGGAAGAGAGAGACAGAGAGAGAGAGAGAAACATCTATCAGTTGCCTCCCATAAGTTGCCTCCCATATTGGGTATCGAACCCATAATCTTGTGCCCTGACTGGGAACCAAACCCACCACCTTTTGGTGTACAGGACAATGTTCCAACCAACTGAGCCACACCAGCCAGGGCCAGATTCTATTTTAAATGTGATACTTTTACATTTAATTAAAACAATCAAATGAACCAACCAACCTGTTATAAAAAAAAAGAAAGTATCATGTGCTTTTCCTGGTGCCTACAGCTTAAAAAAGTAATAAAAAGTGTTTAAAACAATAATATTTATTTTTTTATTAAGTTTTTGTTTTTTATTCTTACCTCAACTATTTCTCAGTTTCTTCCCTAGACCACAATAGTTTCCTTTGTCGGTAATTAAATAGGGTGCTGACCATCAGTGTCCTAACAGGTCTTTTGATAAAAGGATTTGGCTGTTTCTTCAAAGCAGGCGCCAGTTCTGTTGAACACAATAGCTACAGTGCTCATGTTAGTGACAGATGTTTTACAGCTGTCCAATTGGCTCCATTCACCTCCTGCCTTTCACACTTTCTCACTTTCCTTCAGCATCATCCAGCCAATTAAAGGCGAAATTTGTTTTTCAGTAGTTGAAAAAACAAGACTAAACATTTGAAAGAAAATTATCGTGTTCTGTTCATCTTTGTATATCTAGCTTTTAGCACAGTGTCTGTCCCAAACTAAGAGCTCAGTAACGTTTGAAGTAAAAATCAATTTAAAATATCAGAAAGGACAAAGAAGAAACAGATTTCTCCCTTGTTTCAGTTTCTCTTCTTAGTAAATTTCTGATACAAAATGGATCTTACTGACGTATGTCCTTTTTATGTTACGAAAGCTTTCTGATAACGAAGTTTAGAAAACAGCACTAAGACGGGTCGTGCCAAATTAACTAGGTCTACATGGCTTCAGGGTCCATATCTTCTTCGAAACAAAACTGTGGTGTGATTTGAAAACATGGAGAATATCAGGCAAAGCCCAAAATGTTGGGAAACTTAACTTAAACCAAAAGTTTTATCCTATATACTCACATTTGTATTCCATAATAATTCTTGTGAAAAGAAAATCATACTTTGGCATAATTAGATCTAAACAACGTTAGATAAAATAATATTTCATGAGTGTTTATTCATATAATTTTCTGGATAATAAAAGTGTGTGACAGCTTTAAAGATCTCAATGATTTCTCCATAGTACAATCTGTTGGAAATAAAATCGTAAATTTGCCAATTTCCATATAAGTCAAAATTGCGCCATATATTTAAAGAAACGACAAAAACCTGAATTTAGAAGTAGGTAGAAGGAAAATCATTTTCTTCTTTGAAGATGTGAAAACTTTTTTTTTTTTTCCAGTCCAGAGATCAAAATAGTTTGGTTAGAGAGCAGGTTAATTTGTCAGTTGAACAAGGTGACTTCCTGCCATTAAAATGGCATTAAGGCTAAAGCTGTTGTACGTGAGCTAATTTTGTACAAGCCATCAAAGATACTAGACACTTTTATTTTACTCCATGTCATCAAAACAGGGATTTAATTGGCTACAATGCAGTTCAATTGAGCCAATAAAAAGTATCATTGATTATAATCTCTATAGAACTGTAACGGCAACCATTTTTTTACTGTATTGGCAGACAAAATTGCATTTTCTCTTGGTCTCAGGTCACTTACCACCCAAATGAGCGATTGTTAATGGAACCAGATCATTAGCTCCCGCTGCACTGATTTCCGTCCGTGTCACCGCCCGAGCACACATTTCAACGGACGGGGAATATTCCAGGGTGGCTTCTTCTTGCCCATGAGGGAGAAATTTGGTGAGTCTTGATAAATGGCTCCATTTATAGCATGAAGAATTACCTAACTGAAAATGCTGACTTCTGAGTTGGGAAGACTAATGGCTGAGTGTAAAAGGCTGGTTCATACCTGGCAAAGAAATAAGAAAAAAAATTTAAATTATTTAAGATAAGGCAAACAATAGTGACGATAATGATAAAATAGTAATACTAATTACACAAAACAGAGTTGATGATCATTGTGAACCTACTCTGTTCCAGGTAATATATTAAATAATTTACATATGTTAGTTTAATTAGGCCACCAGCACCATTCGGAGAAAAGAAACTGAAGTCTAGAGATAACGGCACACTTACCAAAGATTACAAATGAATAACCCTGGGCTCAGACTCCTGACTTCAAGAAGCCGTGCTGCTGTTGATTAGCAATGCCCACTGATATTCTCTCTCTGTTATTACCTGTGAATGTGTTTTGTTTGTTTGCTGTTATCGAATATGCAAGCAGTTCTGTTTATTGCCAGAGTCTCTTAGACTGTAAGACACTTAAAAATTAAGTAGGTTATAACAGGAACTCATTTTTTAAAGAGAATGGGTGAATAAATGAATGATGCGTGATCTATGGTTTTCAGCAAGAATATAAACATTGGATGACATTACCAGGATCTCAAATAAATCAGATAGATTTGAAGAAAATATTACATGTTCCAAGTCATTCTCTCTGTCATTAATTCCTGGGGATCCATATATTGTGTTAACTTAAATATATCATTAAGTGTACTTTATGTATACTTTCATGCGCTCCTGAAAGTAATGGGTTAAGTGTAATAGTATAAATTTAGTCTTTGAAGTATACTAAAGAAATCTTTTTGTGAATTCTTTTGTAAGGTGAAAAATCCTTGAATTACTTTTGTCCCTTCTTTAGATCAGACCTTTGTTTTTCGTGAACTACAACCAGCTTTTAAAACTACTCATCTTCCCTTAGAGATTGAGGAAGCAAGAGAAAAACGTAGGAGCAAAAAGAAGCAAATCACACCATTAGCAGCTGGTGAGCCATATGCTCTCCACCCCCGCTTTGTTGTAACCTCTGAAGCTCAAAGTGTGGGAAGTAACTGCAAGTGGACTCATTGGAGCGCACACACACACACACACACACACACACACACACACACACACACCTCCCACAAGACAAAACAAAGCAATATTATGCATCACATACTTAATAAAAATTAATAATGTACTTAACTTGACAAATATTTCACAGTGTTCCCTCAAATAGCTAATTTCTCTGTTTTAATTAATTAATTTGCCTCAGGCAAATTCTCTCTCCACATCATCTCTCCTACCTATTTATGTTCTACTTAATGTTCTAAAGAGAAGCTTCCCCCCCAAATCTTTGTCCTTGCTTTTGACAACACTGTCTACTTGCAACTACATTCACAGCCAAATAGACAGGAAAATACAGTGTAGGAATAGGTGCCAGTGTCCCATGGCCATGGAATTGGGTGGCTGGGTGTGGGCAGATCCAACCTGCCATCTCAGTTGAATGATTGTGGCCTAGGAGGTATAGTAACTAGAGAACACTTATACTAATAGAACCAGAGACACGAAAAAAGACCTTTTAGCCAGCTAGAAAAGAAAAAAAATTGCACAAATAGTGTGTTTAATGGAGCAGTAACTTTCTCAAGAGGAACTAATTGCATTTAGAGGACTGGGAGGCACTCTTCATGGCCCCCCTCCCACTCAGTAGTGCACCCGATGTCCCCAAGTTACATAAGCCTGTGTTCCTGTCCTTCAGGAGTATGTTGGGTCGGGTAGCTGTGGAATGGTGTCTGTTCATTCATCGTTACAGCAAACGTTCATTGAACATTTAACATAGATTCAGTAAACTATGTAAAATACAGTCTCTGACCTCAAGGGAACCTGCAGGGTAATTGAAGAACTAAGACGTGCACACACCAAAATAAAATATTCATTTAATATAAGGTGTCATGGAGTTTAGAATTGCTGGCATTAGAAATGGACCTTAGAGTTTCTCTATTCTGTTTGCTTCTCTGCTGTATTTTCAAGAGCTGGGGTTCTATGGAAATACTTTAAGAATTAACACCAGTCTTAAGGGAAAAGCCAAGTTCATCGAAATACCCTCATCCTCTCGTTTTAGAGAAGCTGAGTTAATATAAGTATCTCAGGAGCATTTGCTAGTAATTAGCAGAGTTGGGATCAGGAATAATTAAGTGCCAGTGTGCAGTAAAGGTAATATGTGCAGCCTGGTTTCAGAGAGGAGAGGTATTTGATCAAGTCGCGTGCAGCACCAAAGCTTGTCCTAGTCACTGTTGGAGGCCAGGTTCTAAATCTCTCAGTTACCTGCAAGTCGATATGCCATGTTAAAGGTTATATGCTGCAAATATTTAATTTTAGAATATTTAGCAGGAGCTAAATTTTCCCTTCTGTTTTTTTCTATCAGAAGGGGCTCAAAAAATGTTATTCCAGGGCACAGTCTCATTTCAGTATTAAGCCTAAGGAATATGTAATTAGGAAGGTAAACATTCTATACAAACTCATATAATTAACTTCAAAGGCAAAAACAAATGAGTTTGGGCAGTCTACAATTTTTCTATAGATTATTTCCATTAGCAGAATTATTAAGAATTGGCATTCTTTCATTTTCATTGGGTTATCAAAACAAATTTTTCTCTATAAGTTTAATAGACTTAAAATTGACATGTAGGGCAGAATGACTAAACTAAAAAGTTTTATGTTCTCAAATCATCTGTATATGGGATTTCAACATTGATTCTCTTAAAAAATAGTTGGTAAAACAATGTAATCGAGTGCATTGACACAGGGTTTCTCGAATTAGATTTACTGTTTAAATCTAGCACTCAACACTCACAAGTAATAAAACAATTTCCCTAATTTCCCTAATCTTTAGTTATCTGTTATAAAATGTAGGGATTACAGTAGCATTTATCTTTTAGTGCTTTTGTGAGATGAAAATTTGTATGTTTAAAATACTTAGTGTAGTTCCAAACACTTAGGAAACATTGAAGAGATGACGGTGGTTAATGTTAAGCACAACATCCATATGAGGCACCTTGCGAGATACTGTGGCTAAAGAGTTCAACTAAAAATTCTCAGGCTTATGAAAGAAGAAATATAAAATTGCTTTTAAAATATAAAATTAGGAAAAACTGAGCTCTCATAAATTTACTTCTGAGTAGTGCTGGTGAATGGAGAGACATTTATTTTAAACAGAAATAAAAAGCAATGTTATAATAGGTAAATTCTGTTTTGTGTGTTTTCCAGTATTTTTCAAATGACCCAATAAAAGTGCAAGGTTATAAACCAGGTGCTGTGAGAACACAGTAAGTGGTTAGGTTGATCTGTTCTGGAAATCTAGTTTTGAACAGTGCTGGAAAGTGTGTTCTGATTGAGATTCAACACACATGCTTTCTAGAATTTGGAGGTAGGTAGATTGAAGACTGAGGGGGACTCTTAGTTCTTTAGTACTGATGCTGAAAAACATATAAGCCTATCTGTCTGAGACTGCGAGGCTTACACAACAGTCATTTATTTCTCATAGCTCTGGAGGCTGTGAGTCCAAGATCAAGGAGCCAGAAGACTGGATTCTTGGTGAGGTCTTCCAGGCCTGCAGATGGCCACCTTCTTGCTGTGGAGTAGTCTTACCTTATTTGCAATTTCACTTTCCACGGTTTTAGTGACTCACTGTGGTGCAAAAACATTAAAAAAAAATTCCTGAAATAAACAATTAAAAAGTTTTAGGTTGCATATGCTATTCTGAGTACCTCCCTTCATCTCATCATGTAAACATTGCACCACCTCACATCATCACAAGAAGGGTCAGCACATATTTTGAGAGAGAGGGAGAGAAAGACCACGTTTACATAACTTTTATGGCAGTGTATTATTATCATTGTTCTACATTATTAATACTTGCTGTTGTTAATCTCCTCCTGGAACTAAACTTTCAGTCCATAATAGTATGACTGGATTTGACTTTTTTTCTATGCTAAGTCAGATATGGACTCTGTTTTCTCCACATGGGTTGATTTGTGTGGGTTTTTTTTTTCAACCCTCAGGCACATCTGTGTGGAACAATCCTAGAACTGAGAATCATGCAGATCCAATTGCTTTTCATAGATCTCACAAAATTGAATTTACTTTACTCTAAGCTCATTAAGAGCAAGAACTCTGGTTCCATGGATTGTTTCTGTTGTTTAGCAGAATTTTTGACAAGGGAATACCATTAATAAATATCTTTGGAATACATTCGGCTATTCTATTTAATGAACATTTATTGAGCATCTTTGTGATAGGCAGTGTGGATGGTGCTAAAGGTAAAAACTGGACCAGGATACAATCTCTCCTCTCGAGCAGTTTATGATTGCACATGGAGGCAGACATATACATTAATAATGTATGTGAGGAAAACTGGAGTAGCCGCTTCAGTAGTGGCTACTCATGGTGAATGACAGATAATACGTGAATTACAATGGCTCAGAAAGTATTTCCCAAAGGAACTTCAAGATATGGTGTAAAGAATGAATAGGATTTGGGTAGGTAGAGAAGTAGTTAAGGTTGAGGGAACCGTATGAAGAAAGATGCAGATGTATGAAAATGGGTGTTAAAAGCCTGGTATGGAGAAGGTAGAGATTGTACCAGAACATAAAACTTGGAAGGGTAGCTTAAAATTTGATTGTAGAAAACATAGAATATCATTCTAAAAACATTGGAGCTTTTTCTGTAGATAAGGGGAGATTTTGAAGGTTTTAGAGAATGGGGGAGGCATGATCTTACCTCACTTTTATGCAAGATAATTTGGAAGGCAGTATGGCAGATTGGAATGAAGTAGAACAGTTGAGTCTAAGTTAAGAATACAGAGAAATATAATTTAGGTAGGAAATAATATAATAGCAGAGACAATGAAAAGAACAGGGGCAGATAAGAGAGCTCTTACAGTGATAGAAATAGGACTTGGTAACTAAATTATTTTAGAACGAGAAGTATTAAATATGACCTTCCAATTTTTAGCTTGGGTAACTTGAAAGTAGATCATTGCTCTTAGTCACAGTAGGAAAAAAAGAAATATCACAATAAAACAGCTAATACTCATATAGAGCTTTCTGTGAGCTCTACAACACACCCGTGATGCGCTCTTATTATTCCCATTTCTCAGAAGAAAAAACTAAGGAACATGGAGGTTAACAAACTTGACCAGAGCAAAAGAGCTGGTCAGTGTCAGAACTGAAACTCAGACTCCTGTAGCCTCACACTCATGTAATCACTATGCCATTCTATTTCCCCCAAATAAAAAGGAATCAATACCTTGGTGCAGAAAAGCAGTTCAGGTTTTAGGTGCTGCATTTGCAGGATTGTCTAGATATCAACGCAGGAATGTCCAGCAAGCGTTCTGTGAAAATTTAAATCTTCTGTTTAAAAGAATGATTACAAATGGACCATCATTAGAGTCATTTCTGAAAATCAAGAACATAGCTATATAAAAAATGAACCTGAATGGCAAAGGGTTTTTTCTTTTCTTTTTCTTTTTTAAATTGGTCTGAAAAATAGAGTATGTGATAATCTTTTTTGTTGCTACATAACTGATTTAAATTTTTATAAATCCAAATACTGCAATTTTCTGTTTCTTTAATTTAGTTACAAGTGGCAATAAAAATATGAGATTTAGTATAGATAAAAATTTTTAATCTGATTAAAGAAAGTCTACTGCCTCATATATGATTGTATATGAATATAAAGTTCCCTTTGAACTCTAGTTAGCCTTTCTCCTATATAGCAGTCTCAAGCTGAACTCTCACCCATCCTGTCTCCGTCTCCTTGGCATATTGCTATCCATTGCTGTGGAAAGATAGGCACTTCAAGAGAAAGCACATTAGTTAAGCATCAATTGCAACTTAATGGGCCAGGTATCTGAATGATATTCTACAATGACATTATAAATCTTTTCTTTAGACCGTTGGGAGAATATGCTGTATCTCCCCGAAAACCTCTGATGTGGACTTAGCTATCAATAATTTTTTCATACAGGAGCCAATTGAATAGATAGATATACTTTGAGAACAAATAGTCCAGAATGAAAATAAAAATACAGTAATATAATCGGCTCAATATTGGGGTAAACATAGTCTGTTGTGAAAGAGATATGAAGGAGAGAGAAAGAGGGAAGTAGAATGAGAATTAATACACACACATGAATCACAAATGCTGTGTTATTTTTCTGTCTTCTTTACTAGATGCTCACATTATTCTATCTTCAATCAAGTGAGTAGCAGCTGGCGTTTTTATGTGGCTGGAAGAGAAGACTAAATCATCCAAGCGGGTAATAGCTAGCTGTAAGCCTGGCCAGTCTTATCCAGAGATGGCAAAAGCTGTGCCTACATAACTGGGTTAAATATGATGCACTCACCCCATTTTTCTTTCAGTTACAGTCCGTGCATTGCAATGTTAGCAAGTGCACGGGGGCAGGCAGAGGAGGTGATCAAGGAGGGCCCGGGGAAAGCTGTAAATTCAGGGGCCCAGGAAAGAGGCACCATCACTCCTCTCACCTGGTACCTGTTTAAGATGGCACACATTCTTGAAATGTATAGTCAGCATTGGACATGTAAGAAAAAAATGTCATGGAAATGGAAATTTAGTGACTACGTTTCCTAATGAGGTGTTCATGATTAATAGAAAATATTTCATAGCATAAGGAATTGCTTAAAAGATTCAGAGACAAAGGTAAAAAAGCTCTCTGTCTGAAGTGGTGGGGGGATGTGGAGATCTGTGATTCTTTCTTACCTCTTTTGATTTATATTCATGCAACACACATTAATTGAGCACCTCTTGTATACTCAGCACTGTACCAGGCACTGGAGACTCGGTAGTGAACAGTAGATTAAAATGCCTGCACCCCCTCCCCCCCAAATTTACATTCTGGTGGAATCTTTGGGGAGGGAAGAGAAGGAGGGTGCAGAGAGACATAAAATAAAAATATTAATTATTAAAATATAAAGTATAGTGGATGGTTTAAAGCACTATAGAGGACAACAATGGAAAGAAAAAGGTGAGCTAATGATGGGGAGAGGCCCACAGTTTGAAATGTGGTGTTTTGGAAAGCTTCACTGCAAAGAGGACATTTGAGCAAAGGCCAAGAGTAGGTGAGAGCGTGGGCTAATGTGGACATCTGGGGAGAGAACATTCTAGAGAAAAGCACGTGTAAAGCGCCGAGGCATGAGTGAGTCTAGCATATTTGAGGAGCGGCAAGGACAAGGTGGCTGGAGCCCAATGACAGGAGGGAAGGCAGGAAGAAATGAGATCAGAGGACTGAGGGGACAGAACAGCTCCTGTAGGACTTTGTGGGCTGCTGTAGGTGATTTGTTTTTATTTTGGGTGACATGGGAAGCTATGCTTCTGTGTTGAAAATAGAAAAGTGTGAGACATGAGAGCAGGAGCAGGGAGACATTAGGAGGTCACTGCATTAATCCAGATAAGAGATAAGGTGGAAGTGGAGACCTGAGGTCAGATTCTGGATGTATTTAGAACAGAGATGTTGATAAATATGAAAGAAAACTGTGTTTTGGCAGAGCAACTAGAATGTTGGTGCTGCCATTTATTTAGATGGGGGAAACTATAGGAGAAGCTTTGAGTGGGAGGTCAGGATTGGATTTTAAATGTGCTAAGTTTGAGATGTATATTGGACCTCCAAATGGAGATGCCAAGACTATGTTTACTTGTACATTTTGTTTATATAAGTTTGGGTGTCAGGGAAAACTCTGACCTAATTTTATACATTTGAGCAGTATGATTGTTTTTCAATTATTAGATGTATTCAAAACCATAAGATTGGGTAAGATCGACAAGGGAATGAGTATATATAGAGAAGAAAAACTGTACAGCAACTCAGACCTAGAGCATTCTGACCTTAAAAAGGTAAGGGAACAAAGAAAAAAGTAAGCAATAGGGTCTAATAAGAGAGAGGAAGTCAGGTAGAAAAGGAAATCAGGAGAGTATTACATTTAGGAAACTAATAGAAGGTTTTTCTTCCTTCCCTCCCCTGGGAAAGAGTAATTAATGGTGCCAAATTATATTATTAAGTCAAATAAAATGAACACTGAGATTTATTTATTGGGATAAGCATTCAGAAGTTACTGGTGACCTTGAACAATAGAAATTCCAGTGGAGTGGCAGGAGGGAAATGTCTAAATTTGTTAGGTTCAAGATAAAATAAGAGGGGCCAAAATGGGGAAAAAACAAACACACACACACACACAAAAACTAAGTATAGACAAAATTTTCAAAGGCTTTTGTTGTATGGAATTACAAAAATGTGAAGTTTGCTGGGGAAGAAATTGAATCTAAAGAGTCTTGAGGGACAGGAGCAGAAATTAGAGTATGTTTGTGTGAAAATGGAGGTGATCCACAGAAAGGGAGAGTGAGGAAAGATTGTGGGGGCAGTGACCTTAACTAGGGGAGAAGGGATGAGGCAGAGTTCACAATCAGAAGTGGCAGTGTTACCTACTACTCGGGTTATTTATAACACCATAAGAAAAGGAAGGGACCAAGGACATGGTTTCAGGGAAGGCTGTGTAGAGGTGGTCTTAGGAACCTGTGGAAGTGAGACAGAAAACAGTCAGCAACTGAGTGAGCATAGGGAGAAGATTTTGGAGATTTGAAGAGAGAGATTATGTGAAATAATTGTCTAGGAGCTGGGAGAGGGATTGAATTAAAAAACTGTAGTCTAATTGCTTGACAGGAATAAGAAAATGATCTTTGGAACAATGATCATGAAATTCAAGTGATATTAGTTAGCGTGGGGGTGTGTTTTCCTCTGTGTTTAGCTGATAAGACACAGCTGTTAAAACTATCCAACCCTAAACTTACTCAGCCTACCTTTTCTGCCTTGCCCATTCCTTCCTCCAGTAAAAGGACCTGGCCCATGCGTTCCCCTGGCCTCCTGGCCCACCCTAGCACTCCCTTGTGTGGTCTTGCTTACTACGGTGTGCCCCCTTCCTTGAGAACCGTAAGTTACAAATTATCTTTTTAGTGGTGATTGTCACCTGATCTATTGGCCTTGCTGTTGCTGAAAGAAACCAAAATCCCTGGTATTTTTTTAATTTCTAGGCACCCAAAATATGACAAGAGTAGTATTAGAGAAAGTGACAGGGAGTCAAGATATAAAATCTTCTAGCACAAGTTGGTAATAACTAGAATTTATAGATGAGTGCAGTAAAAAGAGGGGTAATGAGTGTTATGGTCTTGGAGCCTAAGATTCAAAGCTTGTGGTTTTTAGGGCAGATGGACTAAGAATAGTCTGAAATTGACAATGAAGACCAAGGGGCGCGACCTGTCTACCATGCAGAGAGTGGGGGTGTAGTCATCCTCCATGTGAGAAATCCGAATAGGAAGAAAAGAGAGCCTCTGAGAGAACCGAATTTCCATTAGAAGACAAAGAAAGAGAAAACATTCAAAAGGCAAAGGAAACATTCAGAGAAGAGCTTGATGATACAGACGATTTTTCTAATGAATGACAGTGAGTTCCACATGACATAGTGAGAAGACTTTAGAAAGTGAAGAACAGTGGTAGGTCAGTTACAAAAGGTAACACAATGACTTATGTCAAAATTAGAATGTGGTGGGTAAGTAGAATTTGTGAGATGATTATTTTTAAGGTGACTAATGAAAATAGGGACAAAGGCATCATATGATTAACTTTAATGATCTCAAAACAAATGAAGTGGTGGCCAGGGTAGGGTATTGGAGGGGAGCAGGAGAGAAGATCTCTCCAGTATGACATGGAATTGCAGAGCCCCTATACGACTTCTGCTAAAGCAAGAGTAGAGACTTGGAGCTCAGGGTGTGGGATGGCAGCACTGTCTTACTCTGATGTCCCAGAGCTCCAGGGGTCTATCTACCTTGAATATTGCCCCAAGAGAGATTTAAAAGCAATCATAATTAATCTACTACTCAAGCACATGTTATTAATGGTTGCCTACCCGCTCTATTTGCCTTAGTGGATTCTGAACTTTGAGTAGAGTAGGTGCTTGATATCTCTATTCAATGGGGCAAAATTATTGATGTTTGGATATAACTAAAATCTAAAGGATAGTTTCAAGGGAAGGGGCTCAAGGTTAGCTGTTTGCACAGAGCAGTGATATGCAGGGATACTTTGTGTCCTATACGGCCATTTGTGTTTACACAAAAAGGCTTTCTACCAGCAGTCTGTTACTGGTTCCACTTTTGAGGTATCTCAGTTTGAAGAAAGTTATTTTTTGGAGATAAAAGACCAACAAGAAAGAGATGGCATAGGGCAAAAAAAGAAAAAAGGAAAAAAAAAAGTAAAATTTAAGAAAGAGCTACTAAAGCAGAAATGAATTTTCAATCAAAGTTTAGCCAATGAGAGGCATGTCTCACAACTTGTAAGGAAAAGCTAATAGAAAGGGCTTGAAAGGAAAAAAAGGTCTGCTTTAGCTTTTTGGGGTGTGTTAACTTTTGGACTTGGAGAATCCCATGGCTTTACATGTTCATTTTATCTTTATAGATTAATGGGTAGGGAGGAATGAGACATGCTGGCAGAGCATGTCTGTCTGACATGTTCTATCAAAACTTTGAACTTAGCGGTTGGCAGCAAAGTAATGTCACAAAGTGATCACAGGATAAAGAACTCAACTCCTACACTAACTGTTGGGGGCCAGGGACTGAACATTGTATGTTCGTGGTAATAAAATGAGACTTCCTTTTATAGTAGATGATAATTTACAGAAGGGCAGTGAAATTGTATCTTTATTATATTCTTAAAACTTAGCACAGGGCCAAACTAATTACACTAAAAGGAAAAAACAGTGACTATGATACACCAATGTGATGTACAGAATAAAGGTAGAGCTCCATCCTGCTATTCACATAGATGGCAATATAAATGGTGCCTCCTGGAGTTGTGCAAACCAGCACTTCTATGTTTTTCTTAATAGCCAAATGACTCATCTACATTCATTAGGCTCTTACTGTGTACTAGATATGTGCTAAGTACTCTACACATAAGAGCCTACTCAGTCCTTATAAATAAGACACTGAAGCAAATAACATTTTGACGTGTGCCCAAAATCATATCGCTAGTAATAGAGGAGTTAAGATTCAGAGCTCACTGCATAGCTCGTTTAGGCATCTACAGATTTCTCTACGACAGTAGTCAGAGCGATGGAGGTCATAATCATTATGACACTGATGTGTTCGTTTGTTCTCAAAGTGTTTATGTCCTAGTCGGAAGATGGTTTAAATAAAGAAAAATACAGCCCTGGCATGTGTGGCTCAGTTGGTCGGAGCATCACTCTGTACACCAAAAGGTTACAGGTTTGATTCACAGTCAGGGCACCGACCTAGGTTGACGGTTTGATCCCCGGTCAGAGCATGTTCAGAAGGCAACCAACTGATGTTCTCTCTCACATCGATGTTCCTCTCTCCCTCTCTCTCCCTTCCCCTCTCTACAAAATCAATAAGCATATACTTGAGTGAGAATTAAAATAAAAACAAAAAACACAAAAATAAAAGCCAAGTTTTACAAAGGACAGTAGTGCAGAAAGAGGGAAGACAGACCTTCAAAGTTATTATAGTTATACTTTCCAAAGAGAGGTAACATGAGCTTGGTTTTGTATAATAAAGAGGGGTCTGAAGAGAACTCCAGGTGGGAGGAACAGCGTGAGCAGAGGTTGAGAGAGGAATGAGATAGGACATTTATCAGATTAGAGAACCACATGGGGATTATGTCCAGGACAGTTTTCTTTACATTTTGGAGGATTTTAGGATTTTTGTATGTTTTTCTTTTAATATGGGCAGAGGAAGAAATAAAGTCTTCAGTTTTTCTTGTGCCTTTGTAACTTTTCATTGTTGTTATTGAGAGTATTACAGATGTCCCCAATTTTCCCCCCTTTGCCGCGCTCCACCTGGCTCCTACCCACCCCAGGCCTTAACCAGACTATTGTCTGTGTCCATGGGCTATGCCTATATGCATTTGTGTTCTTTGGTTAATCTCTCTGCTTCCCCCCACTTCTACTTTCCTTCTGAGATCTGTCAGTCTGTTCCATGCTTCCATGTCTATGGACCTATTTTGTCCGTCAGTTTATTTTGTTTGTTAGATTCCACATATAAGTGAGATCATGTGATATTTTTCTCTGACTGGCTTATTTCACTTAGTATAACTTTCTCCAGGTCCATCCATACTGTCCCAAAGGGTAAGAGGCCCTTCTTTTTAACAGCTGCGTAGTATCCCATGGTATAAATGTCCCACAGCTTTTTTATCCACTCATCTACTGATGGGCACTTGGGCTGTTTCCAGATCTTAGCTATTGTAAATTGTGCTGCTATGAACATAGGGGTGCATAAGTTCTTTCTGATGGGTGTTTTGGTTTCTTAGGATATATTCCTGGAAGTGGGATGACTAGGTACATTGGCAGTTCAATTTTTAACCTTTTGAGGAACCTCCATACTGTTTTCCATAGTGGGTGCACCAGTCTGCATTCCCACCAGCAGTGTACCAGGGTTCCCCTTTCTCCACACCCTCACCAGCATTTTTGTTTGTTGATTTGCTGATGGTGCCATTCTGGCAGGTGTGAGGTGATACCTCATTGTGGTTTTAATTTGCATCTCTCTGATGATTAGTGACTTTGAGCATTTTTTCATGTGTCTCATGGCCATCTGTATGTCCTCTTTGGAGAAGTGTCTATTTGGGTCCTTTGCCCATTTTTTAATTGGGTTTTTTGTCTTCCTCTTGTTGAGGTGTATGAATTCTTTATATGTTTTGGAGATTAACCCCTTACCAGATGTATCATTGGCGAATATGTTCTCCCATACCATGGGCTCCCTTTGCATTTTGAAAGTAGTTTCTTTTGCTGTGAAGAAGCTTTTATTTTGATGTAGTTTCATTTGTTTATTTTTTAATTTGTTTCTCTTGCCCTAGGAGATGTATCGGCAAAAATTCTGCTATGTGAGATGTCTGAGATTTTATGGCCACTGGTTCTACCACCAGAAAGTCTCATGTAGACCTCCTCTCAATTTAATTGGAAGAAAGTGGGATAATCAGTTTTCACAGGTACTGAACTTGAAAGAATGAAAACATAAAAATTCTAGACAGACCACTTTTTCATTTAATATCATAATATTAAGAAGGCTGAGTTTCTGTGAAAATGCCCATAGTGTATCTCCCCCTTGCAGGTCTCAGAAAAGATGAAGCTGTATTTTTCATAGAGCTTCTGTAAGGACGTAAAAGAAAAAACATTATACATCCTTAGTTTCCTTCTGGGGACTGTCTTGCAGGTGTCTCATTGCATCCTGGGCACTGTTTCTTTGTTCCATATGAATAATTAAAGACTTCTGAGCCTTGGAATAAGTTAGGGTCCTAGTCTCCCCCTTCAAATGAAGTTAAAATTGAAAACATTTAGACAAACTTTACTTCCCTTTTCCTGACTTCAGTTTCATTCCCTGCAGTTCTATTTTTAGAGTTTTAGATTTTTCCGTTCAAAGGGTATAGTGTAGGACTTTCATTTGAACCCCTGGGTTTCTTTAGTGTTATAATTTACACTGATAATAACTAACACCTCCCTTTGAGTTTTCATAGAAGCTATTACAGTAGTACATACTGTTGTTAATATTTAAGAAGGAACCATTATAGCTTTAGGTATGAGACCAATTGAAAACCTAAGCATTAATTGAACATTTTTGCTAATGGCACCTTTGCTAATTCATGGTGAAGCAAACCTGTGCTGCTTCATTAGGTTCAGAAACCTAAAAGGACAGTGATGGAAAGAGTCTCAGTTTGCAGTGGCTTGTCAAGTTTAGTAATATAACAAATGATATTTTACTCAAGCATAAAAGCCTGAAACATCCAGATATCTGAGTATAAGAACTGTCAGTTCAGTAGGGTGAGAAACAGAAAGGAAATGCTTAAGCTGTCACTTAGATTAGCATTAGACACAGCTGCTCCTCAAGTAAGCACATCTTAACCAAAACACAAGAAAGGGAAGGCCTCACATACATTGGTATTTTAAAAAATACAACAAAATATAAATATTTCTATTCTTTTGTTTTAAAATAATTGATTCTAGAGAGGGAGGAGGGAAAAGAGAGAGAGAGAGAAGCATCAGAATGAGAGATACATTGATGGGTTGTTTCCTGCATGAGCCTCAAAGGGGAATCAGACCCCAACCCCGGGCATGTGTCCTGACCAGGAATTGAACCTGCGGCCCTGTGGTGCACAGGACGGTGCTCCAACCGAGCCACGCCGGCCAGGGCTAAATGTTTCTATTCTTTAACTACAGAAAAAAAAAAAAAAGGTGCTTTAAGTCTAGTTTGGTATATTTCAAAATTTTTAGAATTTATGTCTAATTTCTTTCTAATATCTTAGTGCTCGCATAATTTTTGCTTTTTCCTCCATCATTTTTTTTAGCAGTTGGAACTACTATTATTGGTTTGGAAAGGTTCTCCACATGTATAAAATAGAGGAACTGGTTTTTAAAGATGTCAGGAGAAAAGTGTATCAAGAATTTTGGTAGAAGAGATGACAGAAAATAGGAGAGTCAGAATAAATTGGGCAGTTATTTTAGTGACCTTGGAGTTTCCTTAATCTTCCTGTCACCACATTTCAGTGTCAGAAAATTTTTCTTCACTTTGGATTTCAAGTATCTGCCCATTTCTTTCTTTCTATATTTGACTGTAGTTTTGACCTCTTTCCAGAGATCTGCAATTGAATTTCTGCTAGCCTATTGAACATCTCTAAATTACCTCTATACCTGTGCTCTACACAGGAATCTCCAGCTTTCCCCCAAACCTTTTCCTCCTTCTCTTGTCATTAATCTTATAAATCACCTTTCTCCTAGCTGATTAAGTTGGAATAGCCCTCCTTACCTAATTCAATTCATATCACAGATCTCCCTTGAGTTCTTAGTCAGACATTTGGGCTAGAACAATGATCATAAGTTGCATTTAATGAGAAAGACTTTTCCCCTTCAAATTCAAATGTCTCTTATGATAAGACAATGATTGATTATTAAAAGTACGTGGGACAACATCTTAAGGAAAAAATTCTAACATTGTACAGGGCATTGAAGAACATCCAGGGAGCAGAAGCCTATAGATAGAAAAGGGTAACTCCAGGCTGATTAATTTGGAGAGTAAATAAAACTATGTAAAAAAAGAGCGTCAATGACATTCATGTCAATTGACCATCATGTCAATGACAAGGATTGGTATGTGTGTGGGCTGTGTATACCTGTGGAAGAGGTGATGAGACTGAAGTGTTTTCTTTTGAGAAAGACTGACTCTGAGCAATTGCATTCCTTGAAGGAATAAGGCAACATTTTATGCTTCTACAAAACTTCTAGGGAGGGCCTCCTCTCTGCATCAGGTTGACACTGTACGTGGGTTAAAGGCAAACAGAGGTGGATCTGAACTCTAGTTCTGCCTCTTATTATCTCTGTGACCTTAGGCAATTTATTAATCCTCTCTAATATACTAACTCTGTCTAAGCCTCATCATCCTCATCAGTAACCTGGCAATGATAATAATACTTTCCTTAACAGACTTTTTGTGAGAATTCCATTAGATAATAAATTTAAAATATTTAACATTGTGATTTGGTAATTGTAAGTGTGCAATAAATATCATCTACTTTTATTAAACTCAAATTTAGTTAAAAGAGGATAGTGATGACTAATATAACACTTGATGAGTACCTTATTGTAGGTTATCAATTTTAAGCAGAAACTCAAATGTAAAACAAAACATATATGTTTCCTTAGTTTTCTATAACTTATCCTGCTTCAGGTCTCCATTCTGTGGGTGCTTAAAAACAACTTAGTGATATAGGATCTTTCTCTATGTCCTCAGACACCTATATACACTCAAGAGATGCTTATATATGTTGATGTATTTGCATGGGGGATGGTATCTTGGCCCTCACTTAGTCTTTTCCCTTTTCCTAGACTATGCTAAGAACCTTCCTTCCTCTCCCCCCACCTTTTTTTTTTTTTTTTTCCTGGGCTCACAATAAAAATAGCATTCTGTGTAGATATCTTGAAAATCCTGCTCCCTTTGCAGATGTTCTTGAGTATTTCTATTATTTTCATTCCATAACAAGAATTGGGGGAACTGCCCAAATATATCACACAGCCACCTCTGGTATCTTCCTGCCTCTCTGGGTTACTGACAGGAGGCATGGGCCACCACTTTTCTCTTAGTTCCTCATAAAACTAGGGATCTCAGTCATAGCTTTTCACACTGGAGCTTTGCAAGAGGAGATGGGGGACCTCAGTGGTTGGTGGGCTCAGACTTCTTTCGCAGCTCTAGTCACTTCAGTGATCTCTTCACTCCCTTCCAGCTCTCCCCAGTATCCCAATGTGGACATCTTTTCTGGTTCGGGCAGTATTACCTGCCCTTTTCCTATTTTTCTATATGCCCTTACTTGAAAGTCAGAAGTTGACTCTTTCACTTATTTATTTTTGTTCTGTTTTCTTGCATCAGTGGGCATGCGATTTTATGGCCAACTGAAGTGCAAGGCATACAACAAACAAAAATGATGCATACATTGTAGAAAATAAGCTTTTTAAGGGTATAAACACTTTGACAGATTTTTGTTACCTATATAGTGCAGAGAAATTCCCAGGTAAATGCTATTAGCCATGGTTCATATTTGGGACTTGTTTCTACATGGCCATAATATAGATTTTGCTACAGCTTTTAACGGTTAGGTGAAGTTTACCATGTTAAGAGGATGAGCTAATCTCTTAATTTTCAGTGGGACTCTAACTGAGTCCTGTGTTCATATTTTCATCCCATAACTGTTAGGTATAGCTAGGAGATATTGCAGAGTGGAACCTTGAAAAATGGTTAGAATTTTGCTCTCTCCAAAAGACTAAAATACTTTCACTTTTGGAATATAAAGGAAGAAGTCTTTCAAAGAGTTCATTTTAAATTTGCTTTTCTAGAGTATTTTGAATGAAAGGCACTGGGAAGAAAAAATCTAGATTAAAATATACCATAAAGGATCTAGGTTATCTATAGTAAGAGACTTTTTGGTTTAAGAGTCTCATGGGAAGTTCATTCCTCTGAAATCCCAAGGACTCTACCATGAACAAATACACTGAACAAAATCACACTGATCAATTTACTCTTAGTCCTGCAAAATTTGTTTTCCACCCTCTAACATTTCAGTACAGTATACTCAGAAACAATCACTCACAGATGGCAAAAGCATAACACTTTAGGATTCCTTTTCTACAGGTAAAGGGTTAGAGCTTCTTATATTTATTTATTCTTGCCCAAGAGTTGGGTGTTAAAATGAAGAACGATTGCTTTCTGAGCTGCTAGTGCACCTGATAATGTGTAGACGTTGTCTTTGTCAAAGTGTAGAAATACTTCCTGGCTCATAGGAACTTTCTTTACAGAGGTTCATAGGGACTTTTTCATTTGAAAAATTCTTTTAAAGAATAGAAAGTTAATTAAGTGGATTAGGTTGAAGTTTGGAGCAGTCTAAGGAGTGCTACTGGATAATTTAAATTTGAAATGATTTTCCCCCCCTTCAATCAAAACATCTATTGGCTAAAAATAAGGTGAAAGTAAAAAGGAGCGTGTAGGAAAGAGGAATGATTTTGCGCCACTCTACATAATGATTTAGTGATGTAGGTGACAGTACAGCCACGGGAAGACAAATGACAATGCTTTAGGGGAGTAGAAAACAAACCATGGCAATGCTTCTTCCTCTTGTAGCTTGTTTCTGCACAGGAACTTAGAAACTATGAGAGCTGGGAGGTTTTCTGGCACAGGAGGTTGTATAGTGTGTTTCCTTTTCAGAAGTTCTCAACTGATTTTGATGTGGTTATCATTAAATTGATTGTTTGAAAAACAGCTAAAACTTAGGTCATGTTTAAGTGAAATGCTGCAGTTGTTCCACTTTTTGATCTAATTAAAAGCATGATAATGCAAAAGAGACAATGTGATAAAATCAAAAGACCATTAGATTTTGCAGCAGACCGACTTAGATTTAAAACCAAGCTCTACTAATTAATTATTGGTGCCATGATTTTGGTTAATTATGAACATATCCATCTCTCAGTTTCAAATTCTTCATGTGAGATATATTTCTCATAGGGTTGTTGTGAATAATAAAAATATAACATACATAAAATATCTAGTAGATCAGTAGACACTCAATGGGTATAAATTGAGACAATGTAGAATGATTTCAAATTTGAAGCTACCTCTTACCATTTCTAGCTGGTAAGCTATTAAATATTTTTATGGTGGAATTTACTTCTTAGTAAATGTGAAAGGTGAAATTTGATTGAAAGATATGATTTTGTTTAGAAATAAGGAATATAATATTTTTTTAGTTTTCTGAATTTCATGGAATTTTTTTCCCATAGAAAAAAATCACTGTATTTTATGATTCAGTTCATGAACTTGCCAAAAATAAATGCCTGAAATTACCTAAACACATGATAATTAGTCTTAAAATGTAAATATATGTGCTTGAGTATCTTGGTGTTTTTTACTATGAACCAACATGTTTTCAGTAATTTTGAATAAACTCCTCAATCGAGTATATCATGTTTAAGTACATTATAAATTTTTAAGTTATTCTAGGAATAAAAATTCTTCAAACAGTGCTAAGTAGTTGAGAGTATACTTTTGAGTCTTAAAATATTCCTTCAGTTTATCCAGGAAACAAGATATGTATATATAATAGGGGAATAATGGCAGAAATCAGTTACGATATATCCATTATTACCCAACTTTTTGTGGAGGTCCTTAAAAGCCAGACAGTGGAGTTATGCTGAATATGAAAATTAATATTTTCAGCTGTGCTATATAAACCCATAATGTAGCAAAGGATCCTGGAACTGCCCTTCTCCCCAGCAGTAGGATCCTGAATTCAGTCTCTTACCATTTCTGCTTTACATTCGATGCTCCAGCAGCGTATACAGTTTTAGAATTTCTGAACAAGGCACACTCTTTCTGGTTCAGGTTATTTTCTCCATGCTTTCCTGAAGTTTATATTTTGGTCTCCTCTATTCCTTCCCATGTTCTCCTCTGTAGAACTTCTTCCCTTCCTTGTAAACTCACTAACCCTTATTCACTCCCAAAGACTGAGCCACAATCTCTACCTCCAGAAAAATTCTGCTTTATCCCCTGATATTATGATCACATAAGTTGTCAAACAAAATTTTTTTTTGTTAAAGCACACTTGAGAGTGAAAAGGAACACAAAAACTACACCAGGAAAACAGGAAAGTGCTAACACAAGTGCATGGTCATCCTTCCTAAAATAGACCAGGCGCTTCATTCATAGAGAAAATTCTTTCCCACTCTAACGTGGAGAGGACTCTGGTGAGTTATTCTAGTCTCTTCTTCTTCCCGCTCCTTCTACCCCAGGAAAGTAAGAGGTTTTTTGTTTTGTTTTTTTTTTTTTTTCTTGGTAAAATCTTGAAAAACTGAGCTTAGCTTGTGAGGACCACTTTTTCCTTCCTTCCTTGGGATTAAGCTTGTCAGCTGAGAGCTTGTAACCATCACTGCTCTGGGCCATTTCATAAGCACAGTGTTAAAGTCTCTTTCTTAGAGGTGACAACAGCTTTTATGACTGAGTGATTCTGTCTCAATGCAGGATTCTGTTAGCAAGCCCACCACAACCACCTGTTTTTATCAGCACCAAAAGGGGTATTTTCTCACACCCATTTCTTCCCTTCCTTGTGTTCAGTTCAAGAGGCAAGTGGAGAAGCACTGTTTACCCTCTAAAACCCCCACGGTTCCCCGTTCGCCATGCTCCCATAGTACTCAAAATAGCTCTATTATCATTACTCCTGAACTATTTTTGATGATTTGATATTTATCTGATTATGTATTTGTCTTTAAGGAAAGGAACTAGTTTTGATCATTTGATAATTATCTGATTAATCATTTGTCTGTAACGATAGGAGAAATATTTATTCATTTTCCTACTCATGGTGATTGACATACTGTAGATGGATTCTCAAGAAAATATTATTAGACTAAACAAGTATCTGAGTCCTTCACATACACCTGTGCTTTCTATGTCCTAAATTTATATCATATAGGACCAAGAAATCAAGTTTCCATATATGGGAAATATCCGGCATAAGGTAACTCAATGTAAGTCACTTTACACATAATCTATTATATAATTATATAGGAATACTGTAAAATCAGTGCTATTGTTCTCTTTCTGTGAATAAGGAAAGAGGAAAGTAGGTTCAGAGAGTTCTGTGAATACCCTCCTGTTATCTAGCTGATTAGTACTGCGGCAGGAATCCAGATTACTGTCTACCTCCAAGAGCAGAATTTTTTCATGGGCCACCTTGCTATGCGGTGCCTCTTCTCAGGTACCAGCATAATAATTCCCATTGGATTTTTGCATGCGCCTCAATATAAGACTTCCCAATAATTTCCAAGGAACACTTGTTATTGTATTGATGGTAGGGGTGCATTATGTAGGTGCCTCGTTATCTCCAGAAGAGCACTATGGAATGGAGAATTAAAGAACCAGAGACTGCCCTGGAGAATTTCTGATATTTAAACACATAGAAATTGTCATTTCTGGATGTTCTGGTCTGAACAAGTACAATATGAGGAGATGATGCTAGCTGATCTCCTGGGAGGAGCAGTGAGCCAACATGACTAGCCTGGAAGAGTCATCACACTTTTATCTGATATGAGATGGTAAAAAGCTTCCATGCCTAGATGACAGCAGCACATCGTCACATTGTTACCACACGTGATTTCTCTCTTACATCATTATTGTTTAATGTCCCCCATTTAGCAAACATGTAAATAGGACTTTGTGTGATCAATTTAATTCAACATATTTGTGGATCCCCCCATATATTTACATTACTCTGCTAGGCATCAGGATATAGGAGATACATTAATTATAATCCTTCCTACAAAGGTTTTTGTAACTTAACAGATAATGTTAACGGTGGGCCAAATTTGTGCTTCATGGAGACCCAAGAACTGCTTTGAATATTTGGAGAAAGAAACATCACATGTTTACTGAGGAGTTAGGAAAAAGTTCACAGAGGAAGGGGAATTCTGAGCTCAATTAAAGGATCGATAAAGGCTGAGAGGCAGGGTGGCAAAAAAGCCTATGTCCCATTTAGGATATAAGAGTGGGTCACTGCAACCTAACCAGGATTTTTCTGAAGGCATGTAAAGATAATTTAGAGTAAGTTATAAAATCTTGATGCCATGCTTAGAAGCATGACAATTTCATGGGAAGCATTCAATAAGCCAATCTTTTCCCAGAGTAAGCACTAATGGACTGATTCTCTGAGATTTAATAAGTGCTAAATGAGCCAACTAATCTCAGATTAACAAATGTTAAGTAATCTCTTTAGCGTAGGACTTCTTGCCATCTCTAATGTTACTGCATCGTCTGTGGACCTCTAAGGGAGCATGTGATATATGTTGCTTCCCAGTCTTAGGCCTCTTAGTTATGCTTCATAGTGTGAGAAAAACGTTCCATGGAGCACGATTTTGAAAATAGTCATTTAAAAAGTAAAGTCAAAGGGTACAGGTTTTAATAAGGCAGTTGAGGTTTTCTTTTTGTTGTGACCATCTTTATGACATCTTCCTTCAAACTATGTGCATGTACACACGCACACACACACACACGCATACACACATGCACACACACCAAGTGAGCAAAAGGCATGTGCTCAGCAAGATCCCTTCGGGTAGGACCCTTGCATCCTCTGATCCTATTATGAAATGTTACCCATTTTGATGCATGACTAGACTTTGCTCTCCCGCTTTTTGAGCTCTGCTTATCCACCACCCTGTTGTGACTTCAGGGCACAAAACTTGACTTAGCTTAAATCCCCTAGACTTTGAGAAAAGCTTCCAATGCTTTCTTCCTGGCAACCAGTGATTTTACTCCCATATTGAAGCCTAAATTTCCTCTCACCATGACCTCTGTTTTTAAAGCAAACATGCCCTGCACTTGGAATGATAATGAATGATGTCCCTGATGCCCATGCCTCCAGACGCCCTACCTGATATGAGGCCGTGATGACACAGACCAGAAAGTTGGCCACTCTCTAAGACAGAGACCAGGGGGAAAAACACTGTGCAAAATTCAGTTGGAGAGGAACCATTACGGCATTGAGCAACATCTCAGGATCTGACCCTCTGTAATGCCTCTCCCAGGGAAAGGAGAAGGTCCCGATTATTTATGTTTAACTTGTCTAGTGTAATGAGTTTAGTTGATTCTTAAGGGAAGTTATAGTACAATTTTGTAAAAATGCCGACATTAGTCATACTCCTTCCATGACAAATGATAGAAAAACAGCTCGAAAGCAAATAATAAAGACAATGATCATAATAACAATAGTAAAGAAAGAAGAAGGAGACTGTATAGGCTCATTTTGGGGGGAAGGTTTCAGGCTTCATGTCACCTGTTCAGATGCTTAAATAACATTGGCAGAAATTTCTCTCGCTCACTCTCTCTTCCTTTCTCTCTCTTTGGTCTGGCTTCTCTTTCAAACTCCCCCTACGTTGTAGGCAAGCAGGCTGGCAGCTAACTTAGACTCCCATTTCTCTAGATAAGCAACCTGTACATAAATAGCCTTCCTTAGAAGCTCAGTATCTTATGATGGATGACATCTGTACCACCCAAACTGTATGCAATAGTTTCCTCACCAAAGAAGGTTCTGTTACTAGGTAAAGTAGGGAAGTGATTCTAGAAAAAGCAAGCAGAAACATATACCCTCAGAGGCATTCTTTTTCCTCATACAAATTATTTCAAGCATGCTTCCTCAGAGCATATTACAACTATTCTATATAAAACCAAAATGCTCTAATAATTTTCCCCACAACCTCAGCTCATGTGTAGAAGCTGCATTCAGCTCCAGATCCAGGATCAATGGTGGTGAACATTCTAATCAGTCTTTTCTAAATGTGCCTTCACACAGTCTATGCCTAAATGATTAATTTAAACTCATTCTAAGACCTTCCATATACTACGGAATGGTGAGTGGGCTAACCACAGTAATAACACTTATTTAGAAATTTAAAAAAACACACACACACTAAAGAAGCTGACAACTTCTGTTCCAGTTATCTATTGCTGCTCACAAAACCACCTCAACACTTAGCGGCTTAGAACAATCACTTTATTACCTTTCATGGTTCTGTGGGTCTCACTTGTTTTCTCTCTGCGGCTGCAGGCTGATGGCAGCTGGATCTGGCACCGTCTGAGGTTGCACCGCTCCGTGAGGCCAGCTGGGCACTCCTGCGTCCCACGTAGGGTGACTCTGTGCACTTGGTCTCTCTACTTGTCTTATCCACACAGTCTCTCTGTGTGGTGACTGTAGTGGGGTAGATGGAATTCTTCCATGCTGGCTCACGGCTCTCTAGCAGGCTCTTCAGGCCTTAAAGCTTAGGCTCAGAATTGTTACTTCCACCTAATTTTTTCCCTTTTTTTCTTTTTTTTCTTTTTCACACTGTTTTGTCTATGGGTTATGCATAGATGTTCTTTGGCTAATCCCTTTACCTTCTTTTGGCCAGTTCTCTGCCCCTCCCCACATTTTCTTAGGTAATGCTAGTTACAGGGACATCCCAGATTAAATACGCAAGGGACCACATAAGTGGATGACCACTGGGTGTGCTCCATAGAGAGAGCTGCTAATATTCCAAATTTTGTTGGACACAAATAACAAGAACTAATTTCCCTACCAGTGGAGTTAGTCTCTGGTCTTTCACTTCTTGCTCCAGTTCCTGAGTCCTGGGGGAATATCCATATTCTGTTGTCCCCCATGAGCTTGACTCTGTGGGGCTAGAGGCAGATTTCCCTTTTTAGGAATTCCATCACATGAAAAGTACACTTCATATTGGTACCATTATGAAGGTCTAGGGATAGACACCTTCCCTGAGCAATTAAAGTCCCTATATTTTTACTGGGCCCTACTGTGGTTACTGGTTGGCTAATTCAATTTCTGGTCATAACCTGGACTAGAAACCAAGCCCAATATATAATAGAGGAAGGGCCATTTAAACTGTATCTGTGCTTACAGGGTCAATCTTTTAATTGCAGCCCTCAAGGCTGTACTCAGTCTCTCGGTCTAAGATGAAGCATAACAAGTCAGCATCTAATCACTGGCTACATTCTAGATGATGGAATAAATTGTTTGTGCTGGGCGATAGGTATTGGAAAAAGGCTTGGCAGCTTAGACCCACTTTTTCAAACCTCCTTGAATCCAGGTTTTACCCTGTTTCCTGCCTCCTGGTTTTGCATGCATGGGCCTCACTATGAGAGAAAGAATTTTGATATTTTATTTCTGCAAAATTTACTATTATCAGATGATCAGCAGTAAGATTTGGGGCTGTAGGTAAAAAGAGTCTTCTTTAACTTCTCCCGCCCCGCCCCCCCCATTAAGTCTCTATCTTACAAAACTTACTGAATTCTGCAAGAAGGGGCCAAGTATGTTAAGCCTCACATATATTTCTACCAAGTCTTTTAAAGTAATTGCTTGCTAAGTATATGTTTTGAGGTGGCATATTAACCAGTTTTTTCCCCCAATCTCATAATAAAAATGATCAATTAGTTAGCTTGTATAGTGGCAAGAGATTCATATTAACCTATACCAATTTGTTAAGCATCTTATATGTTATGATTTTATTGATTTGTCAACCACTAAGTAGGATTACACATGTATTATGCAAGATAGAAGGACGGTCAGGAAGGACAGAATCTCTTCTATCAGCTAACTTCCTCTCATGTGGAAGCCTAAATCCCTCCTTCTGTATTTCAAAGCCCATGCCCTCCGACCATGACCTCAAGGAAGTTGACCTCCTCTTTTTAGTCAGTTGTTATTCCTCTCTGCCCTATAAAAATGTCAGTCATTTTTTGTTGTTTTTTAGCTGCTGCTTTTGCAGAGACAGTGATCAATTTCTGCATGTGAAGAGAATAGGCATATAAGATATCCCCTGGGCATCCAGAGTCCAATTTACTTTAGCTATCAAATTCTTCTTTTTCTTCTTAACAAGAAGATTCCAGACTGGTAAATCTTGACAAGGAGTAATAATAGCAATCATGGCTACATCATGCAGAGAGAGCAATCCTTTATCTTTGCACATATAACATAAGCACTACCAAAGCAGCACTTGGCACACACCAAGCACCAACACATCACTGCAGAACATTATCTTCAAAGCCAGGACATCAGTAAAAAACAAATGAGCCCTGGCTAGAGTGGCTCAAGAAGCAAACATATTTTGGCTTTAGTTTTTTAAGGGTGGAGGGGAGTGGCAGGGAAAGCAAACTACTTGCCTTCTCTAATGGCTAGAAGAAAGTAAGCTCTTTAATTTTTTATTCTTTTTACTATATCTCCCTTTTTAAATGTATCTTCTGGGTTTAAAATAAAAGTATGTGATCTCCCTGTAAACATTTACTATAGAAACTTTATGCCTGCCTAATAATCTTAAGCTAATACTAATGGGTATTGAGAGAGTGATGAAAAAGAAAAGTTCTGTACTTTCACTCACCTCCTTCAAAGGTGTCATTCTCTGTTACAGCAGGAATCATGTTTATTTGATTTTGAACTTCTTATGCTTAGCATAGTACTAGCACATGCAACACAAAACTCTTTGGTTAAATTCTGTTTTTTTATATAAATAGCATATAATATGAATAAAAGTTTCAAGAAAAAAAACATTACATATAAACTGAGTATATTGTCTAGATATTAAACATTTGGATGTAATTAGAGCTGTTTGATATTACATAATGATTAGTAGACCATGTTAAAAGTTCATGATGTGGAAGACATTTCTGTCTCACGGTTCCTAGTATTATAAAGTAGCAATGCAAAGAAAGCAACAGGAACTGCAAACAAGGGAACTGGACTGCAGAAATGGATTTTCATGATTTCTGGGAAGGTATCCATCAGGCTACAAAGCTTCATAAATTGACTTATTATTGTCTTTGTTGGAAAAAAACAAAAAAATACCAAAACCCCCCAAAACTTCTGATTTATAAAAATGTTTTGTCTTAAATAAAGATTCTAGATCTGTTGTGTAAAAAAGAGACATCATTGGTGATCTTAGTAAATGTCTGTAGTCATCATCAAGATAACACCTGCAAATATGAAAGTTAAAGGTTAGGAAAAGTTTATTAACTTTGTTTATTAATATTGTGATATAAATCATTATACTCTTACAAATTGTAAGACTCTACTGTCTGCTCTCTTGCATTCGCTCCATGCTCTTTACTGTATAATGCTATATCCCTCCTTGAATCCATGCATGAGAGTCCTTTTGGCAGTGTCTGTAAGCCTGTGGGGTACAGGAATGAGTTCATGCTAAGTGTTCTGTAGGATTTCACATAATCTTATAAAAATCTTGTAAATCAGTAAACAAAACTTGTAAAGTAGTAAATGTTCAAACTCCATGTGATTAAATTGGGTAAATCAAAATACCAGATGCTATTTGATCTTCTGCAGTGCTGAGAGTTTATTATTGCTACTGACACATACAACAGCTGCAAAGATAATTTTTATGTTCATTATATTTACTATGTTACTGGGAGGATTGGAAGCCCCTGAAGTACATCTTAAAAGGTTTTATTACTCTATAAAAGACTCTGTCACTTTAAACTCCATTAGTTGAGCTCTTTAGATCAGTAATGATATTCTTAGGAAGAGGCACTAGGAGGTCAGGTTTAGGAGTCTCAGTGTGGCCTTCACAGGCTTGATGTATGTCAGCCCAACCTCAGAGAGAAGAATTTATATGAAAAGGTCAGTGAAATACTGTATAGGAACACACATGTGGAGTTTGTTTTAATTCCTATTTTCAGACCAATATAATTTATATCCCCTACTTATGAGTTTCCAGGAATTTTAAATGCTAAAATATGTAGTTTAACTCAGTAGTGACTGACTGAGCCTTTTATTTTATATCAGAAATACTATCATGTCCCAAAAGCATGGTAGGAGGTAGAGGGATTCCCACTTGGAGATGCATATTCTTAGTTGAACACAACTTCATCATTGTAGCAATTCCCGTTGTGCCAATCATGGCACCTCTCATATATTTGATAGTGTGATTTTTTGTGTCAACTTGTTTAGGCTAAAGTATTCAGTTAGTCAACAAATATTTATCTAAGGGGTGGTATGAACCTATTTTGTAGATGTGATTGGCATCCTCAATCAGTTGACTTTAAGAGTAAATGAAGGAATCTTCTTTAACCTGAGAGAATTTGATCTAATCAGCTGATTGGTCTTAAGAAAAGAACTGAAGTTTCCTTGTAGAAGAAAAAATTCTGTCCATGGTTTTTGGCGTTAGCCTGCTCCAAGAATTTCAAACCTTCCCTTCCCATTGGCTTGCTTTCATATTTCAAATTTGCCTAGCTTGTCCCCACAATCATGTAAGCCGATTCCTTGCAATGAGTGTGTGTGTGTAGTTGATATTTGATAATATATATATGTATACAATATATATACACTACTATTTCTGTTTCTCTAGTAAAACCCTGACTGATATACTCTCTAAATATTGACTGAATGGATATTTATATATGGATAAACGAATTAATGAATTAAAAAATTAATAATTGCCCATATTATGCTCTGTCAATAGATATGACCTAGATATAGGGGAAAGCTAGAAGGCTTTACAATTGATTAGTGAAAAGAGGGGCAAAGCATAACACTGGCAATAATATGTAAATTCAGTAAGACAGACGAAAGAATGGTATAGAAAAGCTTGATGACTCAGACATCTTACAAAGGAAGCCCTCACGTTATTGAATTAGCTTTCTTGTTTATAAATTCAGAATTAAACATTTTCATAATTTTCAATTCAGGAGCAAGTAAGAAAAGTTAGAGTGCAGTCCTGATTCTGTCATGCAGAGAAACACATTGTTATTAAATTTAATCATTTACTTTATGGTCAGCTTCTTTGTTTTGTTTTATTATATCAACCAAACTAATTACAAATCTATCCAGTGCCAAAAAAAGTTTTCTTCTCCATCTCATTTCAATTTTACTCTGCAATATTGTGATGTATAAGAAAATGTATTTGATCATTCAGATATATATTTCTCTTTATCTATTTTATCTTAGTCCACAATTTCTGACTCGCAGCTTTCAAAACCTCAGAGTTTCTTAAGTGTTGAGAGCGGTAAAGGTGCCTTTTGATATGTTATTGAAGTAAATTTTCCAAATCAATTAGGATGGGAATGGTTGCTAGTGGAGCCAACTTTGTAATTAGAGGGTTGTAATTCTCAGTCCTAGCCCCAGACCAATGGGAAGGGGAGGGTCTGGAAATGAAATTGAATCATCAGTGGTCAATGATTTAGTCAATCATGCTTATGTAATGAAGCTTCTATAAAGACCCAAGAGGACAGTGTTGGGAGCTTTCAGGTTGATGAACACAGAGATTCAGGGAGAGTAGTGTGTTCCACATCCCCTTTTATATATGCATCTTTTCAATCTCACTATTCCTGAGTTATATCCTTTTCAAATAAACCTGTGACCTAGTAAATAACATTGTAACAGAGTGAAAGTTTCATTTCTCTGACCCCATCTTACTTGGGCCTTCCGACTAATAGCTCCTGCTTTGGACATGCTAATTGTTAGAAATTCTGCTTGGGGCCTGAGTTTTTACAAAAATAGCCCTTCCATTTTCCCTTCCCTGATATAAAAGAAGCCTGAACTCTGTGCTTTCTTAAGATGGATTTGAAGAACCACTAAGGCTCCCCATCTTCTGGATTTGGCAACTTTGCAATCAATAAACCTTTTCTATTCCAAACTCTGATGTTTTGAGTTTTGGCCTTTTTGAAGCATTGGGCACACAGACTTTGGAACAGTAACAACATGTTTCTCTGACTTCCGTGAGCCATTCTAGCAAGTTAATTAAAGCCAAAGAAAAGGTTATGGGAATCTGATTTATAGCCAATAGATCAGAAGTACAGTCAACAAGCTGGACTTGTGATTAGCTTTCTAATTTGGAGGGGGTTGTTGGAACCTCTAGCCTATAGCCTGTTGATCAGAAACCCAGATAAGAGCTTAGGCTCAAGGTTGGCATCTAAATATGTCAGAGGGGGTAAGGGGAAGTTTTATAGGACTGACCCCTCAAACTGTGGAATCTGATACTATCTCTGGGTAGATAGTTTCAGAAATTAGTTGAATTCTTGGACACCCTGCTATTGTCTGAAAATTGTTTTTGGTGTAAGGGAAATTCTCCCTGCCCCCCCCCCCCCAACATTGGAATTTGGTCCAGGAATCCAAAAGATACCCATACTAGAATGTATCAGAATCTGCAATATTAACTCACATGGCAGATTATTATTATTTTTTAATATATTTTTATTGATTTCAGAGAGCGGAAGGGAGAGGGAGAGAGAGAGATAGAAACATCAGTGATGAAAGGCAGTCATTGATTGGCTGCCTCCTGCATGTCCTCCAACTGGGGATTGACCCTGCAACCTGGGCATGTGCCCCTATCGGGAATCAAATCATGACCTCCTGGTTCATAGGTCAATGTTCAACCACTGAGCCATGCTGGCTGGGCCACATGTCAGATTATTTTTAATGAAAATATTTTTTTATTTGGTTACATACTCAAATAAAAAAAAATCTGCTTTTATCTTAAATTCATCAAATACATAGTAGACCTCACCTATGCTATTTTGTATTACCTTAACTTTATGGGAGTGTCTATGTTTGGTTTTCCCCAGGTATGTACATGACCGAGACTCCTCTATCTTTATGATCTTCCCTATTTCTACAGTGAGTGTGGGAGAAAAATTATCTACTTCACAAGATATAAAATAAACCATCATTTTATTTGTTCTTTATATTATATTATATATAATATTCAAAGCCCTTTTGTTAATGATATTACTCCTGTGAAAAGAAACCACTTGGTTTATTAAATTGATTATTCTGTCATGGTTCGGTGTGTCTATGTGAGTTTCAGTTAGCTTTTCTATACTCAGAACCTAATTTTCTTTAAATGTCCCTCTGCAATCAGTGTATGTGTTTGAAATAATAATAAAAAAATCTCTATCTGTTAGGTATACACAGAATTCAATACATTTTGAATTTGAACATGTTTTTGTATGATTTGGGTCTATAAAGCGCCAGTATTGTTTTTTTTAAAGCATTTTAAATCATTTTTCTATACAGAATATTCAATATAAGAGAGTATTAAAGAATTAACAGAATCTTCTGTACTTGGCAAAGTTTGAAATTCTAAAATAAGAAAGATAAAGGAGGAAATTTGGTAGCATATTGTGGTCTAAAAGACACCTTGAATCATCATATTCAGAAGGGAGCTAGAAAAACACCCAATTCCGTAGAAACCACTGACTCGAAACTCATGTTTGGGGCTATAAGCCATCATCACTGATACAGTTTGATTTTGGTAATTTAAACATAATCCTAAATGACATTCCATAGATTGCTTTTCATAAAAGAGTTTGTTGTCACTGTTAGGAGAGAAAGTAACCACAGTATTTTTTTTAGAAAGAAAAATTTTCTGGGAAAATTGGCAGATTTTCTCTGAATTGAGCTAAATTGTTGCTGCATTATGGAATCCAGGCCTATTTCACATTATTTATTCACAAAACTAGTGTCTTGAAGGACAAGGCCACTTCTTAAATAGAAAATAGAAAAAAACTTTAAAGGTATATGGCAGGGCAGGATTCTAAGATAGTCACCAATATTCCTTCTCCCTGATGTAACGGTTTGTATAACCCCCTCCTCTTGAACCTGGACTGTGATTAAGTCATGTTATGTAAGATTCTATTTTAGCAGAGTTGCAGGCTGTTACTCAGCTAGTTTTGAAGTAATAAGCTGCCATGTGGTGAGAAAGCCTCATGGCTAAGACCTGAAGACAACCTAAAAAGGTGAGAGTGGTCCCTTGCTGATAACTGCTCAAGGAACTGAATTCTGCCAACAAGTTGAATGAGCTTTAAAGAAAACTCTGTTTCCTATGAGATTGCAGCCCTGCCTGTCACTTGATTTTAGACTTGTGAGACCTTGAACAGAGGACCCAGCTAGCCAGTCTTTGACTTCTGACCATGGAAATGGTCAGAGAAACAATACATATTGTTTTAAGCTGATAACATTTGTGAGACTATTTTACACAGCAATAGAAAAGTGACACATGTAGTTTCCATAAATTTGGCCCATAAATTCTAGGACTTAACCATCAATCAGAAATGATATCTAATAAAACCATTTAATAGTTTCAAAAAACAAGTGATTGCCAAGTTCTATATATGAATGATGAAAGCACAAAGTAGGGGTTATATCTACTAATGACAGACATGTGAATTGCTGACAATCAACTAATATTTGGCTGCATTACCATATTGTTATTTTCCTTCCTTTCCATTATAATAGCTTACTATGCATTTATTGAAAGAATGAATGTTACATATTAAAGAACCTTGATTTTTATCTAGCCTCTGAACTAGTGATTCTAACCTTTAGGGTGGTAATGTACAGAATTTGAAGCTAGAGAGTTTGGCATATTTGTTTAATTTATTTAATATTTATAACAAAGTGTAAGACAATGGGACATTCGACAGGGATGGTATGTGAATTTAAATGCACGTATGTGTATTTTGAAAGGTTTTAAACATTGTCTGTTCCCATGGGATTCTAAATTATTGTACAGTAGGAAAATATTGGGTGATTTTGGTTCATACAACCTAGAAGGGACACTTAGAGGAGGAGAAAGGACATCGCTACAGATAAATTTATTATTTTATAATTTAGCCAGTGGCTGGACTTATTTATTCTGTTACAAGCATGGCCTTAATACTAACTCACAGGAAAAATGCTACTGTGTATGATAAACAGTACACTGATTTGAAGAGAAATGAGACATAGTTCAATTTGACAAAGTTGCTGAATATATTACCAAAACTAATTAACTCCAGCTGGAAACAACCAGCATTTCAAACTGTGAGCTAAATATTAAGAATTGCATATTGCTCTATACTTAGAAATAACCAGGAGTTAATGAGTGAGTCACGGTTTTGTTATAATGACCAGAATCAAAACATGGTAACCTGAGGAAAGAGCATCTAGCTCTCCCCTTGCTGCTTTGTGTGGTTCATTGTAATCATGAAGCTTTATCTTTTGGTTTCCTGAGGAAAGGGGAAAAAAGTCGACCACCACATTATATCTAAATTAGCATCAGAAATGAGAAGAAGCTAATGAAACGTTGCTGCCTTCTTTTTTGGCATTAATATAAATGTGTCCATTAAGAAATAAATCTTGTTGGTTGTCAGTTCAATTTAGCCCAGAAACTAAAATGTACCATTGTATTACTACAGCACTACCTTAATAGTGCATATCTCCATTATGAATCACTAAGTTAATGATGAACATTTGAAAAGCTTAAGGAATTCAATAATAAATCTTATGCATTTACTTGTGTCAATGCCACATAATGAGTAAGTCACTGTACTAGGCACTGTGGATAAAATGGTGAGCAGATTTACATACTATTTTTTCTATGGGAGAAATTGCCTTCTAGTGCAGGAGATAAATAAATTAACAGGGTGCATCAGAAACAAAGGCAATAAGGGAAACACTATGCAGTTGCATAGAAGGGGTAGCTAAGAAAGTTTAAACAATATCAGAAAACTCTTTTTACATGAAGGAGTATCTAAGTCAATGCTAAGAAAGTAATGAGATTTAGCCAGGTTTTAGGGGTGGGTGCATAGAGATTCTGGTATGGCTAAGCAACAAATTTTATGATGCTTTAAATAAAATAAACTACACTTGAAAAAATATTGAAATAATCACTCATGCCAAAAAATTATGGAATGATTTGAATGCAGCTGAAGTCAGAGAGCAATAATAAACGTAATTTTAAAATGTTACTTAGTGTAAGAACATAGCTTTGGAAATGGCAATCCTCATCTTTTATTTAATAATTTTGTTTTGAATTTTCAGTGGTTACCTCATATCAACCTTGGGAAACAGTTCAGGTTTTGCTTGTGCTTTCCAGAGGCATAAGCAAGAATTGGCCCAGGTCAAGTGAGTCTTGCAAAATAAATTCAATTAAGCTTTATTTGTATGACTAAAATGGTTTTATCTGCCCAGGGAATTTTCAAGGGTGGTGTCCATTTTTTAATTTTAATTTTAATAACAGATAGTACAATGTATGCTTTCTACACCCTAGCAATGCCCTGGGAGAATTCACGAGATGTGGCATGTGTGTTCATTTGAAAGATACACAGTTGACCCATGCAATTCAAACACACGTTGTTCAAGAGTCAACTGTATTTTCAATCCACATTTGGGAATCTGTGTATGCGGAGGACTGACTTAAATTACACATGGATTTGGGTCAACTGTATATATTTCAAGTTCAGTAAAATCACTGTGATTTCTCTGAAGAGTAAGAGAGAGGTCAAGAAGTTTACTAAATGAAAATTCTGTTTCATAGAAATATGAGGTCAGAGGGAAAGGAAAGGTAGGTGTAGTAGACAGAATATAGTCCTAAAAAGATGTTCAAGTCCTAATCTCTGAAATCTGTGAATATGTTATGTTACATGGCAAGGGGAAATAAGGTCACAGGTGGACTTACATTGTTTATTGGATGACCTTGCAATGAATGATTGCCCTGGATTATCTGAGTGGGCCCAATGTAATCATAAGATTCCTTGTAAGCAAAAGAAAGAGACAGTAAAGTTAGAATCCAGAGTGCAGCAATGTGAGAAAGACTGACTGACCATTGCTGGCCTTGAAGATGGAATAACAACACTAGCCAAGGAATGTGTGCAGCCCCTAGGAGTTAGAAAAGTAAGAAAAGTAAATTTTTCAGAAAGGAATATAGCCTGTTGACACATATTGATTTACTTAGCCCAGTAAGACACATTTTGAACTTCTGTTCCCCAGAACTGTAAGATAATAAGTGTATATTGTTTTAAGCTGCTAAATGTAGGCCATTTATTATAGTAATAATATCAAACTATTTTAGTATTCATCGTGATGCACTGGAATAATAGAAACCACTGATTTTCAAGCAGAAAGAAATTTAATATAAGATTTTGGTGACTGCTAAAATGTTGGAAAGAGGAACTAAATAAGGTGATATTACTGTACTGTTGGCTTCAAAATCACATGTCAACTCACACCGTTAGAGGTGAAATGGCACCAGGTGTTAGGCCAGTGGAGTAAGACCAAACCTCAGTTCAGCAACCTCAGCACTTGAGTTCTGCTAAGAAAGAATTTAGAGTCAAGACTCAAACTGTAAGAGAAAGTTTATTTAGAAAGTCACAGAGGCAGAAGTGAGCTGTAGAAGAAATGGTCTCAGGAAACAAGTTACAGAGGCAAAAGGAGGGACCTTGGAGTTTAGGAGAAAGACTGAAGCAAGGAAAATGGGCCCAGGGGAAGGAGGTGGGGAAACAGGTGGGCATACTCTACAGAGAGAGTCTAGCTGGGTCCTTTGTCCAGAGGGCTTTTACCTGGCAGTCTCAGAGGAGCATCTCTATAGAATATCATCAGTTTTCAGGTGTGTCTCCTTAGGATGATGGTCTCCACTGATGGGTGAGTGCCAGGGGAGGGGGTCATTAGTCAGTGCAGCTGGCCCTGAAGTCAGCCATCATGTCCCTTCATCTGGCTTTGCTGCTTTCCTGGGCCTGGAGCTGAAACACAGCAGAAACACAGATGCCATCTCCAGGGGTTAATATTTAAGGGAGTGGTCATTCAAGGGCTAGTAGTTTTGCCTGTTGCTAGGCACCTGGGGCTCTCCACCCTGGTGACCCTCTGCACCTGTCCTATCATTCCTATTCTGCTCATGCCTGGCTTATTGCCTACTCTACCACCATCACCAACAACTCCACTACCCCTTACTGAGGAAGTAGCTGTTGTGCAAAATGAAGTTAATTGTTTTTCACTTTGGCAGGTTATCTCAATATCCCCAGGCTACTGTCTGACATTGAGGTGACACCCTGAGTTTTTGAGGGGTTTACTTTCCATTCTCTTGCATATATATGTATGTATAGGCATTTGGAGCATTTATGCTTACCAAATTCAGTTAAAACAATCTTATCAATATAGTGAATCAGCATAATATCCTGTAGGGTAGTAAGAGGACCAAGGTTTTTGAAGCCAGTTTCTGCAGAGAACCAGAGGTAGGAGAGCAAAGGTGCACTGCTGACCTTAAAGCAAACTGCATCTTCTTGTTATGACAGAGGAGGAAGAAGTATTTGCACAGTGAAAAGGGCTTACCCATAGTCAGAGGAATGTTATTTAGTTGGAATAAAGAGACCACAAGGGGAACAGCAGCTCCAGCTGCATTGAACCACCTGATCATGTTGAAAATGCTTCACTGTCATTTTCCAAGACCCATCCATCTTCTCTTCACAACACCAGCCTATCTTCTATTACTTAAATGGAGACATGATAGAAATCACCACCTTGACATCCTTCAAAACTTTTGATGGCACTAATACCTGTGGCGCAACAAGGTTATAAGGTTGAATTTGGTTTATTATGTTGGTACAGAGGAGAAATTCATACCTTAACAAGCAAAATAACCCTCATTGTACAAGTGAGGGAACCCATGTGGGAATTCTGTTAGCTGCCAACTTTGTCTGTTTCAATTATGTAATCAAAAATGGTAAAAAAAAAAAAATAGAGGGCTGCTTTAACAGAACTGCTGTTGGAGATGAACTCAAGCCAAACTCCATTTATCACCCAGCCCATATACACTCTTCTTCTGACTGGTAAACCTCAGTCACATGGGAGACCCCAAATATTACTGTTATCTGGGAACCACTGTATGAAAATCCTTAAAAAGTAAAAGTTGTTCGTTTTCTTCAGTATGACATGTATACCCGTTTTGGTAAAAGGATACAAGTCCCTTTGGGAAGTCTAGACTAATATTTATTTGGTGAACCTCCAGGGTGATATAAATAGGGGGTAAGTGAATAGATAACACATAAAAAATGTACTTCAGCATTCCCATCTTCCTAAATTGTAGGATTTCTTCCATTATATTAAATAAGACATTTCTAATATTTCAACTTTATTTAATTCAGATTATGCTGAATCCAAGTTTCATTGAAATACTCAGACTATTAGAGTTGCTTCTAGCTACCCAAGTTCCTTTTATGTTAACACTCTTATACTTAATATTTTCCTATACGTATCTAAACACGTACATCTATCAATTTAATCTTCACAGCAATCACATGAGGTAAATACAATTATGACTCTCATTTTATAGATGGGCAAAATTAGGCAAAAAGCAGTTAAGCATCTTGTCTACGTTCACAAAGGTTGCAAATGGTAGAGACAAATTTGAATCCAAAATTTCTGGTATTTTCATTCTTAATCATAAATTCAACTTCTCTGATACTGTGTTCACTATTCCCTGTCAGAAGCCATGGAATCCATCGCCATACATATTCCGACGGTTTTTGACTATATAAATTAGCAAAATCTTGCAGCTGTATTTTCTCATGTGTAAACCGTCTCCCCTCAAGTCAGATCTTCCATCTGTCCTCCTAAGGCGTGTTAGGATATGACCCTGGTTATAGATTTGAAAGCCACGAGGATGACAGGAGCAGGGCATGAGGATAACCAGCTCCTGAGGTAGGTGCCAATGGTGATATGCCAATGCCCTCTGCATTCTTCATGATGTTGGAATTGGGTCTCTGCAAATACGTCCCTGCTTGGCCAACTGTCTCTACATTAGAAGAGGCAATAAAGGGGACTAGAAAGAGACTGCAGGGCAAGAGAAGAAAGAACCTTCTTGCTTCTTCCAGGTTTTTCCTCTTGAGTTTCCTGTTTGCTCCTGGTTCCTGTCAGGATGCCCTCATTAAGGGTTCCTCACCCTGGTAGTAGCAGTTTCTTCCAGTTGCAGTAAATGAATCCAGTTTGCCATTTTGCCAACACTGGCACAACCAGCTTTATCATGCACCTACTTGGACGCGCCAGCCCCCAGCGGCCTAGTGTCTCCTCTGCAGAAGTCTGTGTCCCAGATTCTCAGTTTTCATAATTCCAACCACTTCCTTTTCCCTCCTCAGATTTAGGTACACAGTTGCTACCTTTAAAATACCTTAGAGTTCTCATTTTATCCTTTCAGTTTCTTGGCTAACAACTTTACTCCTAGTTTGGTAATTTTTCACATACAATTCTCTCTGTTCAAATAATCTCTATGGTTTCTGTTTCCTGACTAGACTCTGACTGATACAGGCAAGATCCTTTCAGTGTCTTCAAGCAAGCCACGGCTTTCTTCCAAATTGGTGCAGAGCAGCTACTTCTATAGGCAAAAGAACATTAATGGGTTCTGAAGTTTTATGAGATTTGTATTTATTGTAACTCACTCAAGTGTTCCCATTATGATTCTGAGAACCTCTTTCCAAATTCACTTTTGACTCTCTCATAAGAGACCTGGCAGTGTCGGGGACTCAAATTACTTTGTGTTTCTGTAACTCCTAAAATTGATTTCTGTGTCTGATTTACTGTTGTCTCAGTCAGTGACTTTCAGTTGTAAGAGATAAGAGATTCTTTTAGAGGTTCAAAGAAGCCTAAACCTATTGGTGCTGGTGAATAGAGAAATACAGAAAGAGGTAAAGCCAAGTATTTAAGGCCCTGTGCTGCAATTCCTTTGCTTTATGGCATCCAGTTCAACCTAAAGAAGCCAGCTCACTCTCAGTCTCCAAATCCTCCTTGCAATCATAGCGATCACTTGCAGCAGCCACTTGAAATCCAAATCCCATCCCACTCAGTGATAAGAAACTGCATGCTCTTGAACAAATGGGACGACATAAAGCTAAAAAGCTTCTGCACAGCAAAGGAAACTATCATGAAAGCAAAAAGGCAGCCTACTAAATGGGAGAAAATATTTGCAAATCATATATATGATAAGGAATTAATATCCAAAATGTATAAGGAACTCATACAACTCTACATCAAAAACTAATACACCCATGAAAAAAAGGGCAGAGAACCTGGATAGAGACATTTTCCCAAAGAAGACATGCAGATGGCCAGCAGGCACAGGAAAAGATGTTCGGCATGACTAATTATTAGGAAAATGCACATCAAAACCACAATGAGTTATCCCCTCACACCTGTCAGAGGGACTAATATCAAAAGACAAGAAACAGCAAGTGTTGCAGAGCACGTGGAGAAATGAAAACCCTTGTACATTGCTGGTGAGATTTTAAAGTGGTACAGCCACTGTGGGAAACAGTATGACTATTCTTCAAAAAATTATGACTATAACTATTATATAATTCAGCAATTTTGCCCTGGGTATTTATCTGAAGAATATGAAAACACTAATTTGAAAAGACATATGCATCCTGATGTTCATTGAAGCATTATTTACAACAGCCAAGATACAGAAACAACCTAAGTGTCCATCGATGGATTAATAAAGATGTAGAATATTATTCAGTCATAAAAAGAATGAAATTTTGCCATTTGCCACAACCTGAATGGAACTTTGCCAAGTGAAGTAAGTCAAGAAACAAAAAGTATTGTATGATTTCACTCATATGTGGAATCTTAAAAACAAACAAATAAACCAACTAATCATAACAAAACAAAAATTCTAGATACGAAGAACAGATTTATACTTACAAGAGGGGATGGGGTTAATGGAAGACTAAAGGAGGTCAAATGTATGGTGAGAGATAGTAACTAGACTTTTGGGGGTGATCACTTTGTAGTGTGTACACAGATGTTGAATTATAAAGTTGTACACCTGAAACTTACATAATGATTTTTAAGAAGAAAGAAAGAAAAAAGGAAAGAAGGAAGAACAACTGCATACTATAAATGACCACCTGTTATGGGCCACCTAAAATTTATTTTCCCTGGTGTTGAGGTAATCACTCCTTCAATCCAGGTTGCATAAACAATACAAAATGTCCATTTTAAGGGTCTTTCCTTGGAACCATTCCCAGTTCTATATATTTTATTACAGTTTACTGTGAGAAAGAAAAACCACTCTACATATTTCTAGTATGGAGTGACTTAATAGTGAAACTTGAGTTCAAGATCTAAGTATGTATTTATGCTTATATATGGGCATCCTTTAGTTTGGAATTCTAAAAAGCATTAATTTCTTGTATTTGATGATAGATCTTCCATACTGTTATTAGACCAACACATTCATTCCAAATTCCAACAATAATTAATATATCATACTAAAACTTATGGATTCTTAAGTTTTTATTTTTTATGTTTGCTTGGTTTTATTTGATTTTCTTGGATAATTGTTTTTCATGAGGATATAGATGTGGGTGAGTCACTTTTCCCTCCTCCTACATTTGATCAGAACCCTTAAAGATATCGATCTGGGGTCAGACATACTTGGGTGTAAATACCAGTTTGAACACTTTCTGGTTGTATGGCATTAGAGAAGTCATTTAACCTCCCTAAGCCTTGAAATCACTCATTAAATTGATAAGGTATTGATACCTATTTACAAGTTTCACATAAGGATTGAATAAGATATTTTAGCATGATGCCTGGCACATAAGTCCTACTTATTAAGATGAGGGGGTCTATTTTTTAGGTGCAACTAAAAACTATTTTTTATACATTTAAAAAATAGATTGTTAAGCTTATTGGCTTGAATGTAGCATCCCTCAGAGAAAAGGTGGGAAAGAAAGAAAAAGTTAGACAAGTCTTTCCTCTAGTTTTCTAATCTTAAATCACTACCAGCTACTACGCATGTGAGAAGCTGCTTTTCCAGGGTGTAGTCCCCGAGAGGCCGCCGTCCTCTAGGGGGACCCCTCGCGTGTCCCAGTGCCAGTTCTCTGTGGCATGTGAGTGACTGTGGGGAAGAAATAGCTTGATGAGCCCGAGACCATGCTTCTGGCTCCCAGAGCCCACTGAAGGATGCGAAACGCCCTTAACTTTCTGCACATGCCTGTGGAGAACCACAGGCGTACTGCGTAGTCTAATAAACTGAGAAGCCTGGAGTGAGGACCAGTGGTTACAGTACATAGACATGTTGTGACCGAAAGGAGAAAAGTTGGGAATTCATCATCCAGTGCCAGCTTAACATTAATTAAGACATGAAGCATCTCAAGAGATATTAGCTCAGAGGCCGAAAAATGACAGACCTGGCTGCTTAAACACCCTGCTTGCTTGGGAAAACAGAGCAAGGACCCATGCGTGGGAACTCTGTGTCTTTTCTGGTCTGTCTCCCTGTCATTTGCCTGCCTAATTCTCCATGAGGCCTATTAAGATTCCCACCCTAGATATTCAGGAGTTATATGGACGGTAATGTGGGCAGGGAAATTAAATCCGAAAGCTTGAGAGTATTTGAAACCAAAAGAAGTTAACGGTAATAAATGGAATGTTTGCATTTTTTAAAATGTATTTTTAAATTAACTTTTATTTTTTTCTTCATCATTTATCCCCTTTATGCCCTTTTCCACCCACTCCACGCAAACACTACGCTGTTGTCCATGCCTATGAGTTTTCTCTCTCTCTCTTTTTTCTTTTTTGTTGAAGCTTTTTAAACCTAAATTTATTGATCACTACGCAGCTGGTTAAGAGCTTGCAAAGACCATTAGATCAGTTACAGGAAAGAAACTTTGTTTTCTCTGGTCTGAGTTGTAGTGTGCCTGAAGATGTGAATCTGACATGATATTATGAGATATATTCTTTCATCGTAAATCAAAGGAGTTTATTTATTGCCATTTGTGCAACTGAAATTGTGTGTGGGAAGACAGTATTCCCACAAAAGCAGAGAGGATAGGTCCCAAAGCACAGGATTTACATATATACTTCAGAAAGTACATCAAATATATATCTTTGAAAATAACTACATATATTCAATCTAGGGGATAAACCAAATATAACCATTCATACATTTACTGTAAAAAATTGACTGAATCATTCCCTGGAGGCAGAACACTTTGCAGAGTATTTTTTGAAGAATTCGTTTTCCAAGGGAAACCAGAATTCCATTGTCTTCAATAACTTCTCGCTATAGCCCTCTACAACCTTCAACTTTACTTTATTCATGTTTGCTCTTTTTTAGTGTCTTAAAATAGTCTTTGGTCAAGCCAGCTGTTCATGAAACTGAGGACTGAAAAAAAGCAAGCTCAGGAAAGTGCAGTGTCTGGCTTAGATTTTGCATAGTTGCTATACTAATCAATATCACAGTAATTAAAATCACCCATGATTAATGGGTTAGCATTTTTATAGGCCTTTGTTGTCTACAAAAGCATTTCACAGTCTATTTTGTCTAACTGCCCAGTAGGAGCAAACCCCAAATCACCAGGCTACCTTTTGTCCTTAATTTCCATCTGAACTATATTTATCTATGGGGATACCTTGCCTTAGGATGCAGTTGTGGGTTTCCCCTCTATGCATGTGAGGAAAAAGACTTTTTCTCTCAAAAGCAAAGACTGAAGCTGGAAACTGGGAATCACCGCCTACCTTACCATTCACTGAATTCACCTTTTTTCATACAGAGATCCCACTGGGACAGGAGGACTCTGACAGCCTAAATGTATACTGTTTGCTACCCTGAGGCTGTACCTATTTGCGTTATTTCTTTCTGTGAGACAGAAGAGTCAATGCTATTCTTCTTCTCTTGTCTAATCAACCTTAGGCTAAAACTCTAAATCTTGAGTTCTGATCCTGACACTTAGATTAATGAAATCATGGAAAATTGACATTTTAACCATGAATAAAAAATTGGCTTATATTTTAGGAAAGAAATCCCCTTAAGGAAGTAGTAGTAAGATAAGCCATTACTTGCAGTTACTTAAGTGGGTCAAATGCTTAAAATAAATATTCCTTGATTATTAGTTTGTGTTTCTGATATATCTTTATCTTGCATGAATTGCAACAAGGTCTTTGCACTTACCAATGATGAGAGAAAAAAGATTGCACAAAAGATTTTGAGGATTTTTTTGAGGATCTACTAATTATACTTCATCAGAAAACACTTCATAAACAACCTAAAGTTGTAATCCTTCTCATCAGGTATCAATAAATAATCAAATTGTTTACTTTTAACTCCATTCTTTGCAAATGATGGACACAGTTTCAGCTAGATTTTCATACTTCTCCCTCCAGAATTCTTTAAATATTCTTTAAGAAGGAAACAGAAATGTGGAAATGGTATTGTAACCATGAAGAAACTTCAGTTTTTTAATGATTTTTTTTCTCCTTTCTTTCCTTTATTCAAACTGGCCTCATCCAGAACCCTGACTCACCCACCTCCCTCTCCCTTGCATGTTCACTCCCTTAATCATTAAGCCCGCAGGACAACGAGGTTCCGGTCAGCATCAAGTAATCTTAGGAACAAAACCCAAGTCTGTTAATCACACAGACAGTGTTTTAGTCAAACTAAAGATAACATTTAGGCCTCAGTTGTGTTTCAGCTCCAGACCCAGAAAAGCAGAATGACCCCATTGACCATATGCTTGTGAAACCAGACAGAGTGAGCCATGGCTGACACCAGGACCGGATGCAATGATCAACTACCCCCTACCCTAGTGCCCACCAATCAATAGAGACCATGACCCTAATTCCATCATGATTAATGATTTCCCCCTATACAATCCAATCTCTAGAAGCCATTGGGGAGCCAGCTCTTTGAGTATGAGCTCACATGTTACTCTGGGCTTGGTGCCATTTCCTTAACTAATAAAGCTTTCTTTGCTGTAAACTCCTGTTAACGTTTGATTGGGCTTTGATGCACACAGGCAGACAAACCCTTTTAGTTCAGTATAACCTTAAGGGCTTTATCAACATAATTCTTGCAAATCTGCTATAGAATTTTTATAAATTTAAGTTTAGTACTGTAAAGTGTGATCTATTCTGATTCTGAATGAACCTTTAATTCATTCACTTATTCATCAACAAGTAGTATATGCAGGCACTACAAGTGAGAATTGCAGCATTTAAATTCTCTCATGGCTATTGAATTCTGGCTCCATGAAAAATATCGCTAAAATCACCTCTTGAGGCAAAGCTAGTAAGGGAGATCTCTTCCTTGACAAAGTCTTAGTAATGTGTCTAAGTCAGAAGGGCAAATTCAGGACAGTTAACAAGGTTATGGAGTCTAATTTTCACTGGATCTTTTAAGGCAGGGGCTTGATTAGGGTTGGGTAAGGATCATGATAAAATAGTTGAGAATTGGAGGAAGATGGAAGTTTTGGGTCAAGAGCATAAGCAGTCTTGAAATCCTGGGAGGTTAATAGTTCTTTAATGCTGTCTATTGAAAAATTGAACAATTTGATGTTTAGCAAATAGTTTCCTGTGAAGTTCCTTAAATGAATTATAAATTTATTTGCAAGTTTTATCTTCCTCGGCAAGTAGTTCAATTGTAAAGTCACGTCACCATTGACAATAAGCTATACTGGTGTAGATGGCAAAAAAACAAAACAAAACAAAATAAAAAACCTCATAACCAAATAAAAATAACAAAAAATAACTATGCACATAAATAATTTAGAGAGCCAAATAAATAATATTAAAGATAAAGATTAAGAATAGCAATTGCAACGATTCATCCAAATAGCATAAAGGACATTACTGTTTAGCTACTATATGGAATTTGAAGTGCTTTCAGTCAATTATTACTTTTAATACTTTCTCAATAAAGCTAGAAACTTAAACATTTTAAACTCCATTTAGCCTTATTCTACCATAGAATTCTGTCTACATTTCAATTCTATGTATTTTAAGCACCACTTTCAGCACAGCTTCTTAGCCACCAGGCCCTCCGACACCTATGGATTTGAAAATACATAATGAAAAATGTGGCACAGAATGTGAGGCTCATTTCAATGCATCTGCCTTTTCTCTGAGTTTCAGTATAAATAGAAATAAATAGGTTCTCTATCTCCCCTCCTCACCAATCTAATATGCATGAAAGCTAAAGACATTGTCTGATTATTTAGTGCTAAAGCCCCAGTGCCTAGCACAGTCTCTGGCTCATTGACAGTGTTCAATAAACATTTCTGAATGAGTAAATCCACAATCCTGTTCCCTAACCTCCATTAAGTCTAATTTGAGAAACCCACACCCTGAATTTTCTGCATTTTTATGCCTACTCTCTTTTACATGTTTTGTGTTGGTAGAGGTACAGCAGGTGGATTGAGCTTAAGTCAGTGTATTCCATTCACTAAACAAGCGTAGCTAGTTCAAGGATGATCATGGAGCCCAATTTGGGCCCCTGATATCCCTGCAAAATTTATTTAAACTGCTATTTTTCTCATGTTGTGATCTGCAACAATAATCATGTCACTGAAGGGAAGCACTCTTCTGAAAATAAAGGCAACTCGTGGAGTCACAGAGCCAACTGATCAGTGCAGCCTGGGTCCTCATGCTGTTTTGTTAGATCCTGAATCATCCATGCCTGAAGGATGTTTTAACTATATAAGCCAATATATTCACTTGAATGCTTACATCAGTTTTAATGGAATATTTTTTTAAATATATTTTTATTGATTTTTTGTTAGAGAGAGAGAAAGGGAGAGGGAGAGAGAGAAAAACATCAATCGGCTGCCTCCTGCGCACCCCCTATTGGAAATCCAGCCTGCAACCTGGGCATGTGCCCTGACTGGGAATTGAGCTGGCAGCCTCTTGGTTCATGGGACTGCGATGATGCTTAACCAACTGAGCCACACTGGCTAGGGCTGTTCTTTAATTTTTAATATTTGCTAGCCATGAGGTCAAAAATTATTTATATTTTAGTTGGTCACCTTTTCTTGCAATCAAATTATCCCTCTCATTTAGTACAAATTCATAGGAAAAACAAAAAACACCGAGCTGACACTAAAATAATTTATAGGCCTTTTAATTGGTATTTAGAGGAATACTCCAGATAGAGGTCAACAGAATAAGTAAACATACCAAGATTCAGAAGATATGTAATGTGTAACTAATTCCACATTATTCTTTTACATTAATAATATCTTTTTTGAGTCTTGGAGAAAGTCAGAAGGAATTAAAATTAGTCTAGTTCAAGAGATCTAGGAGATTTTATGAAGATTTTTTGAATATTATGGGAACTGGGGATTTAGCTATCTCCAGACTAACTCCAAAATAGGATAGTATGATTAAGGTTTATATAGAAAGGAGTTTTTAAAAAACCCCAAAAAGCTTTCTTCTAAGGCAACCTTTCACAGTATTTTCCTAAACTTAACAATATTGTAACAGAGTAATAGACTACATTACTTGATCAGAACTGTAGAAATAATTATCGGGAAAAATGGGAGAATTAGGCTGTCTCTACGGTTGTTGCCTTTAATTTTCAAGTATTTGGCCTGGAGTACACCCTTTTTTTGAACACCCTACATTAAGCTTTAGTAGAACAATGGGAAGAAAGTACTTCAGGGAATAGTAAAAAATTCAGATGAAAATGTTGGGTGGGACAAACTGTTAGAGACTTTGAAAGCCAACCAGATAATTTAAACTTGGTGTAATGCATACATTATAGTTTTTCCCCTGGGGTAACCATAAGGAGTAATTTTAGGATCCGTGTGGAATGAATATAAAGAATGGATTAAACAGGAAGACAAAAGAGAACAAAAAGTTAAATGATTGCAGGCGGCTAGATAAAACTGTGGAACTGTATTCTGAGAAAATACAGGAAATGATGAAGTTCAGGTCCTACGGAAAGAAGTTGATTTTAATAAAGAATATCTTTTTTTCCGAGTAGTAATTACTATAATTATTAGCAACACTTATTTCCCCATAAATCTAGTTTTCTCTGGATACTTCTGCCCGCTGAGACTTCTTTGGTATTTTAATGCTTCTTCCCTAGGAAAAATAATTTATGCGGTGGCTGAAAGGCTTTTTCAGCAGGTTCAGGCAATAGGGCAAGTCTAAGCGGTCCGTGAAGGCAGTTAGGCATGAGGGGATATTCCAGCACATCTTTCTTCAATCATCCGGCTAATGAGATGGCAATCTTGTTTTCCTTCTATGCCTGTCCTTTCTGCTCTTCATTTTCTTTCAGGACAAACTCAAGGGTAGGGGATTTCAGAGTTGTTTAAAATATAGTTCGCAAGATATTTGATAACCTGGATGCACCAATGGGGGAAAGCCAGATTATTTTTCTTAACTGTAAAACCCTGAGAATTCCAATGGACACTTTTTTATGTAGCATGAGTACCTGATGTAAGAAGTTTTCATATCCTAATTATTATTCTTAAATGAAAGACTACTCAAAATGACTACAGTCCTGTGTTCAAGGAAAACCAACTATTGCAACTCAGGTTGCAAATACGGTATAATAAGAGAAGAATTTCTCTCTCTAAGTTTACTTTGACATTCTTCTCTCTGTTAATTACTGTAATTTCTGTATTTCTTTCCATAACATTAGAATGTCATTCGGTTCTAATCAGTACGCTTCTGGAATGCTATCTGGAAGTTTTAGAGCTATGAATTCCACAATTCTCTTATAAATATGCATTTGACCAGTGAACAGAACTTTACATTCCTGTTTTTATATTTACATGTTATATAAAATATAAATAAAAAATATATGTTCTATTTGCCTATTTTTATGTTATTACATATAAAATTGTAGTTTTCTAACTAGATGATTGTAGTTTTCTAACAATCATCTCTCTAATGTATGTGTGTCTGTGTGTCTGAGTGTGTGTGTGTGCAAGAGTTTTTAGAGTGTCCTTGGAATTTAATTGTGGAATGTAGAATATTTCATCATGAAACATACCTGTGTTCCCAATTCACTTACCCAAGATTAATTGCCTATACCAATAGTTCTCAGTGAAGTTGTACTGACCCCTGGAGATACCTTGGGAATTTTTCTCTTCCAGTGATTGAGAGGGGATGTTAGTAAGTCAAGAAAGCTAACCATCATGTGTACACAATTCGAAAATGAAGAATATTCCAAAGTTTTTCACAACTTTCCAATGTCCCTCTGGACAGAGTGGAAGTGAAGGCCTGGCTTGTCATCATTCAATCCTAGAACCAAACAGAACTCACCCAGCACATTTTTTGCACAGTTTCTATGTACACTGAATTTTAAAAAATATAACTACTGTGTCATTTGAAGATGAATTCTCTTTTTTAAATTCAGATTTTCCCAAGATTTAGCTACATTTTGGAAAATTGTATTTCTTAAGGCAACATTGTTTGTGGTATTTGAATCTCTACACAAACCACCGATATTAGCTTGTATCAGTAGCTGTCACATTTATAGTAATTCCACGAACAGATTTAAATGTCTGAATATTTTGTTTTCAACTGTGTTTGTACCTGAGAATTTATGTATTAAAATGTGTGCCATTTTATTATAAACGTCTCCCTGCGGTGGATGCTGCTCTGACTGTATTTCCTCTACCTGGCCTATACCTCTATGCCCCAGCTGCTGTGAAAGTTGACTGCTAACTGCTCAAGGATACTCCTTCAGAGAACTGCCTTTGGCTGTAAAGGAAGATCCCCCAACCTCTGCTATGATCTGAATGTTTGTTCCCCCCAATTCATATGTTGAAATCCTAAAGCCATGTGATAGTATTAGAAGTGGAGCCTTTGGGGGTGCTTAGGTTCTGAGCTTGGAGCCCTCATGAATAGGATTAGTGCTTTTATAAAAGAGATCTCAGAAAGCTCCCTCACCCTTTCCACCACGTGAGGATGAAACTGAGAAGGCTGCAACTCTGCAGTGAACCCTCACCCGATCATGCTGACACCCTGATCGTGGACCTCCGGCCTCCAGAACTGTGAGAAATAAATTTCTGTGGATAAGCCACTGCACCTGTGGTACTTGTTAGAGCAGCCTGAATGGACTAAGACAACTAAGGTGTGGCCAGTTCTACTGTGTCATAGTCTGACTACACTGTTTCATATAGCAGCCACTAGCCAGATGTGGCTGTTTAGGTTTATATTTAAATCAATGACACTGAAAATTTCAGTTCCTTGGTCTCACTAGCTACATTTTATGAGCTCAAGACCCACCTTTGGCTAGTGGTTATTGTTTAAACAGCATAGATATAGGATATTTCCATCATGACATGAAGTTCTCTTGGTTGTTATAGAACACTGCTAAATAGAAATAAAAATAAAATGCAGGTTATGCCTGAAATTTAAAATTTTCTGGTAGCCACATTAAAAAAATATTAAAAAAACAGGCAAAATTTATATTTTATTTATCCAGTATATTCAAAATGTCATTTAAATATGTAATTAATATTAAGATTATTGATACATTTTACATTATTTTTCATACTAAGGCTTAACACTCAGGTGTGTGTTTTAAACTTATCACATATCTCAGATTGACAAGTACATTTTCATCAAAAATACTTAATCTGCATTTAGGTATTATAATATTTACAGTTGAACAATAGATTCACATGCTCTAGTTTTCCAAACATGTTTAAAAGTTTTCTAATACTTGAATGGAGTAAATTTTCAAATTCAAATTAATGAAAATAAAAACAAATACAAAATTCAACCTTCAAACTAGCCACATTCAAGTGTACAACTGATACAAATGTGAAGTGGCTGCTGAATTGTACGCCACAATTCCAGAGCTCCTCGAGGCATGGAGCTCAAGCTAGACTCCAGCTGAGAGCACATCTCCATTTAGCTCCTGCTTCTGCCCTTTCCCGCTTCCCTCACTCGCCTTCTCCTGAAAGCACTCAAGAATTTCCACGTGCCTGAATCCCGGTGCCTGACTCTGCTTCTAGGAGACCTGACCTAAGACATTAATTTTTTTTATTCACCTCATATTACTGTTATCAGGGAAATTGGGGTTCCCCTTTCCCCTCTAAGTGCTGGGAGTGGAGTCCTTACATTATCTTGAGAAAAAGAATTTTCTGAGACTCACGTGGGAGGAAGAGTGATTTTTATTTGCACGGTATTACATCCCTGGGTTTCCAAAGTCCCATTTCAGTCCTGGAAGAGGCCTAGCTGGGGTTTCAACAGAGCTCCAAGCAAAGCCAGTGTCTAGCGTTTCTGCTCCATGTTGCAGCTGGGTCCAGCGCAGCGCCAGGCTAGCTGCAGTCTGTTTGTCCACTGTGTGTGGGCCACGTGGGCAAAACGCAGGGGAGCCCAGGGAGTGCATCCCCTGCAACAAGAGTCTCAAGGGCGGCCTAGAGCAACCGGAGAGTCAGAGAGCACAAGAGCACAAGAGAGCGAACTTCTTTGTTTAGGGGATTTAATACCCCAAATTTCATGCTATTGTAGTGGCCCTTACCTATTCTGGCCAGTGACCTATTCCCAGGTGTGACTGACAGCAAGAATCTTTGCTAGTCCCCCCAACTTTACTGGGCATGTGTCTATCTTCCCTGCTGGACCCCTGGGGAGTGTAAAGTTGTAGTTTCTTGGTGAAGCTGCCCAAATGACATGAGTATAATATCTGGCCTTCCCTTTGTTGCTTTTCTGCTTTAATAATTAGGTTAATTACAATGATATCATTAACATTAATGCATTACTTTTATTTTTATATAGATCTACATTTTATATTAGCTATATGCTTCATTTTGTGAAGTAAATAGGAAATTTTAAAATATTTTTATTTTCTTAGGGGAAGGCATTAGGTCAGACAGTCTGAGTGCCAGTTTGCTACAAATATAGATATGAGATTACATATTTACTTTGGTGTATTTTTATCTGCAGAGCATATTAATTAGGACATTTTCAAATATTTACTAAAACAGAAGTTATTACTATATAAAAATATAAAATTGATAGCAATAATATTTTGCTACTGTCAGAGACATTAAATACACAATGCACTACTGACCACGTTTGAGCAATCAGACCACAAATTAACTCAAATAATTAAAAGAATAAGAACTTGGCATTGCTTTGATCTCCCTCTGCTAACAAGCTCAGAATCAAATTGTAGCAATAGTAGATGTGGCATTTTATAAGCAACTTACAATAACTGAAAGGAGGATATTTTTATTGTTGGTAATTATACCCATCACAAAAATGCCTATGAACAGAAGAGAAAAAGAAAAGGGCTGATAATTTAAAGCAGAGCAGGAAAATACAAAAACTGAGCCATTTAGGAAAAATTGAAATTGGCTCTGACTTGTGCTTAAATGGGCCTAGCATTAGACAAGACATCTTGAATTCTTGAATTCATAACCATTTTCTTATGTTCTAACATATCATAAGGAAAAAGTGTGGGTGGAGTTGAGTGAACAAGGGTTTTAAAATCAATTAATTATCTACCTTGTTCAAAAAGCAGTCTTATATTTAAAAAGAAATAATAATGGCTGTTGTACAGGCTTTTTTATGTGAGAATTAAATGTGGCAATTTATGTTAAATTATACCTACATTGTTATCTAGAGAATTCATGGAGGAATAATAGTATAGGTAAAGGGGGCACTTGAGCTTTCAGAAAAATAGGCTTTATCAAAAGGAATAGAGATTATAATAATTTGGAAAGATTTCTGAAATCTGTAACTTTCTGTCTCAGAGAAAGGCAAAACTAGAGGAATAATATAGATTGATATGACTTTTTGAAAGAATATAATGAAAAGATAAGATATTGCAAGTCTGTGTGGTGGACTCAAGCTATGAACCTCTTTGAGGTGCTCAGGGGGGAGATGGTTCTAGGGAAAGAGAAGGCATTGCTCAGATATGTATATAGGAGGGAGTGTTGAAGTAATTGATGCTGTATTTGAATTCTATGGGTGAAAAGCTGATGGAGGCCACCATTTAAATGAAAGTGTTGACCCAGAGACAGTCAACTTAGGGAAGCTAGTGACCATCACAGCTCTTAACTTTCTCTGTTAAATAACAATATTGATACTTAATTGAACTTGTCTGTGATGTTCATGAAAATATTGAACCTTCGGCCTCGTCTGAGCTTACCTGTGAGTTACGTCATCACAGTCTAAAAGGCCGCCTGGCTTTCCTATAAGCATGAATTCAGGAACAATCATTTGGCCAGAAGAAGCTGTGTCAACAGAACATTTTGTAACTGATGGGGTGATGCAGATTCGGTCACGATGTGTAGTTTAATGGGAATGTGTCTCCATCAGCTCAGTACATCTGCCCCTTGGCTCTGGGAATATATTGAGGACATTAATGGGCATGTGCAGTGCCACAATGTGTAGATTCTTCAACTTAGGGAACATTTTATGGGATAGGGTTTTTATTTACATTTTATTAAAACTTTCCTGATGAAACACAGTTGGATAAAATCTGCTAGCAATAAGTTTGGAAAAATATTCACCAATGAGTACTCAGGAAACTCCACTGGTGCTTGTCCCTAAGTCATATATAGTCTGGTAGGAAAATACCTTTTATATTGACAACATTTTCATAGCTGAGTAATAATTAGTTTTAACATATCATTTTGAGGTCCATTATTAGTAAGTCTCAATCCCACAATTTTGCCATAATTTTATACTGATAAAGAGTGCCACTATTATATTACTGAAGAGTAGAAGGTCTGTATAACAATCTGCTTTGGTCTATGTAAGCATTTACAATTTTTCTCCTATTAATTAGATTTTTTTTAAAGCACCATGATAAGTGCCCTTGTATAGTAACTCATTTAATTCTCATAACGGCCCGACAAGGAAGTGTAGAGCATTAATATTAGGGGCATAGTCTTTGGTGTCAAGCTGTTTGACATCAAATCTTGGGGCTTCGCATTTGCTATTCTCTTGTACTGATTCACTTCCCCAAAAATCCACATGGCTTGCTCTGTGCTGTCTTCAGACTTCTATTCAAATCTCACTCAGTGTGGGCTTCCCTGATTATCCTGTAAAAATCACACTTCTCCCCTCACCTGTTTCTTTTTTATCCATAGCACCTGCCCTCATTTAATATAGTTCATTGTTATGTGTGTATTTTACCATTGTCTGTATCCATCCAATAAATAACAAATTCCATGAGGTCAATGATTTTTTTGATAACTTCTCTATATTTAGTACCTAAAACTATGCCTAAGTTATAGCAAACAAAAAATTAAAAATAGTTGAAAAAAAAATAAATGAATAAATAGGTTTTCTCCAGCACTGAAAAAATTTGTTATGGAATTTCTATTTCTATTATTCTATTATGATGGGTACTTATAGCATCATTTCAATTGGTGCTATTAACATATATAATTTTAAAAGAGTAAAAGCATTCTATATATAATAAAATTATTTTCCTAAGAGTTCAAATCAGCTGCTATACCATGAACAGATGCCTTATGATTTTAATCTCTGATCCTTGTAATGCAGAGACCTGCTGACCTTCTTTTGTTCACTGGTGATTGGGTCAGTGTTTTAGTTTTCTTTTCAGTTCTCATAATTTCATATTTTAGTTGCACAAAATTTACATACTTTCATTTGCTAAATAATTAATTACTTTAATGAAAAGTATCTCTGAAAAACATTACCTGATTCTTCCTGTTATTGATGTCCCTCTTGTCATTATTGCTCTCTTCAATGCAATTACTGAGCTGTGTGTTTACTTTCTTCCTCTCAACTTTGAACTGTTGTAAACCATATTATACAGTTCCAGATTCGGTTATTCTCATGTGTTTGCTCTTTGGAGTTCATGGTCATGTACTTTCATCTTTAATAAGCCATTATTTTTGAGGATATGCTAAATGTTTGGAACAATACGAGAAATTTATACAAGGTATATTGTGAAGTTTATATTTCTTTTAGGCATATAAACATATAATTAAGTCAAACAATAGAATTATGTAAAATGTATTATGGGAACATATTAGAAGGAGAGATTAATCAATTATACCTGGGTCTAGTGGTGGTAAAAGGTATTGCAGGATGCAGATTTACAAAATTCCAGGGGTGATGACATTTGAATTGCCCTTAAAGTTTAGATAGCAGGATGTGTGCATGAGACAGTGAGCAGAAAGGCATAGCAGATATGAAAACAGCATGAGCAAAACATGTTTCTGGATTATAGATAATATTTAAAACCAACCAATGCAATGCTTTGCACATAATAATACCGGTAATTTTATCAATACAATAATTTCAGTCAACATACTAGCAGTACATATGACAGAGCTGAAGTTCTAACTCATAATGTGAGTTCAGGCTGTGCTATTACTTTGACCCTGTGGTTTTAAGCATCACCCCATATTACCTTCTCACACTGATTTCATGTACCGGTATTAATATCCTTTTGCTACTAGAATGTTGATGTACTTATTAATTGAATGCTGTCCTAATATCTCTGCATAGTAGTGTTTAAAGGAGTTAGGTTAGGACTTTAAAATGATGAGATTTTTTTGAGAATGTTTGTTACTATGATTGATATACTGGTTTGATGATAATATAAAAAATAAGGTTATTTTCATGATCTGAGTAATTCTTGTTTTCTCATTTGACAATGTGGTGTCATGAGTGATAGAAGAGACATTTCAACCCCTTCTGTTAGTAGGAATAACTTCCTATTTGAGGTCTTTGTTAACAATTGATTTTTTAATGAAAGAATGATGCTTAGAGTTATTAATTTACTTTTTAGGTAATGTTTTCACAACTGTGTGTACAAATTTGAAGGGGTATCTCAATCCAAATCCACTCAGTCCTGCTCAAGTGTAAGGTTAGATGTTCATGGATCTAAATTTAGTTGGAGAGAAATTAACCATTGATAAAGGAGTAAGTTGTTTGCAAGGGGGCAGTTTGGTTGGGTCAAGCAACGTTCACGTCTCAGATAGTCTTTACTCTTCCTGAACAAATGAAACTGTAATGTATTAATTGCTTTTCAATGAAAGTATTCACAGGACAAAAGCTAGAAAGACAGTTTATAAGGCAACTCCACCCAGGTGATGGATGGTCCTCACTCAAGTGGCTGAATGGTCTGTAGGTGCTCTGGGGCTCTATGCTGCTCTCCGGTCATTGAGACACAGTGCTCATTTCTGTTGGCGTGGTCTTAAGTTTGGGCTTCACTGACCTCTCTCTCTTTTTAAAGCCTCTTGTTACCTTCTTCCCCAGACTATTGAAACTCCAAAATTAAAAGCAAATTCTATTATCATATCCAATATAGTACTATTGAGATAAGGTAAAGGAGGTAACAATAGCATAGTTTTTAGAGAAGATATAAGTCTACAATTATCTTCCTTCTGATTATTTTTGTGCTCTTTAAGCTATAAAATAGTTCTGTTGGTTTTTAGTATCCATATACATACAAATACAGTTAAAATATATTTTTTCTATGTGTTATTCAGATTGGTTTTACCCTTTTCAGGCTAAAAAAATGATGAGGCCAAGTAAAGGTGAGAATTGGGAGAGAAATTAACATCGATCAGGGGAAAGTAAAGGTATAATCTCTTCTGCAAGCTCAGGGTGGGGAGGAAAGGAATAAAGAAAGGAGAAATGCTTTTTTTCCAATTGTCCTTCCAGGTGTTGTTCAATGCTTGGTGTGTTTTTTTTCTCTTTTAATCAAAAGCTCTTCTTCAGCCGCTTTGCACCAACTTTGTTTTCATCAAGGAGTAAAATATATCTAGAACTTTTCACTAACTTTAGCTCAATATGTACAACTGTGTGAAAACAGTATGCTTTTGTTGGGAAATGATCGTAGATAGGAGATTCAAGGTGTGAAAAAGAACAGAAGGTTGAGAAAAAGAAGCTTTTTTCCCCAATACACTTGCTAAGATGCAACTAAATTCTAGTTCGAACAAAATAGTGTAACAAATTCTGCAAAAACCATAATAGAAAAAACTCCTCAAAAAACCAAAACTAAGATTTCTGCAGAACACAAGCAGTTGCAGATAAATGTGGGACTTATTATAAAAGTATTCCCCCTGGCTTGAAGTTCACTATAATTCTATATTGAAAAAGGCAAGCAGAATTCTAGAGAAATACAGTATAAATCAAAGAGATGGCCTTATTGTATATAAAGTAGTTAGACTCCACCTGGAGTGCTATAAAATATAATGCACATGATATCTCAAGAAAGATGTAATTGTCTGTGAAGGTATAACAGAAAGTAGACCGGGCCCTAAAGATGCCTGTGTGAAGAACATGGGAATATTTACAGTGGTCAAGGGAGGACTTTGTGCTGATACACAGAACATATTTTAATTTTAGTCAGCAATTAATTGAATTCAGTCCAACTAGCCATGTTTCATTGATCCTGATATAAAAGCTACTTTCTAAAGAGGAGATTTTTTTGCCTTTTTTCTTTTCAAGTCTTTTGTATGATTTTTGCTGTGTATACCTCCTACTCACTCTATGAATCATCCTACTATTTTGCATGACCCTCTGTCATTTGCTCACTTTAATCAAAACCTAATCCAAAAAGCCTTAAAAAATTAAAAGTATAAAAAATTTGTTAGTGGTAGGTTGTGAGGATATTAATACTAAACAATTCTAGCAGGTAATAAAATAAATTGATAACGAAGTAGAACACACCGCAATAAATCTGGGATCGATTTAAGGCACAGCGTTTGTCTTGATTTTGTTAAATCATCTCACCTGATGCAACTACAACAAAATTATTTACATGTTAATTTCCTTCCCAGTTCCTGGGTTCTTTATGATAACTGAAATTCACTTTGGTGGATTAGTTTGGTGTTACAAATATTTTCACAAAGGAATAAGACTTTAATATCATTTGATAGCTTTGAGGATTTTTTGATTCCTTTCATCCTCTGATGCTAGTTACATTTTATTTTGTAGACCTACACTTCTCTTTCAAAGCTGACCTAGAGATTGAAAGGGCAGCTTCTGATTTCCAATTGGCTGCAGCAGCCTGAGAGTGGCAGTGACCACATATAACCTTCCTTCGTGAAGGACCTAGGCCTGTGGTAAGAAGGCACTTAGTCATGTAGATGATTTCCGAAGCAAGGTTTCACAAACAGCCAAACGCTGGGAGTCTATCAGGTGGACACAGGTAAAGTTTGCTAAAGCTCTTGGTAGAAATGCACTTTACTCTTAATATTTGTAGGCGACAGAGCAGAGTTCTTGGATGAGCCTCGGCAGGCATTAAAGGGCCTGCCTTGAAAACCAAGGGAGAGAGCAGTGCTGCAATTCCTCTTAACATCTGACCTGGCATCACCTGGAGGACAATTATACATCAATCTCAGTATTGACTGGAAAACAGAATCACCTTTGCGGTGGAATAGTGGCTCCCCCCAAATGGCTACCTCCTCATGCCTGGCACCTGTGAATATGTAACGTTACCTGCCAAAGGGAAATGAAGGTTGCGAATAGAATTAAGGATGCCAGTCAGCTGACCTTGAAAGAGGGGGAGTATCCTGAATTATTCAGGTGGGTCCAATGTAATCACAAGCATCCTTAAAAGTGGGAAAGGGACTCACAAGGCAGAGTCTGTAGGATTACAAAATGGGAAAGGCTTGGCTCCACGATGCTGGTGTAGAAAAAAGAGCCACAAGCCCGAAAGAAAATCCAGAAACTTAGAAGCTGGAAAAGGTAAGAAAATGAATTCTCCCCTAGGTCCTCCAGAAAGGAAGGCATCCTGCTGACACACTGAGGTCAGCTCCTTGAAATCCATGCTGGATTCTTGACCTACAAAACTATAAAATGATAAATTCATGTTTTTTAAGACACTAAATTTCTGATAAATTTTTACAGCAGTGATAGAAGATAAATACACCCTCCCCCCCCACACACTTCATTTCTTTGTTGTAATTACTCCTTTAAGCTGAAATTCGATATGAATCTACTTCTTGCTCTGAGTCATGACTTTATAGTTCCTCTGCAGAGTCTTTCTGGAATTTTCTTTTCTTTAAAAACAAATCCAACAAAAATATCTAAGCATAACCAATTGTGTGCTATAAGGTTAATACTGATTTTCTTGGCATGTGTCAAAGTTCCAAAACTTGGATTGCTATTGGTAGTAGCTAATTGGCATGGTTCTAGTTCTTTCTGGCTTACTTTGTACAATGTGCTCCTTAAAGCCCTCTAATGGATTAGCTTACTTGATTTAGGCCTACCTCCATAAAACTTTACCTTTCTCCATCAGAATTAATTACTTTACTCTTATTTTATTTGTTTGTTTATATTTCTAATATTGTATTTTCAAGAGTCAGCCTTTATATTTTGTGGAGCAATTTACTCTCCAAATATCCTGTACCTTGCTGATGAGATAACTCGTGTCTGCACTTACATCAATTTAAGTAATTTTAAGGTCTGAAAGCAATGTGGAGTTTTAAAAGAGCACTCTAGACTGTTTTCTTCATTATGCTTACCTTTTTATCAGCTTGTCAGTATTTCCAGAGACATGATGAGTAATATGCTTAATTTTGACATGCGGTAATAGAAATAGATATGACAAAATAAAGTACATTTAAGCTTATTCAGATGCTTTCATTTAATATTCAAATGCAGAAAAGTAGCTGGCTGCACAGGCAAGTCCTGGCTCGAGGTAGCCGGTCAGCAAGGTGTTGAGGCGTGCAACACCACTATGCAAGAGAAAGATGAATGGACGTATGGGTCAAGAGGTGTCTGGTTAGTCAACTATACTTCAATAAAAAATAAATTTAAAAAACGATTTAAGAAAACACATGCTTGGTTACATTGTGGAAAATACTAACCCACAAATCTTAGTAAGTTACACATGACAACGTTTATTTCTCAATAATGCTAAATGTCCACATCACTCATAATAGTGACATGAGGAATGGTGAACATAGGAACCACTCCTCATGATGGCCCTTAAATCTGCCATCCTAAAATGACACACTCCATTTGTAATTATTGGCTAAAAAAAGCCACCTTATCAAGCCTGTGTGTGATAAGGTTCAGGAAATGTACAGGAATACCTCCAGGATATCGCTGGTTCAGTTCTACACCATTGCAAAAACACTAGTGTCACACTAAAGCAAGTTGTGATCTTTTTGCTGGTTAAGGACTTTGCCTTGAATTAATGAAGAGCAACATCTCTGAAGGGCAATAAAGTGCATTGAGAGAAGTTATGCCTGTAGTCTTCTATTTGGAGGGGCAGCAAATATTTAGAAACAATGACTCAGTCTTCCACAATGAACTAGATTTCTCTGGAAAGCTCTTTTAGAAATATGGTGTGTTTGTGTAGCCCAGTGGGCAGAAGAACAGCATGATTCAAAGGTAGTTGCTGTCCGATATCATATCTGTGTATGGGGAGTGGGATGGAGCCTGTGGAGGCAAAAAGAAAGAAAGAATTTTTAGCAGTTTCTGTGTATGGTATACTTGTGAAAGAGGGAAAAATATCAAAAGGAATTCATGAAGCTGTCTAGAGGGTTGGTTGTAAACCCACATTAATGTCTCTTCAAAGAAACCAGCTGCAAAGAGATGCATTATTATTATTTTAAAATTTTTTATTAAATTTGTCATAAATTTAATGGCATTGGTTAATAAAATTATATAGGTTTCAGGTGTACAATTCTATAATACATGAGCTGTATATTGTGTTGTGTGTTCACCACCCACAGTCAAGTCCCCTTCCATCAGCATTTATCCCCCTGTACCCTCTTCTGCCCCCCTTTCCCTTTCCCTTTCCCTGTGTAATAGCCGTACTGTCGTCTGTGTCTACAAGATTTTTTTCTTAATCCCTTCACCTTTTTCACCCAGCCCTCCAAACCCCCTCCCCTCTGACAGCTTTCTGTTCTCTGTATCTACAAGTCTGTTTCTATTTTGTTTGTTAGTTTATTTTGTTCATTAGATTCCACATATGAGTGAAATCATATGGTATTTGTCTTTCTCTGACTGCCTTATTTTACTTAGCATAATGCTCTCCAGGTCCATCCATGCTGTTGGAAAAGGTGAGATTTCCCTCCTTTTTTTTTTTTTTAAAGCAGAATAGTATTCCACTGTGTAAATGTGCCACAGCTTTTTTATTCACTCATCCACCGATGGGCACTTGGGCTGCCTCCACATCCTGGCGATTGTAAAAGATGCTGCAATGAACATCGGGATGCATATATTCCTTCAAATCAGTGTTTTGAGTTTCTTCAGATATTCCCAGAAGTGGAATCACTGGGTCAGGAAGTTCTATTTTTAATCTTTTGAGGAAACTCCATAATGCATCAGTCCGCATTCCCACCAGCAGTGCATGAGGGCTCCCTTTTCTCCGCACCCTCTCCAGCACTTGTTTGTTGATTTATTGATGGTAGCCGTTCTGACGGGTGAAGAGCCACATCATTTTTTAAGGCCTCTGGAGTTAGACTGCTGCTTATTTGAATGTGTAACCTGCAGATACTGGACCTAAAATGGGACCTACTATCTGTGACTTCTATGCATTTTTGGAGGTTTGCTCTTTTCAGTTAAGTTTGTCATTTAACTTGTGAATGTCTTGAGAGCAAGGAGAAAAAAAATCAATAACCAAGACATAATAAGTGGATAATAATGAAATAAAAATGGCAAAATAAGTCCTGTTGGAGCAGTAGTTATACATCAGAAGATAAATTTTCTAAATAAGATACTCTCATTGTGAATACAGGGTGGAGCAAAAGTAGGTTTACAGTTGTGAATATGTAAACCACAGAGCTGATTCTTATTATTATTTTACATACAAACAACTGTAAACCTACTTTTGTCCCACCCTGTATTTAAATGGCCAAGAAATTAGGAGACATAAAATAAGAAAAATTCCCTCTCAAATTTGAAAAGAAAAGCATGAAAAATACCAAGCATAGGTGAACCAAATATAAATCAAGAGATGAATTCACAAAATTTCACATTGTACAGAGGCATTTGGGAAATGGCTACTTGCCTGATTGGGTGTGTGGGGGGATGGAAAACAAAGCAGCAGCAGCAGAATGAATCTCTATTTGTACCTGCCTGAAACATCTTGAGCACACCTCATTCCCGAAGTCCAGGTCCCCAAGAACAGACTCTCACCTTGATTTCTTTCAGGTCATACACATATTGCAGACGGATTGCTCTCATTGTTATTTCATGTAATATTCAGTGAAAGCAGTGGTAAGATTTACTATTTTTTCAATCATACAAGAGGAATAAAATGGAGAGGCAGGAATTTGAATTAATTACTGGGATTGAAGCCTGCAGCACTGGGACCAGGATGGCATTTTAAAATAGAAATGGAAGGAAGGTATAAATAGAGGAGAACCGAGAGACTGGGAGATGAACCAAGAGATTACAGTGATAGTCCTGGCATATGGTGAAAAATGCTTGGTTTAGATACTGATTATCCCTATAATATAAAATTAAAAGGTCAATATAAAATGTATTACTGTTTCAAATAATTCAAAGAAAAACACCAAAAGCAGCAGCAACAACACCAAAAGTTAATCCAAATGCTACTAACAATGACGTTTAATAGAGGGACCATCTAAGCAGTCAAGACATTTTCCGTAGTTTCAGGTTCCCAGTACTTACTGGCGGGGCACTTGCTGGTAAGGACGTGCTAACTAAACTCATCTGTGTTTCCCTACTGTGCCCAACATGGACAGACTACTTCTGCTTAACATGTCAGGGAGATGTGGCTATTAAGAAAGTGATATTAAGAAGCATATTGTTAGAAGAACTGAAAAAGAAACAAGCCCCCCCCCACCCAATGTTTTTTCACTTTTAAATTCTCACATTAGTCTGAAGATTTATCTGTGGATCAGGGGACTGATACCAGAAATGTTGTATGGTGTTCAACTTACCCTAATACTGGTTTCTTCAAGGTGGTTCCCCATTGTTTGCATTGAACATGATTTAAAGCCTGGTTTTTGGATTTATTATTTGTTTAAAAAGTAGCATACTAAAAAGAAGTGTTTTGTTTTTTTTGAGGTTTAAACTCTTCTGAATAACTATTTCCCTGAATCTCAAAAAAACACAAAACCTCACAATTTCCTTTATCTACAAAATGATTGATTTTTATGTAAAGATGGGCTTCTATTAAAGTCATATGGACACAAAGCAGAGACCTTGATGCTTTTCAATTACACTGATTTTTAAAATAGATTTGTGAGAACACTGTTGAACTCAACAAGTCTGATCTGAAGTCTAGGCTAAGAGTTTGCTTTTCACCTGTGTCACTTGGCATCTCATCACAACTGCTTGGTGTTCATGAAAATACCAGTGAGTGGAATTCACAAGAAGAGATATACTTGGCTTACCCACAAGTGTCAAATGACCTAAACAATTCATAGAGAGGAAGTCAGAGGAAAGGACAATAGAAAGGTGACAGACTAGCTGTAGCCTTTTGTCCTTTCAGGGTCTTTTTTCTTCCTGAATGGAAAACTTTCAAAGAACAATTTAATAAGCGTACAAAAGAGATGTGTGAGTGTGTGTGTGTGTGTGTGTGATGGAAACAAATGTTTTAAAGCAGTTGGCTTGTCTCAAACAACGTTAAATAGTAATGTGTAAAGTTAAGGAAACTAACTCAACTTCGTTCTTAATATTTGCCAGTCATTTTCCACTCAATGTCTCACTGAATTTAGTGTCTTTACTTGTAAAAAGTGGATAATAGGAGGCCCTAACTAAGGATTACTGTTCTTTAAGGACTTACTATACTTGTCACAAACTCAATAATGTTAATTAATACTTTGTTTTTGTTACAACTTCTTTTTAATCCTCCCCCAGGGTATGTTTTATTGATTTTTTTTTTTTTTTTTTTTTTTCCTGAGAAAGGAAGGGGGAAAGAGATAAAAAAACAACACACTGATGTGACATAGAAACATTGATCCGTTGCCTCCCATAGGCGCCCTGACCAGGGATTGAACCCGCAACCTGGGTACGTGCTCTGACTGGGAGTTGAACCCGCAGCCTTTTGGTGCGCAGGAAGCTGCCCCGACTAACTGAGCCACCCAGCCAGGGCTAACTTATTATTTTTACATGTCACATGGCAAGTATTTTAACCTTATAGGAAAATTACAAGAATAAGTACAGAAAACAACTTTATCCCTTTTTAACAGATTCAACTACTGTATCACAGCATTACTTTATCTTATCACATTGACATTTTAAAAGAATAGTTATCTTCTATTTATATGTAATAGAAGGTTCCTCAATCTGTTTGTCTGATGTTTCCTCATCATTAAGTCCTTATTATATATTCCCGGCTGGAATAGTATTTACATGATCTTGTGTTCCTCTCAGGTATTGCATCTGAAAGCATTGGCGGTGTCTGGTGATATCAATTTTGAATTCCCAGACAAGGATGATGCCTGATTTCTCTATCGTATAATTTACTATTTTTTCCCCTTGGAACTAATAAGCAATTTGTGGGAGACACTTTTGAGGAATGAAAATATTCTGTGCTCATTGAAATTTCCCCCAAACCTTATCCATTGATGATTCTCTACTAAACAAAAGTTTACTATATGGTTGCAAGAGGATGATTTCCCAATGCAAGGACCTGTTCTGCATATGCTAGCTGACACTTGCCATTCCACTGTAAGCAACATCTTCCCTCTTATTTATAGATGTATTAATTCATGTTTCTATGTGCACTGATGTCTATTAATGATTGAGGTACACTGATAGGTTTCTACTTTTTTTGTTTCCAGTAATTATCATACTTAATGATCTTGGTGTTCAGATTATCCCAGGTTTGACTAGTGGGCCCCCTTCAAGCTAGCACCTGTGCCCGTGTAACATGTCCCCCCATTTTTTGACGGCTTTTTATTTATGACATCATAGACCTCGAAACAACCTTTTCCTTTTAGTGGGGAATTTTATCAGAAAAGATCTCTGAATGCTAGATATACTATTTCTTACTTGGATACATTTCATTCTAGGCCCTTTCATTGGCCAGAGCTAGGAAATACATGCATAGGTATATGTTCATATGTTTATATATCTGTATCCATGTATATACACATACATATATGTATAAGCATGTTTACAAATTTTCCCGCATATACACACACAAACACATTTGAGAAATCAGGAGTTTACACCTATACCTCCAAATCTAATACATTCACAAATGTTCTTTCTTGTATTCCGCTATTCTAAATTTTTCTTTTCTTCCTTCACCATTAAATACTTTGGTTCCCAATATCTGTATAGTTATTAATTTTCTGAATTCTACAATACATCTAAAATAGGCAACCAACTGAAGGGGAGAAGATACTTGCAAACAATGGCTCCAACAAGGGGTTAATATGCAAACTATTTTTAAAAACTCATAGAATTTACCAAACAAATAAATAATCCCAATAAAAAAATGGGGAGAGGTCCTGAACAGACATACAAATGGCCAACAGATATATGAAAAGATGCTCAACTTCACTAGCTATCAGGGAAATAAAAATCAAAACTACAGTGAGATACCACTTCATACCTTTTAGAATGGTTGTCAACAAGAAAAGTAGTAAGTGTTGGAGAGTTTGGAGAGAAAAGGGAACTCTCATTCACTGCTGGTGGGAATGTAAACTATGGAAAACTGTATTGATTCCTCAAAAAATAAGAGTTATCATATGACCCAGCAACCCCTCTTCTGGGTATCTACCCAAAAATTTGAAAATACTTACTTGCAAAGATATATGCAATCCTATGTTCACTGCAGCATTATTACAGTTGACAAGACATAGAAACAACTGAAATGTCCTTCCAAAGATGATTGGATGAAGAAGTGGTACATAAATATAACGGGATATTACTCAGCCATAAGAAAAGATGAAATACTGCCATTTGCGACAACATGGATGGACCTTGAGAATATTATGCTAAGCAGAATAAGTCAAAAAGTCAAGAACCATATGATTTCACTTATATGTGAGACATAAATCTAAAAGCAACACATGAACAAACAAACAAAATCTCAAAGACACAAACAACAGTATGGTGGTTACCAGGGGAAGGGGGTGGGAGGTTAGTTAAGGGTATAGGGAGTCAAATATAGGGTGAGGGAAGAAGATTGGACTTTGGGTAGTGGACACACAATGCAATATACAAATGATGTAGCACAGAATTGTACGCTTGAAACCTACATGATTTTATTAATCATATCACCCCAATAAATTTAATTAAAAATAGATTATTTTATTAAATTTTTTTTTTCAGAATGTTTTTGCTCATACAACTAAAAAATGAAGAGCTCTGTAGGGAGTCCAGGACTTACTTGTAGATATCCCCTTTCCTCACTAACACATACCACCCAAGACTGAGGCTATACAGACAAATAATATTTGTTTTTTCTTTCTCCAGTGTGTTTATGATATTTCTTCAAAAGTATTCATCTGTTAGCATTTTTTATCAGTTTTAGGTTTCCCTCCTTTGCCATTATTATAGAACTTTTATTTTGTTGTGCAACATTGGCATGCTTCCAAAAAAACCCAAATTATGCAAAAAGGCATACTCAGAGAAATCTGTTCTTCCTATATCCATTCCACTGTTTTCCCTACTCCCTCCAAGGTAATCAGTTTCATTGTTTTTTGTTTATCTTTTCTATATATTTTGGAAAGATAAGCAAACTTATGTTTTCCTATCCTTTTTAAAAGAGAAAACTTGACATATATTAGTTTATATTTTTCTTTTTCTACTTTGTAATACCTGCTAGAAATCCCTCTATCTGTTCATGGAACTCATTCTATTTTTTAAAGTCTTATGGTATTACATACATGTGATGTATATAACACAGTTTAGTCAATGTATCTCCTATGCTTGAATATTTAGTTAGCTTACAATATTTTACAATGATAAATTACGCTGTAACGACTAACTTTGTGCCTACGCATTTTTCTATTTTGAGAAGTGCATCTTCAGGGTATATTCTTAGAAGTGGGATTGCTGAGTTGAAAGATAGATGCACCTATAGTTCCATTAACTATTGCCAAAGCATAGGGGTTGTATCAATTTATAATCCCACTAGCAGTGCATGACACTTTGTTTTAGATCATTGCCAATTTGGTGAGTTATGATATGTTTACAGAAACTTTGGGAAGCAAGTATTATTATGTTTATAATATAAATAAACAATGAGAGCTGCAAATAGATTATGTAACTTCCTAAAATTCAGTGGTAAGGAATTGGTGGAACCTGGATTCGAACTTATATAATCTTTTTCAAGCTTACATTTTATCAATAGGAAATTCAACATTCATCTTTTACAAAATCTCCCCAGGAAGATAGACATGAAATTTCATGGGGTAGTTCATGTCACCATATGTGAAAAATGAAGACACTAGTTTCTAAAGAAATAATCGGAAGTCATTCTTCATATGTCAAAGATTATAAAATTTTTTAATTTAAGGGGGATAATGCAGAGGCCTAGAGAGAATAATAGAATCTTAAAATAATAAAAGGAGATTGGCCATATAATCATCTATCCATGATCATTTTGAGAGTAAAAGAAGACTAATACAATGTTTAGAATTACATTTACATAGTTCTAATATCTTGAAATATTTGTTGACTAAGTAACATTGATAAATATTATATAAACTTCAGGTAAATTTCAGGTAAGTAACATTATAATTAGATATCTGTATGCTCACCACTAAAAGCCTAATTTCCACACTTCACCATATAGTATATCTATTTGACCTCCTTTACCCATTTGGCCCTCTCCCAGCCCTCTTTCCCTCTGGCAACTACCAATCTTTTGTCTGTACCAATGAGTTTGTTTTGTTTGCTACTTATTTATTCATTTATTTATTTTTTTAAATTTATATTTGTTGTTGAAAGTATTACAGATGCCCCTCCCACTTATCCCCTCCCCCCCACTTCCATCCCTTCCCCACACTACTGCCTGACAATGGACTATGCATATATGTATATAAGTTCATTGGTTAATTTTTCTCCCTGCCTTCCCTCTGAGATCCCTCAGTCTGTTCCATGCTTCAATGTCTCTGGATCTATTTTGTTCATCAGTTTATTTTGTTCACTATATTCCACATATGAGTGAGACCATGTGGTACTGGTCTTCCTCTGACTGGCTTATTTCACTTAGCATAATACTCTCCATGTCCTTCCATACTGTCCCAAAGGGTAAGAAACCCTTCTTCTTTACAGCTGCGTAGTGTTCCATGGTGTAAATGTCCCACAGCTTTTTATCCACTCATCTACTGATGGACACTGGGGCTGTTTCCAGATCTTAGCTATTGTGAATTGTGCTGCTATGAACATAGGGGTGCATATATTCTTCCTGATTAGTGTTTCAGGATTCTTAAGATATATTCCTAGAAGTGGGATCACTGGGTCAAAAGGCAGGTTGATTTTTAATCTTTTGAGGAACCTCCATACTGTTTTCCATAGTGGCTGCACCAGTCTGCATTCCCCCCAAGCAGTGCACTAGGGATCCCCTTTCTCCACACCCTCACCAGCAGGAGTCATTTGTTGATTGTGCCATTCTGACAGGTGTGGAGTGATACCTCATTGTGGTTTTAATTTCCATCTCTCTGATGATTAACAATGTTGAACATTTTTTCATGTCTCTTGGCCATCTGTATGTCCTGTTTGGAGAAGTGTCTATTCAGGTCCTTTGCCCATTTTTTAATTGGATTGTTTGTCTTCCTCTTGCTGAGTAGTGTGAGTTCTTTGTACACTTAGGAAATTAGCCCCTTATCAGATGCATCCTTGGTAAATATGTTTCCCCAGACCGTGGGGTTCCTTTGTATTTTGAGGCTGTTTTCTTTTGCTGTGCAGAAGCTTTTTAGTTTAATGTAGTCCCACATGTTTATTTTTTCTTTTGTTTCTCTTGCCCTAGGAGATGTAGCAGTGAAAATCCCACTACGTGGGATGTCTGTGACTTTTCTTTTCTTTTGTTTGAAACATATTCCTGTGTTTCTTCATTTTGCTTAACTCTGTGTTTCAGCCAGCTCTCCAGTCTGAAGGAGTGGCCTTATGCAGGAGATGAAACATCATTCAACCTGCCTCAGTTCTTGGTTGTCTCTTGAACCTTTGTAATTGTCTAAGAAGCCTATTTTATTTCATTTTATTTTATTTTATTTTATTATTTTATTTTATTATTTTATTTTATTTTATTTTATTTTACTTATTTTTTAAAATATATCTTTATTGATTTCAGAGAGAGGAAGGGAGAGGGAGAGAGAGATAGAAACATCAATGATGAGAGAGTCATTGATCGGCTGCCTCCTGCACGCCCCCGACTGGGGATCAAACCCACTACCTGGGCATGTGCCCTGACCAGGAATCGAACTGCGATCTCCTGGAGCCTAGGTCGATGCTCAACCGCTGAGCAACACCTGGCTGGGAAGAAGCCTATTTTATTTTTAATAACTGCCAGTTGTTGAGAATATGCTGAGGCCTGTCAGCATCTCAAAAGGAGGGATCTCAGTCAGCACCTCGTTTCAGGCTGATCGGAAGCCAGACCCTTAGGTATCAGCTTTTAAAGTATGTAAATATATACAGTCCTGTGGTTCCACAATTGTGAATCCTCCTGGCCTCCAGACCAGGTGACCTGGAGGTGTTTCTTGGGCAACAGTTGTCAAAATAGAGGCTCATGCCCTGCTGGCACCAGAGCCAGGTTATCAAAGGACATCCCCTGTGAGGCAGCCACAGAAAATCTGTTCACCAGACATAAAAACTGGGGCACAGGCCACATGTAAGAGCTCTCATTCAGCAAATAATGGTACTACAGAGCATGGTAGAGGGAGATCATTTAGGTAGCACCCGCCTTCCACAATATCTAGAAAGGTTCATAGTTAGCCCTTAGCTGTGTGTTTAATTTGAAACCTGCCCCTCAGGCTGCTGGTAAGCTTACAGGTCTCTTTTCACAGAGAACCCCCGAGTCTGGTGCCTCGTTCTGCACCCTGAATTGTGGCTGTTTGCGAGCACTTTCTTCATTGGTTTTCTTCCTGTGGGACTCATGAGCATAAGCCCTGCTGGCTTGACCAGGTGATGTAGAAGGGTCCTCTGGTAACACCTGCAGAAATTGGGATGCTAAACAAGGATAGAAGCTCCTTTCTGGGAGACAGCAGCAAGCTGGAGTGAGGCAGAAACTGTCCACTGGCCTCTGGTCACTGAGAGCACTACATTAGGCCTCTAGAAATGTGCTGTACCAGCAGCCTGACCTTCAGACAGAAGCTCTTGGATACCAGATGGGCCTCTTTCTCAGCAAGGCTGGGGCTATGTTTCATTCTGCGACTCATGCAGAGACCTGAGGTGAACGTCTACAGAAGACTGTCTCTCCAATTGTTACAGCTCCATTGGGGCCAGGAATGCAAATCAACCTGGTCTGTAGAGTCAGATGTGTAAGAGTTGCCCCTGTGCTTTAACTACAAAAATTAGGGCACCAGATATAAAACAACAACAACAGATAGCCGTCCTGTGTAACAGATCCCCTTTGGGAGCTACTGGCACTGTGGAGTGTGGCAGAGGGAGAGCAAAATTGGCACTCGCCACTTTAGCAAGAAAGAGAGTGTAAAGATGTGCCCTTAACTTTAGTAAGACGGAGGGAAGAGAGCTCAAGGAGGGCTCCTGCTGGCTTTAGTGGCTGAGGGAGGATAATGCCAAGGTTGTGCCCGCTGGCTTGACCGAGGCAGAGGGAGAGCACAGAGACTGCCTATTGGCTAAAAGAAAAGAAAATGCCACTTCCAGCCTACTGGCCTCAGTGAGGTAGAGAGAGGCCACATGGCTCTCCTAAGTGCCTCTGTCCCCAGAGAGTATCCCAACAGGACCCTGCCCTGCCGGCTGATGCTTTAAATGAGTCTCTTTGACAAAGTCTAGGCGCTTTTCAAATGTTTCTGGGCTAGGCCCTGGAGTGGGTGAGCCTGTGTACTGGCCCTTTAAGAGCTGTTTCTCAATTTTCTACTGTTCTTTGGGTCTAGTGGATGTGAGTCCTGTTTGTTTTCAAAGCCAGAGGTTTTGGGGGTTCCCCTCTCAAATACAGGTCTTAGAAGCTGGGGTGCCTGATATGGGGTATAAATCCCCACCCCTCAGGGAGAAGCTCTGGATTTGTAAGTTCCCCCCGATGGTATGTCACTAGGCTTTGGGGTGGGGTGCGGTTTATGGCAAGAATGAGTCTCAGCCTCTCCTACCTGCTCATATTTCACTTAAAACTAGGTGATAAAGTACTACAACTCTCACCGAGACAGCCATCTGGTGGCTTTGTAATATCGCACAGGATACGGCACAATTGATTAGCACATAAGTGACTAGTAGGTGCAGCACCATTGAATACTTTCTCTCCTGATGCCAAGACTAGATGCAGTCAGCTGTTCTAGCTGCTTCTGCTTGGCAATACTTTGGTTTTTTTTCACTCATACCCTCCATTTGTCTTTGAATGGAAGTATTTATTACGTGGTGTCTGGCTGGGGTTGCCAAAGGTTATCTTTCACAGTTTAAGCATGTGTTAAGAGAGTTCCTCTACACATTTCTCACGCACACTCTAGACCAAAGCCTTAGCAGAGGCTGAAAGTAAAGAGGGAAGGTCTGCCAAACAAATGCCAACTGATTTTAGTGCCACCGTTGATAGCAATAGTTCATTTAAAGAAAAACTCCAGGACAATTATGAAATGGCAGGGGATGCTAGACAATAGACACTAATTGGAACTGTCCTTGGAAAAATAGGATGCAGGGTCACCCAAAATGTAAACATTTATATAAATATTCCTCCTCTAGGACTTAGAGGATTTATTTTTATATACTTTTTATAGTCTCTAAGTACAATTTACTTAGGTTAATGCTACTTCATCTATTCATGTGTTTATTCAAAATGCACACCTCTCTGTGATGTAATTGTGTGGATATTAATTAGATATCATTCTCTGAGTAATTTTAAAATATATCCACAAACTAATTGCTACTCCTCTTTTCAAAAGGTAGAACTTTTCTTTCCCACTTTTTGGGCTCTACTTACTAGCTCATCTCGAACAAAGAAAATGGCAGAAGTGATAGTGTGTGACTTCTGAGACCGAGTTATAAAAGACAATGTGCCTTTCTTCTTGGCCCCCATCATTCATCCTGAGGGAAGCTGCTTGGCATGTGTGAGAACACTCAAGCACTTTGACAAGTAACTGAAGGGGAACTGCAGCCTCCTGTCAATAGCCCTGTGACTGAGCCAACTTGAAAGCAGATCGTTCAGCCCCAGTCAAGCCTCCATATGATGACTGCAGCTCTGGTCACACTGTGACCACAACCTTATAAAAGACTCAGTCAAACCATCTAGCTCAGGTGCTCCCTAATCCCTGACCCACAAATGTTTATTACTTTACATGATTACATTGTAGGGTAATTAGTTACACAGCACTAAATACATAATAGAACTCTCAACTCGGAGGATCTTAAAAGCTGGTAGGAGCAATCAGATATAAACATAAATGACTAAGATGTAGGACAAAATATAAACAAAGGACTAGAACTTTGGAGGGAGAGAAATGCATTCTCAGTGGCAGATCGGGGAAGGCTTTATGGGAGAATTATATAAGCTGAAAGTTGATAGGTAGAGATGCTGAGAATTATTGTGATTCAAAGGCCTAAGCAAAGTCAGAGGCGGAAAACTATAGTAGTAAATGTAGACAATCATAGCAATTTTACGTTCATTGCAATTTAAAATACATGCAGTCTGAGATAACACTATTGATGTAGGTCAGAGTCAGCTTTTATAGAGCTTTGACTAAAGACATTTGAATATTTTGAATTTTATGCATATCAAGTAGTAATCATTATAGATACTTCATTTTTTAAGAAATAGATTCTTGATATTAAAGTTTTCTGGCTCCACATCTTAAATTTATAAGTGTTTTCTGGACCTGCCTTCATCCCATAAGCATAGGTTAGCAGGCTGTGGGAGCATTGTTGGTTATTTATCTCCTGGGGTCCCCTTAGATATGAATTTAAGCCTTAGTCTATCTGAATAGCACATATCAAAAGTCATACTTCACACAAAATAACCAGCATTATGTGGCCACTAACCAGGAAATAATATAAGAGGAAAAAAATGTCCAAACACAAAGAAAGCACACATGACCAAGATGGAAGCAAATAGATTCTCCATGATTGTTTATTTTCTCTTTTGTACTTAACAGTGTACTAGGTACTTGGACCGAGAGATAAAAATATAATTTTAGCCTGACTGGGTGTGGCTCGGTGGTTGAGTGTCAACCTATGAACCAGGTTCGATTTGCAGTCAGGGCACATGGCTGGGTTTTGGGCTCGGTCCCCAGTGGGGGGTGTGCAGGAGACAGTGAATTGATGATTCTTTCTCATCGTTGATGTAATTTTAACATTCTTAGGAATCAAGCATGTAATAAAAAATTAACAGTGAATGAAATATATAGGTATTCTGAGAAGTGTGGACAGAAAGCAGTCAGTCTAAATAAAAATATAAAATACTCAATTGAGTACAGAAATAAAAATATTCAAGAACAGAGGTATCTTTGAGGCCGTCTTTAAAAGATTGAGTGGACCAGTCAACTGCTATTATTTTTCCTGGTGATACTATTGTTTTTTTGAGAAAATGTATATTGAAACCTGGTGTTTGCACCTACTATATACAAGAGTTGGAGAGCGAAGAAGCCTGATAGGAAAAATTTGATTTACTTGAAATACAGTGTTTGAGGAGTGCTCTGCAAATGCGCAGGCCTACCAGGAAATGAACAAGTAGGTCCTAGAGCAAATTCTGCCTGAAACATCGCTGGAGGCAAACATGACAAAAACGACAAAACTGAGAAGGCTAGGTTCTTTGGAAAAGACAATAATCCAGAGAAAAATAGAAGAAAAAGGCGGTAATGCAGGAAAAGAAGACCACATATGAGGTGGATTGACCCCATTAAAAAAGCCATAGGCATGAGTGCAGGAGCTGAGGGTTGTTGAGGACGGGACATTGTGGGTCACACTCAGTCTCAGGAGTAGGAGCTGAGTCAAGTAACACAACATAAATCACCACACAGGCCGTCTGTAGTATAGGTGTTACTGAATTCTGATCAGCCAGGATGAAATGAGAAGGAAAAAAATTACCAAGTTATATGAACAAGCAGTTTCTAGGTTCTGGCTTAAATTTCTATTTTCTCACCTCTGAAGTAAACTTTTTGCAGGCAGTTGTTTTCAGCGTAATTAGGTAGGACACATATTTTGGGATAAAGTTGAGGCAACGGGCCTCAAACTCCACCCCTTCGAATTGTATGTAAAATAATAATCTAGAAAAAGAAACAGCAAGTGATGTGTTTCTTTCTGGGCAGGATTAAGACATTTTCAATACCTCAGTATTCCTGCTGATCACTGTTGGAAGACTGATAAAATGAAAAATCAGGTGATGAAAAGCATCAGGGATCTGGAGAATAATCATTCAGAACTAGATGGAATAGCATTTTCCAAGATTTTATTGTTAATCTCTTACTGTGACTAATTTATAAATTGAACTTTATCATAGGTATGTATGCACAGGAAAAGACATAGTACCTATAGAGATGGGTACTATTTGCAGTTTCAGGCATCCCCTGGGGTCCTTGGGACATATTCCCTACAGGTAAGGGGAGACTAATGAACCGAACATACGTTTACTACGATTCGCAGTCACTCATGCAAAACCAGAAACAAATTAACTAGGAAGAGAAGAGAGTTTCCTCAATCTGTTGTAGAATATTCACAAAAATCTCAGGGCAAGCATCATACTAAATTGTAAGGTTTTGCCTTAGAGAGGGAAAGATACCTGCCATAATCACTCTGTTCAATATTGTATGGCGTCTCTAGCAGGTGGGGTGTTTACTAAGAACTTCACGTTCTCTTGCCAGCCCACACTGGGTGTCTTGAATTCAACTATGCTAGCTGAATTTTGTTTTAATTTTTAACCAGTGTTCAGTTTTGCCTGCCAAAGGTAAACAAGTAATGTGCTGCAGATTTGGGGTAGATTAGTTAGTTAGATATCTTGGTACATGAATTCTTTGATGGGTTCAAGAAAAGTTGTGAATTCTCCTTTTGTCTAGTGTTTTCTTGCTCTAAGTTTTTGAGTGATGGTCTTCCCAGCTCTCTAGGTCCCCATACAGAAACTGGACTTAAAAAAGCATTTTTTTTTAGAACATGCTACTCAATTTGTCAGTAACGTATGTAGAAAGATGCTCCTACACCAGTGCCTTTCAAACATTAACCTGCATGCACATCAACTGGGGATCTCTTTAAAACACGTTCCAGTTTAGTAGATCTGGGGTGGGACCTGGGATTCTGTATTTCTAACAAGCTCCTAGATGATGTAGGTGCTGCTACTTACTGGGCCACACTGTGATCAGCTAGGCTATACATTATTAGTCGACAGGGAAATGCAAATGAAAACCACAAAGTGACTCTATTCCAGACCTCTGGGATGATTAAAAATATCAGGTCTGACAGTACTGCTCCTTGACAAGGCTGTGGAACAATAGGAACTCCCATACACCCCTGATAAGAGAAAAAAATCACTTTGGAGAATATTTTGTCAATTTCACTAAAGATAAATATATGCATATCCAATAATCCAACGGTTCCAGCCTTAGGTATAAACTAAAACAAGAAAAAACGAGGAGGGTACATGTGCTTACCAAAGGGTGTGTACAAGTGTTAATAACATCACTATCAAATTAGCCCTAAACTGTAATGACACAAATGTCTGTCAGGTAGAACACAACTAAAATTGTGGTATATTCACACAATGGACTATTCTACAGCAATGAGACTGAATTACCACTACCCACAATTGTAGATGAAGCCGGATATAAGATTATAGACGCATGATTCCATGTGCATGAAGTTCAAAAATGACAAAACTAATCTACGGTATTAAAAATCAGGACAATGGTCATCCTGAAAAGGGGAGGTTGTCACCCCCCCCCCTTCCAAAGGGACACAAGTTGGATTCTGAGTTACTAGTATTTGTATGTTACTGCTCTGGGAGTTGGTTACATTCTTTACTGCTTTGTTTTTATTTTGTGACAATTCATCCAGTTGAAGGCTTGTGATTTGTACCCTTCCCTGTATTTAAGTACATGTACTTAAGTTTTACTTAAAACATTACCCAATTAGTGACAGGTATGGAAAGTGTTGTATATGACCCCAAAGAAAAGGGAATGAAACCTTAAAAGTGTAATGGCTACTTTCCAATGTGACTTTGAGGTTTTCAAGATACGTAGCAATTTTGACTTCTACATTCTCTCCTGATTTCATAACCTTTTATCTTCATGAAAGATTCTAATACTATTATGTTCAGTTTCTACAGCACTTCACACATTTGAAGTATGGTCTTACACATCACCTTATTTTTATATTTAAATTTAACAATTTGTAGGAGAAAAAAGACATTGATATCAGTTTGATTGGTTTGAAATTGTCCGTCCCTGTGCAGTTTACTGTTTTTTCCATCCAGGAGATGGCTGAGACGGGGAGGCAGTTTCAGGCCTTGCCTCCCCACTGCTGTTCCTTTCCTGCCGACCTGCACTCTCCACTGCTTCCCTTTGAGTGTGAATTTTGGCCCCATGTTCTGATTGTTCTCTAAATGTTGGATCTCATAGCCTCTGAGAAGAGCTCAGAAAAGCCTGGGAAACTAGAAAAGTAATTATTGCCATGCTATTATAATAATATTTGTGAACTTTAAATACACCTAAAGAGCTTGTAAAATGTTAAGGCAGTGCGGCCCTATATTCCCACTGACAGTTCACATCTGTTCCAGAAAGAGAAATATCCCCCCCCCCCACTCACCCCCCTTTCTCTCTGAACTTAAGTCAGAGCCTCCTTTCAAAGACCTGTAACAACATAATCTTTGGACTATAGGACCCTTACACAATAGGTGTCTTTTATCTGTTACTCTCTTTTCCCAGCTAAGTCTCATCTATTCAGTTTGCTGTTAAGATACTATTTCAGTCTGTCTTCTCTGTGTTCCTAGTCATCCTCACAGTAGTTCTGGATCCAACAGTGTGTGTGATGCATAGTAAATGTCCACTTAACTTTTTTTTGAATTAATGAAAAAGAATGACATGTTTTCTGAGTTTCCACATTTCTGGAATGTTCTTTGGCTGCAATTTGAATAGACAGAAAATAAAACAACATTAAAAAGTCAAACTTGGCCCTAGCCAGTTCGGCTCAGTGGTTAGAGCACTGGCCTTCAGACTGAAGGGTCCGGAGTTCAATTCCAGCCAAGGGCATGTACCTCGGTTGCAGGCTCCATCCCCGGCCCCAGGCAGGGTGTGTGTGCAGGAGGCAACCGATGGATGTGTGTCTCTCACATTGATGTTTCTCCCTCCCACTCTCCCTCTCCCCGAAAAGCAATGGGAAAAATAAATATCCTCAGGTGAAGATTAAAAAAAAGTCAGACTTTACAAGAAACTCAAATAAATGTTAAATTATTATCTAGTGAAGGAATTTTTAGCATGAAAGAAATTAAGTCTCTTCAGTGAGGAAAGATAAACTTCTAACTTGATATCTGCTGTATAAATCTTGGAAAACAGCACATTTATCCTGAGTCATTAAATAAGTTCACAATACAAAAATCAAGAACTCAGGAAAAATTTAATTCAGCTTCTTTTGTCTAAAAGCTTTGGAGTCAGAGAAGAGGGGTGAAGTAGATTGTGTGGGTTTAGCTTTGTAGGTGTTATATAGTACCTGGTAATTTTGTAAGGGATTATTTTCTGTCAGCCAGAAAATTATTAAAATAAAAGTGGGGAGCTGCCCAGTGGGGAGACAATTACTAGCTTCAGCTAACAAGTAATATAATTAGCATGCCTATGTGTTTTGCTTATTTGGGAATATAATTTTATTAATCAAATATAAGCCATAATGGTGGCTACCTGGTGATTTGTAAATGTATACACCTTGCTGAATAGTCATTTGAAGTCCATTAACTTCTAAAACTGTCAGAAGTTTCATGATGAGATTGCAGGAATACACTCAAAATGGGAGCATCAGCTCATTAATGAAAGTGTTAGAGAGGAGTTGGCTTCAACTCTGTTGAAGGTCACAGAGAAAGGGTGGGAAGCCCAGCAGTGTCATCCGCAAACCACTCTGGTTCACTGTTAAGAGGAAGTAATCAGTGTCAATTAATCTTGCACAGCCAGGAGGAAACAGTCACACACTGTTATCAAAAGAAATGATCTTAAATCCAAGACTGCATCTTGCTGCATAAGTTCCAAGTGGGAAGTGTCACTGACTTAAGAGTGAGGATAACATGCATGGATTCTTTCGATTACCAGCAAGATTTTATTCTAAAAGATGCTGAAGTTACTTTTAGAATATGAATACATGAATATTAAAGTTTCTCAAGTTTTTAAAAATTATTTTTAGAATTCGTAAAGCAAAGGCACACCATTTTATCTTTCCTATTTAATATCATTCCTGCTGCTGAGATACCCTCAAAGTGACACCCTTTAGTTTGCATTACTTAGAAAAAATCTGTAAAGCCCTCAAGACCTTAGGACAGCTAAGTCACAGGTAATAATAGCTATTATTGAGTGCTTAGCCTGTGACATGCATTCTTTAAAGCTCATTATATATATTATTTAATCCTCTAAAAACCTTATATGTTATTTCCCAGCCATCTGTAAAACTAGGTGTGGCCTTGAGACAAATGCTTGCCAGTGGAATGTGAGATGAAGGGATATGTGCTGCTTCTGGGTCAAGGCCTTGAAGAAGCTACTGTGCATTCTCTTCAGTCACTTGCCCTTCTGCCAGCTGGTTATGTCAAGGGTAAGGCCCCGGGGGGTGGCGGAGCCACATGTGAGAAGGAACAAACTTTATCAGCCATCACAATGGGAACGGTGGTCCACAATCTCCATCCCTGCTCTGGACTACTACATGAGTAAAACATGGACTTTTATTGTGATAGAGCTCTTACATATGTAGGTTGATTTTGTATGGTATTTTTGACTACTCGGATACTAAAATACAATATTATTATACTTATTTTATAGTTAAGGAAACTGAGGCACCATTTTTAAAGTAAATTCCACAATTGCTAATTAGCTAATTGAGCTTTTGAATCCATGCAACCAATAACAGGACTGTTGTGTTTGTTTGCTGCTTCTGCTGTTGCTGTTGTGGTAGCGAGCATAACAAAGTAATTTAACAAGTCAGTGGTGTCTGGTCAAGTGATTTAGGCGTGATTGAGCAACTGTTGCTGAGGAGCTAGAAGCACATTTAGCCAGTTGGTACATTGTGTAGAAATGGGTGGACTGACCCACTGCAGCTGCCTTTTGGAGCCACCTTTGTTGACATAGGGAAACAGTTGATGAGTGAGAAGTAGGAGGCCATAGATAATAAAACTTACCAAGGGGAGGATATCAATCTAAACCTGCTAATTAAAACTTTTTTTAAAAAAAAGTTCTTACCCCTCTTGCTTGCCCACTGCATTAGAGGACCTAGCCACTAAAGGGGGGGTGTGGGAATTGAAGAGGTTTATAGAGAGGAGACACCCCATGACCCTCAATTTCTGGATCCACACATGGCTCTACCTAAGTTGGAAGAAAGGAAAATAACTTTGAAGTTGAAGAGGAAAGGTTTTTAATATACTTTTATGATGATAAATAGGACAGAATTTATTTTTTTAATTTATTTTTTATTTTTGTTTAAAATATTACAGATGTCCCTTTTGCTCCCCAATGACCCGTTCCACCCCATCCCCCTCCCCAGTCCCTCTCCCCACCATTGTCCATGTCCTTGGGTTGTGCATATATGCATATAAATTCTTTGGTTACTCTCTCCCCCTCCATCCACCTGCCCTCCTTCATCCCTCTGACATTCGTCAGTCTGATCCATGCTTCCATATCATTGAATCTATTCTGTTCATCAGTTTATTAAGTTCTTTATATTCCACATATAAGTGAGATCATGTGAAATTTGATTAGGACAGAATTTAGATGCTGAAGTGAGTTCATTCCATCAATCAGTGTGAGAGGAGTTGTGAAATATGAAATCATTAGAGAGAATTTAATGTAGTACAAATTAAAACAGAGTTTGTGAAAACAACATCCATGACAAGCAAGTAGATTTGTTTATATTCTTACTAGGATGACTAACCATCTCGGTTTGCCTGGGATTGTTCCTAATGAGCAAAGATGTCCTGTGTCCTGGAAGTCCCTAAATCCTTGGTAAACCAGGACAACTGGTCATTCTGATTCCAGTGGGTTGACATCCCTTAAACTATTTACATCTGTCTTTCACCTTTGAATTCAACATTATTTTTCTCCACTTTCTCCTTCCTTCTTCTGGTATTTCATGTTTCCTTGCTCAGCTCCTACCATTAGCCTAAAAGAAGCATAGCAACTTCACTAACCATGGTGGTAGTCCAGGATTTTAGGACATTGTGTATTTATTCTGATGCTCTCTTTTCCTAGAGTGACCCCACTCAAACATACTGTTGGCCTGCCAGTAGTGTCTCATTTTTCAAAACGTAGCTTAATAATGAACTTGCTCTTTCTTTGTACCCTGTATAAACTTTCATTTCAGTAGATGTGACCTATTATTGATCTTTTTTTAAAAAAAACACACATGTCTAGATCCCCCCTGATCCAATGTCTCTCAAATTGGGATCTATGGTCCAACTCCTGAAATCTCCAGATGTATTTTTAAAACACTGTTTTCTTTGCAAAATTAATACAAATATTCTTATCTATTATAGACCATACCTCTCTTTTGCTATGGTAATTTGTCCTTAAAATACATTTTCTCAGAATGAGTGTCATTTCTATGTTGGGTTTTCATAAGTTGTGCCTGTGACCTATTTCACTAGTCCTTAGGATTTCTTTTTGCTTTAGAAAGGATTTGTAAGTCCTTAACAAACACTTGAATTCTCAATGTGATGATTGTGGCAATTGTTACTTTCTACTTCTTTATGTGTTTTCATGGAGCAGATATTTCTTTATTTCTCTCAAGAATTTGCCTGTGACTTGGTAAATTTGGAGTGTTGTTTCCCCTTAATCATTGGCATTTTATAGTGGGGATGTCTCTGAAATAGTCTATTTGTGAGTTGGACAAGTCATTTAAGCTCAAGAGATTCGGCTTCATTGCCTTTCATTGAAGGTGCTGGTAGAGATGGGCTTTAAAGTTCAGTCAAGCTCTCAAAGGATTGCTACAAACAGTGAACCCATAAGCCTACTTGCTTGACTGATATCAATGCTCTGGCCCAGGATTGTCAGGTCACTGGAATAAATGTCCACATATGCTTAATCCCATGGAAATGATTTTATAGATAAGATTTTGGTGGAAATTTAAAATTATATGAGAGAATTTATCTTTAAACTAGTGAGAAAAAAAGGAAGGAACCTAATTCTAAATAAACTAGCCATGCAATAACTTAGAAGGTTGTAATAATTACTTACAAATATTTGAATAATATAGATGCTGGAGGGAATGAGCAGTCTATGGGGATATGCATAAAGGAAGTAGATTAAATTCAGGGAACATAACAATTTCATTATATTAAAAATTATCTTTATAAGAAGGATATTGGTGTGGTAAGGGATAGGTCTTTCAAGGGAAGCCTAGCTTCTTTATATCAAACCAAAACCCAGCATATTATATTCCTGAAATATACCTATAAGTTTCCTACCTGGTTTGCTTTTTAAAAATTAACTTTGTAGATAGAGCCTCTGTAATAAATTGTACAGGGTATAGAAAATTAAGAAAAAACTTCTTAGTATACACAAAGGCTATGTAGACAGTCCTGAGTAATCACCACTTTTTAATAATTTAATGTAATACTTTCCAGGAAGACCATAATGCCTAGAATTTAGTAAAAAATGAATACCTTGCCTAGGCCAGTGATTTGTTTTTTACAAGTGTTTTTTTAAATGGCCTTAATTTCTCTTCTTCTTAGAAGCTACTCTTCATGACTATTCTTGTTTTCTTATGGTAACATAAGAAAATTAAGAACTGTGAAGGGTCTGGATTTTGCCCTAGTTCCTAACGGATAATTTAACTCACCACAATTTTGTGAATGCACGCAGAAGACAGGAGCAATCTTGGGTCATAGAAAACACACACACATATTCTTCATGGTACAGGATCAGTATGGGATTTCACACTCACTTTGAATATCTTTATCACCCAAGTCCCATGGGGCAAAGTAAAGAGGCCAGGTAGATGCTCATCACAACTTGAAGAATGTCAAGATTAGAAAACTTAAATCTTCTAATACAATGGGCAACAAACACATTCACTAACTTGGCCCTTGAAAGAGGAATTATCTTTATGATAACTAGACAGAAAAAAAATCCCAAACAGAAACAAAACACTTCAGTTCTCTGCTCTGAAGGAAGATGCTATCTTCCAAGACTCTTCACTTTACCAACACCCTAAACATGTAGTCCAAACAAGGCCATTTGTTCAGTTGGCCAGTTCACAAGATAATCAGAAATGTGAGAAACAATGGAGAATTGTTTCTCAATATCCACAGAAAAGTAGTAGTTCTCCCAAAAAGATACAATTACTTGTTTAGCAAAAAAAAAAAAAAAAGCTATTTAAAACCACATAAAATTTCCATTTTACAGCTTTCTAAGCTCTATTGAGAATTACAAGGTATTATCTCTTCAAGAGGAAAACACTTCTAGAAAAAAGAATCTTTGCTTTGCTTTGCTGTAAGAAATAATGAAACCCTCAAGCTGGTGGTATTAAACTTGCTTTGACAAAATCCATGAACTGGGAAACAATTTTGTCTATTAATGAGTATATTTTTTAGCATGTTATAAAGTCTGAAAAATAGATTATTAAAGCTGATGAGTATGCATTATGACACATCCATGGTATGTAATATGGCCATTAAAAGACAAGTTCCCAAGTGATATTTAATAACACAGAAAAAATGGTCATAGAATATTATTTTAATAAAGTAGAATACAGAGCCCAAAATATTGTTATAATTTTATTTTTAAAAAATCTGTTTATATCCATATGCACACACAGATACTCACAACACACACACACACACATGCATGCACACAAGAAGAGAAGAATATGCACCAATAATTTAAAAGTGGGCAATTCTAAACAATTTTATTTGAATTATATTTATTTTCTATATGCTTAAATAATTTCTAAATTTTCTACAAGCTGTGCATAAATTACTTTTATAAACATAAAACAATTTTATTTAAAAATAAAGTTGAAATGGACCACAGAGGTCTATTTAATCCTTTTATAGTTGAAGGAAGTAAAATGTGCAGTGGCTGGGCAAAGGTTGAACCGTATGTTCAGGCCACAGGTAGACTGATTCCAATTTTCTTGGTTCTCAACTCAGGGATTTTTCAATTAGTACCCTCTTACATTCTTTTATTGTAGTCTGTTATATCTATATCCTAGGGACTTTTCATGTTTTTCTTGGGAGTTAACTTTACTCATGGCTTGAAATCTCTTTGAAATTTGACCACTTATAAGTCTGATTGCAAATCTGTGGAAGTGGATTCTGCACAGAAGAGCCCAGACGTTCCCGGCAGGCAAAGATCAGTGCCTGGGAGGTCTGTGGTGGTGGGAGCTGCCCAGGGGCCTGAGGAGGTCAGGATAGAAAGGGCACTTTTTTTTAAAAAAAACTGGCCTCACAATAGTTAGCAGATGGGAATCTTAAAGGGTGCTGATTCAAGTTGGAAAATTGATAGGCTAGAAATAATGGATTTAATTTGGAGTAACAAAGATCAGTTTAAATGGCAGCAGGGAGGACATTTTTTAAGTAGAGCTCGTCTTAAGAACCACCAGGGAACAGAATAACCCAGAAGGCTGCAGAAACAAAAATATTTTGGCTCTTGATCAGATCAGAGATTAACAAATATTTTCTGAAAGTGATTTAGAGACACATGAATCATTGGAAACTGTTGAAAATAGAAAAGAGCTAAGTATGGATGGGTTGAACTGCAGACTAATCAAAGTCAATTTTTACGTATTCATGAGGTATATGGATGCCAAATTATTTCCATAAAAACAATTTTAAAAAATATTGGTGTATGGGGTAGTGAACACAAAATACGATATACAGATGATGTATTATAGAATTGTAAACCTGAAACCTATATAATTTTATTAACCAATGTTACCCAAATAAATTAGATAAAAAATAAAAATAAATTTTAAAAAGCTACATTAAGAGGTGTAGCAAGAGCCTGAAATGTGGAAGTTTAATTGTATCAGTAATCATTTTTATGTGCAGAGAAACGAAAATAGGTGAAACTTTATGAGAATATATTTTTAAGGGAAAATGTTCATTCCAACTTCAAACCTAAAGGAAATATGAAAGACTAGAAAAATGCACTTGTACATCCACCAACTAGCTTTAAAAATTAAAGATTTAAAATTATAACTTTTAGATTTAAAATTCTAGATTTAAAAATTCAAATATAAATTCTAGATTTATATATATAAACATAAATCCTAGTTTAAAAAATATGTTGACATATTATTGCAAGTGATTAGGAATAGTAAATAAGTTTCAGACATCCCAAAACTTTACCTCTAAGTACTTTAGCATGCATCTCCTAAGAATAAGCACAGCTAAAAATGTAACAATATTTTTAACCAGAACCATCCTTTCTACTGTATTTTTCCTCTAGTGTTTATTTAATCAGTTCACAATTAATACAACCATCTGGTTATACCTACATTAATGGAGTTGCTCCATTCTGCAATATTTATTCCAGCACTCTGCAGATTTTGACATCTGTAAATAAATTGCCCACAGGAATGTCAATCTTGAGGTTTGAAACCAAGTATGTCCGTAAAGACCAGGTGATCTGCCTTGACTACAAAATCCAACTTTACGACAAGCTTTGTAGAAATTGCAGCATGAGTCTTGTATTTTTCATTTGTGTGTGGGGAAAACAGATCTCTGCAGTCTTTTTGGAAGATGATGCAGCATTGAGAGCTTTGATTATAGTGAAAAGTTTCATCCCATTATCATAATTTTATTCCAGCTACAGCGAGTGAACTAGACTATACATCTTCACTTTTCACATTTTGCCCATCTCTAAGCTTGTTACCTGGTTGGTGAATTTCTTAACCATCTTTTCTAGTTCTAACACTACCTGCTAGCTCCTAGCAGGTCTGGAACCAACTACCACTCTGCGTATCTTTAGTTCATATCTTTTATTCTGGGGTAGATCCCTTGTAGACGTCACATATATGGGTCTTTTGATTGGAGCATTTAAGCCATTTACATTTAACATGATTATTGATAGGGATGTATTTATTGCTATTTATTCTTTATAACTATGTTCCTCTGTGTTATTGTCTTCTCCTTTCCCTTCTCTTTCTCCTTCAGGACCCATTAACATTTCTTGTAATACAAGTTTGGTGGAAATGAACTCCAGCTTTGTCTTGTCTGGGAAGCTCTTTATTTATTCTTCAATTTTAAATGAGAGCCTTGTTGGGTAAAATAGTCTTGGTGTGAGTCCTTGCTTTTTATCGCTTTGAATATTTCATGCCAGTCCCTCCTGGCTTTAAGAGTTTCTGTTGAGAAATTAGCTGACAGTCTCATGGGAGCTCCCTTTAGGTGACTGTCTTTCTCTTGCTGCTTTTAAGATTCTCTATGTCTTTAACTTTTGCCATTTCATTTATGATGTATCTTGGTGTGGGCCTCTTTGGGTTCATCTTGTTTGGGAGTCTACACTTCCTGGACTTGTGTGTCTTTTTCCTTCACCAGGCTAGAGAAGTTTTCAGTTATTATTTCTTCAAACAGTTTCTCAATCCCTTGCTTTCTCTTTTTTCCTTCTATACCCCTATGATGTGGATGTTGTTACACTTCCTGTCATCCCAAAGGTCCCTTAAACTATCCCCCTATTTTTTTCAAGTTTTTTCTTTCCCCATTTTGCTGCTCTGATTTGCTGTTTTCTAGTTTATTGTTCATTTCAGATATTGTATTATGCATTTCTTACTGGTTCTTTTTTATGGTTTCTATGTTCTTTGCCATGTTGCTGAAGTTCTCACTAAGTTTCTTGAGCATCCTTATAAATGATTATTTTGAGTTCTATATCTGGTAAATTGTTTGCCTCCATTTCACTCAGGTTTTTTTCTGGAGATTTCACCTTTTTAAATTTGGGGCATGTTTTGTTGTTTCCCAATTTTGGTTGATTCTGTGTTTGTTTCTATGTGTTAGGTAGATCTTCTATGTCTGTCAGTCTTGGTAGGGTAGCCTTATGCAGTAGGTGTCCTGTGGGACTCAGTGGCACATTCTTCTTGATCACCTAAGCTGGGTACTCTAGAATTGTCTCTATTGTGGGTTATGTGGGCCTTCCTGTTGTATTGAGTTTTGATTTCTATTGGCCTGTTTGTGCATGAGATTGACCCCAACCACAGTGTGTATAAACTGCTGTGCAGGTGCTTACTAGTTAGGGGACTGTGGTGTTTACCAGATTGATACAAGTTTAAACTCAGTGTCAGTGCTGGGTTTGAGGCCACTCTGTAAAAGTGTCATGGTATATCAAGTCTAACTGCCCTCTGCCAGCTGCCCACATAACTTTGTGGTGGCTTCGGCTCTCACGAAGTCATCAGCATGAGGCCAGTAGAGCTCATCAGGCCCAAACAGATCACAATTTTGCTTTGTGAAGGAAAGGCTCTGCACTGCTCAGATGTATGAGGGAAAAATGGCCCCCATCACAGATCCACACAACTCAGTCTGTCCCAGATTCTGCTGGGCACCTGAACTCAACAACCTGGGGCCACTGGGAGTTGGGAAGGTGGGGCTAAGGAAATGCGTTGGTTAGGCTTGAGGGAAGGTGCAGGGAGTAGCCCCCACCCCAGAATCACACAAGTCAGTTTCCATCAGATTCTGTCCACACCTCCTTGGCAGGGCCCAGCCACCAGGATTTGGGAGGGTGGGGCCCCTGAGAGCCCAGAGGGTCAGGCTAGTGTATCTACCAAGAGGGGAGGTGCTGGTCAGATTCACCAGAAACGGGGTGTAATGACCCTGCCCCAAAGCCACACAACTCAGTCAGTGACACATCATGTGTCTGCTTGGACCTCTACATCCTGGCTCAGGCAGATCTTGTACTCCTCAGCAGAGTACAAGATTCTCAGGGTAGGGTGACAGGGAGTCCAGAGGGTGGGTCTATTGCATTCCCCCAGGCTGATGCTGTAAAGAAGGGAATGTTTCACCTAAGAAAGAAGCATCTTCATTGTGGGAGAATGACTTAGCACGGGGATCCTGGCAGCTGTCCCTTCAACTCTCTCCCCATGAACCCAGAACCCCAGTCTTTCCTCACACAACTTTTGACCAGTCTGCCCTCCCTCAAAGGGTGAGTGACTACAAATGAGATTTTGTGCATTGGCCCTTTAAGAGGGTGCTTGTGTCTCTAGCAGACTCCCATATCTCCCTGGTGGACAGAATTCCTGCTGATTTTCACAGGCAGATGTTATGTGTGCGCTTTTTCCCGGCTCTGGTGCTCTGGGCTGGGAGCCTAAAGGGGGTTGATATACAACACTCCTCAAGGGGAAACCTTTGCAGCTGAGATATCCCTCCAGCATGTTACCCACTGCCTATGGGAACAGGGCCAGACCTTTTTGTACCTCTGCATTTCCTAACAGTTTCATATGTGTCTTCTTTAGTAAATCCTTGGTTTTAAGTCTTCTGTTCAGCTTGTCTTTAACTGGGTATTCAGGTTGATTGTTCAATATTTTAGTTGTAATTCCAGTCTGGTCCTGGGAGGAGGTGAGTGTACCTTCCACCACACTGTCATCTTGGATCTCTCCCCATATGTATGTGTACTTTTTTATGAAAATTTGGTTCAGATTATGAAACTTCATGAACTAGACACTAAATGACCTCTCTTGACTCCATTATGATTGTTATTCCTTAACTGATTATATATTTCAGAGGAATAATTACATAGAAGTAATTTTAATATAAAATTTCTTGAATTTTTAAAAGGCAACTTTTCTTGGAATTCTCAAAGGGGAAATTTTTGTCTACATTTTACTAACTTGATAGTTAAAAATGTTAATATACAAAATCACTAGTATAAAGATCTCAGAGTAAAAGTATAGCAAGCATTAAAGTATCAGATAATATGTACAGTTCACAGAATTTTATTTTTAGCATTATTTCCCAAATATATTTTAAAGATAATATATAATCTGGTCTTTCCTGGACCCAAATCTTGGGCCATCTCATCATTGCCAAGTCAGCTGATTAAGAGGCTCTGACTTATGGACCACCGAAGATTTCAGAATGCTCCTCTGATTTTACCTCTGACTCTTTGTGTTCCTTGTTATGAAGTTTCTACCTCTCTAGGGCTCTCTAGTCTCCTGTGCTTAGACTAGTGTGTCAGTTTTTCCTCAGCCTTTTTTTCTGAGGATTTCCTTTGAAAAATCTAATACCTATAAAAGAATGCTATCTTTTTTAATTTTTTCAAATATGTTTTTATTAATTTTCTAGAGAGAGGAAGGGAAAGGGAGAGGGAGAGAGAGGCATTGATGTGAAAGAGAAACATCAATCAGTTGCCTCCTGCATGCACCCCAACCGGGGATCTAACCCGTAACCTGGGCTTGTGCCCTGACAGGAAATCAAACCAAAGACCCTTTAATGCATGGGACAATACTCAATGAATTGAGCCACACCAGCAAGGGCTGCTGTTCTTTTTTAAAAGGCACAAAGCTGAAAAGGGTGCTTCTAGAAACTATACAGAGTAACTTTACTCTCATAGATCAGTAATTTTCTACCTATGTGCCATGGCACACTGGTGTGCTGCAAGAATTTTTAAAACATGCAATACCTATTTAATCAGGGGCACTAACCTCTTTTCCCTTAGACTGTCAAATAAAAAAATGACAATAGCCAACACAACCATAGCTATCTGTTGTGAATTAGTCAAAATTATACCTATTTTTGTCACATTGGTAAAAATATATTTTTTGATGTGCCACAGTTTTAATAATTAGTCTGTGTGTGCCATGAGATGAAAAGGAGTTGAAAATCACTGTTATAGGAGAGCCCAGGAGAAAGATGAAATTAGGGACAGGGGACAGGAAAACAAATCAGAACTAATCTTGAGAAGTCATTTATGAAAGATAGAAATGCTACAAACTCGAGTTAAAATAAGACAATTTAGGGCCTAAGGGAGAAGGTGCAGGAAGAAGATGACAGTAAATATTCTCTAGAGAGCAGGGACTGAAGGGCTGAGTATCCATGAACACTGGGCAATGAGTAAGTGACTGATTGGAAGGGAGAAGGTAAGACAGTTTGATTTACATTTGACATCAAGATCACTGTTCTAAAATTGAAAAGGCTCATATGTAGCTTTACTTTTGTCAGAAGTTGATGTGAGCAGATCATAATAGATAATGAGTGTTCATGAGTTTTAGAAGTTACCTCTACATGGGAAGTACAGGCGAAGTCAAATTGAGAATCTATTTTGTAGAAACATGGTTAGCTTTCCCAAGTATTCGATATTTTCCCCTGCCTCTTGTATCTTACCACATACCTCCTGATGTTGGAAGAGTTGAGAGTTGGAAATCACAGGAGCCAAACTGGATTTGTCTTTGTCTCTGATTTGAAATTTATTTGCAAACTACCTTGTCTTGTGCTTAACTGTTTATTCCTGTAAATCTTGCTTTTTCCAGTGGACATTAAGCTCCTTGAGAACAGTAATTGAATATTGCATGTTTTTTTTTTCTATTTTTGCATTATACCCAGAGTATTTTCTCAAAAAATAATTTCTGAAAGAGTAACCTATAATAGAAAATTGGGGGGAGGGGCATTATTTTCTAGCCTTGTAGTAACCTGAGAAACACTGGAACATGAAAATTTGTTGATTCCCTTATTGCCTATAGAACACATTTGAAATTTGTGTGGTCCTCTGAACCTCACATTGTGTTTTAGCCTTCTACCCCACCCTCCACCCTGTATTCTCAAACACTGACCTGTTAGTCATCCCACAATATGCCATGGACTTTCTTAGTTCCATGGTATTCCCTCTACTTGAAATATTTTAGAGCCACAATTTTTCTGCCACCCCAAATCCTGTTTACTTTTTAAGCCCCCTCATATGTCCAATCCTTTGTAAGGCCTTCCTTGACACCCCACCAACAAAATTAATTTCTCCCTCATATGTGTAACCACATGTCTACAGCAGTTTTTTACTTACAGTGTAAATGAGTTAGTTGCTTAATAAATGTTTCAGTTGGTGAATGAAAGCTACCAGTCATTCTGTGTTTTACTCATAATTTTATCTAGTGTGCATATTTTTATGCTAGGCACATCATAGAAATATCAGTCAGGGCCATCAGGTCTACTTCTGTTTCATTTTCCTCTAGTGCAACCATCTGCAGCATTTACTCTAGTAGAGGAAGGCTGCTTGAGAAAAGGAACAGGCAGATGCCTATTTTAAATGATTCCCTTGATTGCTGTGATTTTGCAGGGCAATGCAACACAGCTCCCCAGTCGTCATTTATTATCTTCAACAAGAGAACTATACTCTTATCGAATGTCCTGTAATGACATGAAGCCTGAAGAGACAATCCATTACATTTCAAGATCAGTTTAGTTTAAAGACCAAGCTTTATAGAATGGCACAAGGGAACTTGACCTCATCTACAGTTGAAAATTGTGACAAGCCTTAATTGACTTTGAAAGCATTATCTAGTTTCAAAGACATAGATCTTCATGTTTTAACTGTAGTGTTATCTTAGTCATTTCTATTAATATTTGCCTTTGACTATGTTAGTTTCTATTTGTATATGCTTATATAAAATAATTGGAAATTATAAAATTTGTATTGAGAAATGTAAATAAGGAGCACTGAAGAATATTTATGGTCTTTTTAAAAACTTTTTAAAATTTTTGTTTAAAATGTTACAGATATCCCTTTTTCTCCCCAATGACCCATCCCATTCCCCTCCCCAGTCCCTCTCCACACCATTGTCAGTGTCCTTGGTTGTGCACACATGCATAAAAGTTCTTTGGTTAATCTCTCCCCTTCCACCCACCCACCCTCCATCCCTTTGAGATTTGTCAGTCGATCCATGCTTCTATGTCATTGAATCATTCCTATTCATCAGTTTATTAAGTTCTTTAGATTCCACATATAAGTGAGGTCATGTGATGCTTGTCTTTCTCTGCCTGGCTTATTTCACTTAGCATAATATTCTCCAGGTCCATCCATACTGTCCCAAATGGTAAGAGATCCTTCTTCTTTACAGCTGTGTAGTGTTCCATGGTGTGAATGTCCCACAGCTTTTTTATCCACTCATCTACTGATGGACACTGGGGCTGTTTCCACAACTTAGCTGTTGTAAATTTTAAACACATGCTTTTGATATTTATACTGCTCATGTGGAAAAGCAAATTAATATCAGAAGGTTTGTTTGTTATCTAACTTTGATTAGGCAGATTTGGGACTGTTTCATGAACACTTTGATATCTTGGTGAATTTTTTCCTACTCTAAAGACATTTTATAATATTTCATTGGATTTTTTAACTTCTTATTGCCCAAGATTTGGGCTTACTCATGGGAACACTGATGAAAAATAAATTAATCATAATGATGGGACTTCAAACATGTTGGCATTAAAAGGTCAATCAAGCAGTTTATAGGAACTATACCCATCACAGTCACAAGATAGATGGGAGGTTTACTTCCTGCTTCTGGGGCCCTAATTTTGATTGATTCCCCCCCCCCCCCCCAAGCATAGAGTTTATTTGTATGTTAATAGTGTGAAGCTTTGCTGTTTGTTGCTTTTAGGAGAAAGGTCCAGGAATACTTGTAACTCTTGTTTATGGAAGTAGAAACCAGGAAGACAGTTTATCTGTGGAAGAGATTAGCATAGTAACACCACTTTGGTTTCCTTAATTACTTGAATGGTTTTTGTGTGGTATATATTGACCAAAAATTAAAAACACAAAATCCTGGGCTCAATACAATATCTGAATAGTTCTCATCTCTGACCACTGGATTTTAAGTACTTCCCTTCCCTTCACAACACTGTATTTTCTCATTTGCTTGTCTTACAATGTTCCAGGTCATATAGGATAAAACAAGATTTTGTGATTCTATTTCCAGTGAACACATCAGAGCTTTAGAATTAGATTTTCAGTTCTCTTGCATCTTGCCACACCCAATGGGAACTCACCTGGGTTATAAATGGGACAGTGTGATGAGACAATTTCTAATGAAACCTTCATTTACAGTTCATGGAGGTGTGCAAACTTAAAATTCATAAAGGTTATACTGGAAAGCTGAACCTAGAAGGATAATTCTGTGCTGAAATTCACCAGTTTAAATGAATTTATATCAGCTTCATTGTCACTCTCATCATCTAAAAGACATAATCCTGCAATCACAACCTTAGACTGTTAGGGTTGTTTAATGTTTAATCCTTTGCTTTATTTTACAAATGAAGAGCTAAGGCTCAAAGAACTAAATTTATTTTTAAAGGATCATAAGCTGTTTGAGAGGTAGAGTGATAGATTTCCGTTCTTCTACTACTGTGAGGAATGTTTTTCAAACATCAGTTATAGTTCACAATTTCCTGTTTGGAGTCTATAAACTAGATACTATCTCTCTGATCATTTTCTTCTGTTCACATTTTAAACATGTAGGGGTAGAAAGGCAATATATGAAGTTTAAGAGCATGGCCTCCATCCAGAATGTGTGCGTTTGAAAATTGGCCCTTGGAAAACTACTTAACATCTATAATATCAGTTTTATATATGCGAAATAGAGTGTATATTAAGGTTCTTGAAAGAAACAGAAACAAAAGAATATCTATACAGACAAACCTTGGAGATACGTGGGCTGGTTCCAGACCACAACAATAAAGAGAATGTCATAATAAGGTAAATCACACAAATCTTCTGGTTTCCTAGTGCATATAAAGTTATGTTTTCACTGCTCTGTAGCCTGTTAAGTGAGCAATGGCATTATGTCTAAAAAACAATGTACCTACCTTAATTAAAAATATTTTTTAAAAAGTACTAAACAGCCTTGATCCATGGGCTGTAGAATGGATGCTGTGTTAGCAGGCATGAAAACAACATTAATCTTATTGTACATCTCTATCAGAGCTCTTGGGTGGCCAGGTGCATTCTCAATGAGCAGTAATATTTTGAAAGGAATCTATCTTTTTCTGAGCAGTAGTTCTCAACAGTGGGCTTAAAATATTCAGTAAACCATGTGGTAAACAGATGTGCTGTCTTCCAAGCTTTGTTGCTCTATTTATAGAGCGCAGGCAGAATAAATTCAGTATAATTCTTAAAGGCCCCAGGAATTTCAAAATGGTAAATAAGGATTGGATTCAACTTAAAGTCACCAGCTGAATTAGCCCCTAACAAGAGAGTCAGCCTGTCCTTAATGTAGCCTGTAGCTACCTTCATTAATTATTTTAGTTAGATCTTCTGGATTACTTGCTGCAGTCTCTACATCAGTACTTCTTCACTTTGCACTTCTAAGTTATAGAGACAGCTGCTTCTCTTAAACCTCATGAACCAACCTCTGCTAGTTTCCAACTTTTATTCTATAACTTTCTCACCTCTCTCACACTTCATAGAATTAAAGAGAGGAATTTTCTCTGGTTTAGGCTTTGGCTTAAGAACATGTTGTAGCTGGTTTGATCTTCTATCCAGACCACTAAAGTTTTCTCTATCAGCAATAAGGCTGTTTTGCTTTCTCATCATTTGTGTGTTTATTGGAATAGCACCTTTAATTTCCTTCAAAAATTCTTTTGCATTCACAACTTGGCTGTTAGGCTAAAATCCAGGCCTCTTGAGCCAATCTTGGCTTTATATATGCCTTTGTCACTAAACTTGATCATTTCTAGCTTTACATTAAAAGTGAGAGACATGTGACTCTTCCTTTCACTTGAATATTTTGAAGCCATTGTAGGGTTATTAATTTGCTTAATTTCATTGTTGTTGTGTCTCAGGAAATGGGAGGCCTGAGGAAAGGGAAGGGGGAGAAACTGGTTGGTGGAGCACTCAGAACACATACATTAATTAATTCATTAAATTAGCTGCCTTATATGGGCATTGTTCATGGTGTCCCCAAACAATTATAGCAGTAACATCAAAGATCATCGCTCACAGATCACCATAACAAATATAATCATGATGAAAATTTTGAAATATTGTACCATTACCAAAGTGTGACAAAGACAAAAAATGAGCAAATAATGTTAGGAAAATGGTGCTGAAAGACTTGCTTGATGTTCATAATAGGAATTCAAACACTTGATGATGTGTTGCAACAAACATTTTATTTGTTAACAACAAAAAACAATACTTGTGAAGTGCAACAAAGCAAAGCACAACCAGGTATGCCTGTATATTGTTATCTTGATTTCTATCTCAATTTCTATCTCTAGAATGAAATTTATCATAAAATATTGGCTCACATGAATATGGAGCCTGAGTAGTCTCAAAATCTGCTATCTGAAACCTGTAGACTCATGAAAGCCAGTGGCACACTTTGAAGGCTTGATAGCAGGAGAACCAATGATATAGATTTTAATATGAATCTAAAAATCTGAAAACCAGGAGCAGCAAGGGATGACGACACATGTGTCAGCTCAACCAGTCACCAGAGAGGAAATCCAGCCTTCCTCTACATTTTTGTTCTACTCATTTCCTCAATGGATTGGGTGATGCCCACACACACTTGGGAAAACCATATGCTCTATTCAGTTCACCAATTCAAATGCTAATCTTTTCCAAAAACACCTTTACAGGCACACCCAGAAATGTTTACAAGTAGATATCTGGGCGTCCTATGGCCTAGCCAAATTGAAACAGAATTAACCATCACTAAGACAATAAGGATTTTAAGTACCTCATAGTATTTTCATTAATATTAATTAATATAGGTAAAACAAAATTGAAGCAAACCTATAATACAATAAACACAATAGAGATATTATCTGTCAAGATTAGGGGTACATGGATTTAATTGAACATCTACTTATGCCATATTAGGGGGTATTTTACTTAGGGAGTTCTGGATCTCCATCTAGTTCACCTGAGTCATGGCGTAAACATGCTCTGTTATTCTCAGGCCTGGTTCAGGTAGAAATGTACTCCAGGCCTGATTCTTTTGAGATTCTAAACATTGGGTATGTGTGGATAATTTTAACATTTCAACACATTTCTAGAAATTTAATCCAAAAGCAAAATAGTGAAAATATTTCTCTTTACTCTGTATTGTTACAATTAGGAAAACTGCAAACTTTCTTATTACTGGTAGATGGCAGCCCTGAGAAAGAATAAGTACTGAGTTACAGTCAACCACGTCCTTGATTCTGGGCATTAATCAATCTGCAGATTACTATAATAAAAAGCCAAAATACAGGACTTTCAGAGATCAACAAAATTTTATTATTGAAATAATAATAAAAAGAATTGCATGCACTAGTGTCCAGTTTCTCTCTCTCTCTCTCTCTCTCTCTCTCTCTCTCTCTCTCTCTCTCTCTCTCTCACACACACACACACACACATCTCTCACACACACACACACACACACACACACACACACATATATATATATATATATATATATATATATATATCCCCAAATGATAGGAATTTTAAATGAAAAGACATGAGCTTATGTCCTGTGTTTTCATCTATACCTGCAGGTCTTTTAGAGAAGCCTCTTGGAGCTTAAAATTTGTATAATCGGTAAAATGGAAATAAGAAAAGGAACTTTTTCACAAGCTTGTTTATAGGATCAACTTAGTGGCTGCTGGAAAGTATTAACTTTAAGCTTTTTCACCAAGGGTCATTATTTTGAACAGAGAATTGATTCTTACCTGTCAGGGTAGAAATGTATCCCCAATGAGAATATAGAAGGAAAATATCAAGTTTTTCTGTGTGGTTTGAAAATGAATCTTTTCTAATCCAGAGAGTAATTATATTCGTGTAAATATAAAAGTAAAAGTTTAATTTACTTATGTAAATTTCTGGATTTATTTACTAATATATAAAAATCCCGAATTCTATTTCTTGTTCATAATAGGACTTCAAAATTAGATGTTTTTATTAATATTAATATTAATATGCAAGGGTTGAAAACTTTATAAGGTTGAAAGTGTTTCATCTTTGCAATACCCTTTTGAAGTTGCATCAGATCTTCAATTCACATTTGAGAAAAAGTCTCAGCAATGATGAAGAATTTGTCTAAGGTCACATAACTTGTAAATGGAAGAGTCAGAATTTGAATTCAGGCCTTACCTTCTCTGGCACAAATAAATTGTGATTTAAGGAAAATTATTGTCTCTGACCTTGCAGTAATTAATGTACATTTGGATAGATTGCTTTTCTAGGTTAACTATAACATTGTACTGCATGTAAAAATTTAGGCAAATAAGACTCTCTACAGCTATATCATTAATATTGAAAGATATTGAATAAAAGTCTATCAACTGAGGTCTGAAACCATAACACAAAATGTAGTAAGTACACTCACCTAAACAGAGCTGCTCAGTGCGCCCTTACTAGGAGATGACCAAGCTGTTCTTTGGAGATTTACCACTAATACTCTTTCAGTCTCTACTAGCAGAGTGTACAAATGGGAGATTCCTGAAAAAGTGACTCAAAAGCCTAGAAAGTTCTTTAGCTGTTGTGCTTCTCTCTCAAGCAAATACTATGGTTTATAGAGATCAGGATTGCTTGTCTGTAAGAGAGACTCAAAACACCTCAGAGTAGATACTTGCTGAGGTGTAGAAATTCAGTGGAATTCAGTTAAAGTCCTTTGAGGAATTTCACATGTGCTGGAAGCACACAGGACCCTATGATGGGGGTATACCTACCACAGACTGGTGTGTTTATTGCCTCGCAAGTGTTGACGGAGAAAGCTAGCTGAAGTAGTTTGAACAAACCATATAGGGCATTATATTCTAAAGTAAATATTTTGATGAACTTCAATAACATTGGAAAGCTATAGATATTTTTTTAGAGAATGATAACATTTTGCTTCATATCACTCTGCATGGAGATGGAGCTATCACATGGAATAAAACAGGGATATCTTCAGGAGATTATTGCAGTGATTGGTGTCGTTTGATCTAGGGTGGTAGACACTCATTTACTTTCTCTACTCATTTTTTAACACTCTTAGGAATTAGGTGAAAATAATCATACATTTTGGATAAAAGTTATTTCTATTAGAGTGTTAATAATCAACAGATTTAACAGAGGATTAGAAAGTGGGCTCTTACCCCTAATGGGTGAGATGCTTTTGATTTGAGGGAACTTGATAATGCACACAACTTCCTCCCTCTCTACTAATAGACAAGTAGGTATTGATCTCATCCTTGGCGTCCTATGCTTGCTAAGAGGAACAGGAAGAGGCCTATGGTTGTCCTGAGCAGGCTAGTAATTTGCCCTTGGCCCTTCCCCCTTTGAATACATGATCATCAAAAATGTATTCGAAATTGGTTGAGACAAGATGAGAACTGTGTGAGAAATAGAAGATAAAGATGCTTTTGATGATAGTACTTGATCTCCTCTCCATAATTAAGGAAAACCAAAGCCATATTTTTTCAGAATAACACTTTTCTTAGAAGGGAGTCTTGCTAACTCAAATTGTTTTGCTAGGTCACTTATTGGTCTCATCTCCCACTTAAATTCTTACTGAAGTATTCTTTCCAGCCATACACTTTACTCTGTTCTTACACTATTTTTCTTGGCAATTTGAGACAATGGGTGATGTTTTCAAGTTGCTCATAGGTTAGTGCTCAGAGAACCTGTCTGATTGGCCTGCCCTTTCATCTAGTTCTTCTAGTAGTGTACTGGCTTTTTGACTATTTGCTTAATATTTCTGTGCTAAGAAAGAGGAATTTTGCACCCTGTGACCAACATAGACTATGATGATTCAAGCCTTTAATGAGATAATGGCCCTTTAAAGATTCAGTCCTTCTTGCATTTCAATGAATATTCAAAAATAAGAGAGATCTCAGTTGTATTTAACTTGAGTATATTTAATCAGCAAGTAAGAATTTATTTAACAAATGGAACCAAGATTTCAAGTGAACACTTTACATAATCCATCATAAAATCAGGAAGTATTAACACATTTCCTAAAAGCAATAGTTTAGAATAAAATCAATGGGAAACACTTTTTAATGCAAACCCCTCTCACACCAGTGCCCTTATTTGAGACCTGCTGCTGATTTCATAACCATACAGGTTAAAGGTACCAAGGAAGGTCTTTCAAATTAGCCTCTATTACATGATCAGAAGAAAATAACTGAAGAAATTAGACAGATCCTTAATCTTCTTTAAATATATTTTTTATTGACTTTTAGAGAGAAGATGGGAGAGGGATAGAAAGATAGAAACATTGGTGAGAGATGGCTGCCTTCTGCATGCCCCCTACTGGGGACTGAGCCCACAAACCAGGCATGAGCCCTGACAGGGAATTGAACCGGTAACCTCTTGGTTCATGGGTTGATGCTCAACCACTGAGCAACACTGGCCAGGCAGATCCTTAATCTTTGAATTTGTCTTCAGGTTACCTCTGAAGGAGGTGGGAGCTCAGAGAGGAAGTGGGAAGTTTGGGAAACCTCACATGCAGATTTGTTAGTGCAGAAACTGATGGCAAAAAGAATGCCAGGTCTGGCCATGTTTCTGATTCCTCTATGTATTGCACAGAAAAGTTGCTTAACTTTGCTAGGACTTGTTTTTCTTATCTGTGAAATAAGAATAATACATAATCACATTCTTGTTTTGAGGATAGTTGAGATAATATTTATAAGTTGCTCAGTGTAGAGTGAATGCTAGCTGTTACAATCATTAGGCTAATCCATCAGCCATGAGATGAAAATACAGTCTCTCTCTTTGCTAGTTAAGAACATCTGGAATCTTAAAATTCAAAAGAGAGAGTGAATATTCTGTACATGAGATTTTTTGTTGCAATTTTGCCACTCAGTCTGCCCTTCCAAGTCAGCAGTTATCAACCCTTAGTATACACTAAAATCACTTGGGGAGATCTTAGGAAACACTGACGCCAGGTCCTTCTAATCAATTAAACCACAATCTTAGGTCATTCTTTGTGCAACTGTGTTGAAGAATCACTACTTAAACTCACCCGGATTCTTTTCTGCACAGCATCTGAATAATTTCTGTATTTCAATAGAACACTTTCCCTGTGAAGAGATCACTCTCATCAGAGTTGCAAATTTAGAATGAACAATTACATTTTCAGGGCTTAAATTTCAAAAATAGTAATTCCAAAGAGCAAATGAGGGGATTGTCTCTGTGGCTTTTGTACTAAGAGCCACTGTAACAGTAAATCCCAGTTATCTCTCTTCACTTTTTGTTTTTTAGAAATTTTGGTGATAACCCCCTATTAACTAGTCTCAAAATTTAGTCAGTGAAATGAACATGAAAGTACAGTGTCATAGGTTGTAATAAAGATATGCTCAGATACAAGAACAGGGAAGAGTATTAATCCAATAGAGAAGGCTTTTTGGAAGAGATAATGGTGAAGTTCATTTTTTCATTTATTTATTCAAAAACGGTCTGGTAGGCTCTGATAGGAAAACTACCAAGAAGACAAATTTGGTCCTTGACATCATGGAATCCACAATTTAGAAATCTTGACAGGTGTGTAGAATTGAAAAGTAAAAAGAAATCGAGGAAGAAAGAATAGCATGTGGGTTAGCAAAGATATGAAAATGCAAAGAATTTTGGGAAGGAGGAATATAAAATGAGGATAGCAAATGTGAAAAGAATTAGCTTTCATTGCTAATCTGTTTGTTTTGAACATGATCCTATGAGCCATCAAGGTTCTTATCAAAGTTCTTAATGCAGGATTGAGGTAGGTAGACCTTATAGAAGGCTAGGTAGTAATTTAGGTGAGGTGTGATGAAGGCACACACTAAGGAAATGACAAATTTGGCAATGATGGAAGTTGATTTAAGTGATTTCAGGAATTGAAATATAAAGGATTTGACTAATGGCTGAAACCAATGGAGGCATGGAGAATAGATAACTTTTAGGTTTCTACTGGGGACTTCAGAGTAAATAGTGTTTACCATTAATGACAACAAGGAATCCCAAATTAGAAACTGGATTGAGAGAAAATTGATGAATTGAGTGTGAAAGGTTGTTTCATTAGACATCATTTTTTGTGTGTGTTCAGAGAGGTATGTGACCAGGTAATTGATACAGATGTCCTTAAAATATTCCTCTTTGTTAGATATGTGAATACTACTTGGGAACATTCACAGACGCTAATGAAACAAATATCGTCCTCTATTCTACATGCAGGAACTCAGGCCAAGCTATTCTAAGAAGTTTCATTTAGCTACAAACCTTATAACGTATGTGCCAGATATTATACTTGTAAACTGAACATGAACATGGGGAATTCAGGAGAAATCTCAAATTATATGCATAAACATGCTAATCACAAATGAACAGAAATGATGATCTTTATTCTGACTTCCATGTGAAGTCTTAGCCATGCCACTTCTCATTCATTTTTACTTTGTAATTTTCCTAGAACGCCATTGAACTTCAGTCTGCTCCAAGCACCATGCTGGTTTTATCTTTACCTAGGGAGTTCTCTCTCAGGGATCTCTCTATCCACACAAATTCAACGTTGCTTGCTGTTGAAGCAAGAAAAAGACCCTCTGAGAGTCATACTAGGGCACAGTCATTTCTCATTGGCATCGCTGATGACCTGATATTCTTGTTTTCACCTATTTTTGTGTAGCAATTTGGAATGAAAAAATTATATTATTGTGGCATAAGTCCCAACAGAAGTATTAAACCTGGCTAGCACTGCTCCTTATGACGGACTAAATGAACACATTCACGTTTCACCTGGGTCACTTTTCCATAAGAGTAATTCCAGGTACAGTTACTTTTCTTTGCTTTCACAGACACTGAATTGTTGGTTGTAGTATGTATATACCTACATGCATCATGCATATGAGTGTGTGTATGTACAAATACATAGTTGAAATAGTGATATGATTCCACGTACAGTTATATATTATATATATTATCCATCTAACCAATAATTTGTCCTTGAGTGAGAGAGATGGTATCCATAATAATATGACAGCATCTTTCTATATATATTTCAATACATTGAAAAACATATTTTCACACAGACAACAGAGTAGTGATTTTGGAGGGGGGAGGAAGGTATAGGGGAGATAAATGATGATGGAAATATTAAATTAAAACAAGAAAAACATATTTTCAATACATTTGCTGATGAAAAAGGAGGGTTGCATGGACAATTCTTATGGATTAATTTAATATCCTCTTTAACTCAGTGGTGATATCACCAAGATTGAAGTAAGAATTCACTCAAAATTCTTTGAAGATTGAAAGCTATTTCTAGAGAAAACATATAGATCGATATAAATTTCAGAAGTTTCACTGAGATAGGTGATACCTCAGAATATTGTTTCATAAAATTTTAGTGAAAAGCATTCTTATTAAAAATAGAGATAGCTTGTGCATTTTATAGTCCCGAATAATTCATATGTAAGTAGTGTCAGTAAAATAATAAATTTGGTATTTTTCTTTTTTCTTATTGTTTTAAAGATTCAGTGTTCATATATAAGGTTCATAGCAAAACAAAAGGCAGCTTAGAAAAGGCCTGGTGTCAGTCTAGAAAGGAGTCCATAAAATGATTATCTATCTATCTATCTATCTATCTATCTATCTATCTATCTATCTATCTATCATCTATCTATCTATCATCTATCTATCTATCATCTATCTATCTATCATCTATCATCTATATATCATCTATCTATCATCTATCTATCATCTATCTATCTATCTATCTATCTATCTATCTATCTATCTATCATCTATCAATCATCATCTATCTATCATCTATCTCTATCTATATCTATCTATCTATCTATCTATCTATCTATCTATCTATCTATCTATCTATCTATCTATCATCTATCTATCTATCTATCATCATCTATCTATCTATCACCTATCATCTATCTATCTATCATCATCTATCTATCTATCATCTATTTATCATCTATCATCTATCATCTATCTATCATCTATCTATCATCTATCTATCATCTATCATCTATCTATCTATCTATCTATCTATCTATCTATCTATCATCTATCATCTATCTATCATCATCTATCATCTATCTATATTTATCATCATCTATCTATATGTAGATATAGATATATATATAGATAGATGATAGATAGATGATAGACAGATGATAGATAGATAGGTTGTTTAACTACCAAATCAGTCTGTCTGGTCCTTAGCAACCTGATTTTGCTTGTGTACTGAGGGTGCATGAGAACTGGTGCAAGATAGGAACACTGCCAACTAAGGAAGCTTAAAGAATTTCAGCTTCCGTAACCTGTCTTCTTAACCTCAGGACCATAAATGAAATTTAGGGGAACTATAACCTGTTTGAAGCAGTACATATTTCTGAAGAGGTAGTCAAATTCTCAAATGGGTCTGAAAAAAAAAAAATTGATCAGGTTAGATATAGACAAGCCTGGAAAATTGCAATACAGGGTGTCCCCCGAAATGTATACACACTTTACAGTGGCTAGCTCAATTGATGTTTCTTTCATTTCACATTGAAGCCATTGGAATTAATAATTATTGAAAGTGTATATACATGTTTTGGTGGGGGTAACAACCTGTATTTTCAGAGATCAGATGAGATCGGGCCCATTCAGGGTGGTATGGCCGTAGACGACCCTTTATTTTCAATCAAAGCTCTGTCCCAGGAAGAAGCCTGATATTTGCCTCTCTGAGTTTTTCTCTCTAACTCTGTTGCTTTCTCAGTCTGTTTTTCTCAATCTTTATTTTAAATAACAATCCTATTGTCCCTAATAGCATATAATACAATTGCTAGTTTCTCTAATTAAATAATCATATTCCAATTATTCAACACTGAGATTACTTACAGATTACCTTGACTGTTACTTTGGGTGTTTCTAGACATCTTAGTCTATTTACAGATTATTTTAGTTTGCTAATTCAGCTAGATATTATATCTAGTACATATAAATTTCACTATTTTAAATGTAAGGATAACCTTGCTTTGAAGTATTTTGATGTATCTATGTTAGTTGTCATTTGGGGTAAAATTTAATTTTGCCTCGCAGATGATTTTTCTCCCTTGTAATATAAAATGAACTATGATATAACAGAGAATTTATAGCATTTGTATTAACTGCAAAGATTAATGTTTTCATACTGAATTACATTTTGGTTTGGCTCCAGATAGGGATGTCATGATTGATTTCTTCATGTTAAACATAAAATCAGGAGAAATGTCAGGAATCACAAAGTATATCATTTATAATCTAATTGAGAACTTTTTATTGTTAATTTATAGGTGCTGTTCGGAGAACCAGCCACGTTTGTGCATTTTGGCCTGATGTATCTTTTGGATGAGGTAAGTCACAGTTACAATTTATTAATCTTTGATAATTTTCTGTCAGGTTTGGAAGCTATACATCTTATTATTGCAGTATACATCTATGGCTCAGAACCAGTATTCATTTAGCAAATGTGGAAAAAATATTATTCTTATAAAAATTCCAGTGAACTTTGATATATCACAGTTGCGTGGATAAACTAGCAAAATTTCTGGAATCAATATGTCCAAGGTAACTGCAGCCTTAATATCACACTTAACAACAGCAGACTAAGATAGCAATGCGGAAGGAAGATCTTTTACCATATCCTAGCTGAAGGTATTCTCAGAACATATTGTCTGTACTTGTAACATTTATTGCTGCCGCCTTCAGTGTTTATGTTGTGCCCACCTTTTCAACTAGAACCTGAACTCCTAGAGGGCCATGTTAGTGTCTTTACATCTCCATAGCACTGAGCAAAATTATGTCATAGAGTTGTTACTTTTAAAATGTGTATTGGAGTAAAATTGACTGCTGCGTCCATACAGAACTATCCTTCTTAATGCCATGAGGAATAGGTCAGAATGATAAACTACTTTGAATTAGAATTTCACAATTGTGCACTTTTTGGAGGGCAAAATATAAAATCTTGGCTTTGACAATCTTCTTGCACATTAAAAATTGGGTAAACTACCAGAGTTTTGGTATCTTTGAAATAGAGGTGATATTTTAAAATGGGCCATAGCTCATAGGCATACAGCACCTTCCTCTGAAGTCAGCACACCTCCAAATGCCCTCGAAGATGCTCTGCTATTCTATCTAGTGCACTGTCTACTAGGGAGATCTACAGAGCTGCTTGATGTCACTCATAACTTCCCTCTAAATTGGGTTAATATCAGCACTCTAACTTGTGTCACAGACTGGCGGATTTCACTCTTAGGTTGATAGAGTAAAGTGTGTATGGGCATATTAACCATGATAAGCACCGCTTGTCCTCTTTTCTAAAATACCCCAAAGAAAATAAAACTGCAAGTGTCTAAATATTGCTCTAGGATACCACTGAATACTGCCTAAGACTGTTTTAAGTATTCCTAAAACATTTTACATATTACCTGGTACAGAGTAAATGACCAACAGTGGTGGTTAACATGGTCATATGTGTATATATATATATATATACACACATATATATATATGCACACACACACACACACATATATATATATATATATATATAATATATATTTTAATATATCGATTTTAGAGGAAAGGAGGGGGGGAGAGAGAGAGAGAGAGAGAGAGAGAGAGAGAGAGAGAGAGAGAGAGAGAAACATCAGTGATGAGAGAGTCTGGTTGGCTGCCTCCTGCATGTCCTCTACTGGGGACCAGGAATCAAACCATGATCTCCTGCTCAAACCACGATCAAACTATGCTCAACTGCTGAGCCATGCCCAGCTGGGCAAAATGGTCATATTTTTGATAATGTCTAATAGTGAAAAATCTTTCTCACCAACAGTATATTCACTTGGAATAAGTGAATATTAAAAATCAGTTAAGATTAGAGCACTTACTATGTGCTATACACAGTAGAGAACATTGTATGAACATTACATTTTATAGTTGAGTGAATAGAGACATAAAACAGTTAACTACTTTATTTACAATCACAGAGATAAGTAGGATGACCAGTATTTGAATCCTCATAGGCTTACCCCAGAGCCTATACTCTTTTTCTGTAATGGGCCAGATAGTAAATACTTTAGTCTTGTGAATCATATGGTCTCTGTTACAACTACTCAACTCTATAGTGTGAGAGCACCAGACAGCCTTTCAATAAAACTTTATTTACAAACATAAGCATTGAGCCTGATTTGGCTCATGGGCTGTAGCTGGCTGACACCTGCTCTGAAACAGCAGTTTTCAAGTTTTCGAATATCATTAAAGTAAGAGGGAGAAATTATGAAAGAATTCAGGACAATCCTAGGGGTTTATCTCTAGAATTCCTGTTTTATATTAATTACTTCACCTCTTTATTGGTTTCCAGGATGCCAAAACATGAATTGAAAGATCGAATGGGTACACTATCAGGGAGACTGAAAAGAAAAATTTCAATTTACATCTTTAAAATACACTAAGGCCAGAGGGTGAGAAAAGCGATCTCACTTTCTATCTCTCAAAGGTTTCTTGACAAAGTTGAATGATTTTTTATTGAATCATATGGGCATCAAAAAGATGGTTCCATTTTAGACTTCAGAAATTGTCTATGACCTTTAAAGAGTCAGGCCTTGACCTGAAGTTCTCACATCAACCACGCTGTCCATTCTATTTGTAGCTGGGTTAAAACCAGAAATGGCTAACTTAGAAAATAAAAAAAGAAAAAGAAAAAGAAAGAAGTAAATCACTACCTTCAGGAATTACAGCTCTTAGTTGAGCTTTTAGAAGAAATTCTGTAAGTAAAAGAGAGATACAATCCAGACCAACCTCATGGCAATTAAAAGGCCAAAAAGAGACCGCCCATTGCTAAGGATGTTATATTGAAAACTCTGGAGCACTGGAAAAATAACTGTCCAGCTCTAGCCAGTAGAAAGGGGACCAACCAAAATTAAGAATACTACCTATGACTCTGCCCCTACAATTACCGTGAGAGACTTGGTTCATCTTTGTTCAATGCTATCCTTTAACTCTTACCTAAGAAAACAGATTTCATTGTAAATATGGAGGCTACCACATTCACTACATTTCCCACCACTTTACCATTCTACCTTCCTCGGAGTCAAAAATAATGTGTCCATGGTACATATTGCTAAACCCCTCACTGTTTACCTACCTCAATTATCTCATTAGGCTCTTTGACATGCTGTGTCTTCAGTAATTCAGTGCCTTGAACCAGTTGAGGAAATATTTACTGTGAAAATGGGTCCTCTGACTAGATGATGTAGTTGGGATGGGCTAGTTTTAAATTTTTCTGAGGAGGAAACATCCTTACCTCCTCCTCATTGTCATCTGAAACCTATTGTCAGGTTGTTTCACCATGTCCCAGATAGAACTTGAAGAGGTTCCAGAGAGTCTGGTCTCAAAGCTGTTACAAATAGCTGATGAACATCAAGTGAAGCTGCATCACTCAAGGTTACCACCGACTCCCCTAGATCCCTGTTTGACTACCCCGACACTAGATCTGTAAAGAGGTTAAATGTGTTAGCCTTCTATTTCTGTGTAAAAAATTACCACTAAGTTAAATGCTTAAAACAACACATTTATTATTTCTGTAAGTCAGAAGTCCAGATAGTTTCACCTGGGTCTTCTACTTAGGGCCAAGAAAGCAAGAAACAAGGTGTTGGCCAGGCTGGGCTCCTATCTGGAGTTCCCGGGAAAGAATCTGTGTCTATGCACATTCAGATTACTGGCTGAATTCAGTTCCTTTTGACTTTAGAACAAAATTCTCTGTTTTCTTATTGGCTATCAGGTGACAACTGCTCTTGGAGTTTAAGACTGCTTACAGTTCCTCATCAGGGCCTTTTCCATCTCTGCGTTGGAACACCTCCTGTGCTGAATTCCTCTCAGGCTTCGCATCTCTTTGACTTTCTCTTCTGCTGCTAGCTGGAGAGATTTTTTTTTCATTTTAAAGGGCTCGTGTATTTGAATTGGCATAGGCAAATATTCTCCCTTTTACCATATAATGTGATATAATGACAGCAATGATATTCGATCAAATTCATCATATTGCATACTTTTCTGCCTACATTCAAAGGGGAGATTATACAAGGGTGAAGGTAATTGGGTATCATTCTTAGAATTCTGCCTAGAGTATCCAAAAAGCACTTCACTCTAAAGCAGGGCTAGGCAAACTGGCCCATGGTCCAAATCCAGTCAAATGATTATTTCTGTAAATAAAGTTTTACCAGAATACAGCCACACCTATTTGTTTAAATATTGTCTATGCCTGCTTGCACAGTACAGCAGCAGAGTTGAGTAGCTGCGATAGAGGCCGAATGCCCCCAAAGCCTAAAACATTTACTATCTTGCCCTTTATAGGGAAATTTTGCCAACCCATGGCTTTGCATGTTATACCTAATTTAGACAGGTTAATTATCCATATCTTATAATTTGCTTCCTAAAAACAATAACAACATCTAATAGCCTATGATATTCTCTGTTCAGTATCTCCTGGCCATTAACTATTTAGTGATACCTCTGTTCTTCATTATTTCACATCCAGCACTGTTCTCTTTGGCTCTCTACCTGATGCTATTTATTTCTATTTTATTTCACTGTGGTTGACTTAAGTGCAGCCCTCTTTAGAAATCCTTTTCACCCACATAGTCAATATATGTTTCATTGAAATGGAAGAATCAACAATGCACCTAGGAAGTTATGTCCCACAGTTTCACGGAGGCCCCCCCACATTTCTCACAAGTCTTAAACCAATATCTAAATAGATCCTAGACATTCAACTATTATCCAGTATGTTGATGTTATAGTCTTGTATTCAACAGCTGAACATATTTCCTGGGATGTCTCCCTGTTTATACTATAAAACTTGGCACAAAAGAGCTTTAGAAAGTGCTACCAGGCTTACAGAATAGCAAGAGAGAGATGTGTCCCACATATAGGTAATACTCTATATATGACAAGTTTAACATTATAGTAGGATTTGTGATTAACAAAGATAAATTGCTCATTCAAAAAGACTATTGGATTGTGTCTTTTGCCTCAGTCATATCAATGGTGACTTATTTTAGAGGCCTGATTTGTAGTCAAGTTCTCCATGTTGTGGTTAAGAGAAAATCAACCAAACAGGCGATATCACAAAAATTATCAACAAGTACCGCTATAGGTAGCCCGAAACAGTCAAGTTGGAGTACACTGAAGTAGCAGTAGACAATGTTCTAGCCTGCAGATATGGTACCTGTACAGTCTTCAGTGAGGATTCCTGTTCTTGTATGCCTAGGTATTTGTGCAGGATCTTTAACATCACTAAAATCTGGAAAACAAATGCAAAAAATAGAAATGTTAACACACCACTGGAAAAAAAAATTTGTCTTAGGGAAGGAGTTGGAGAATCTTCTCGCAGGAGATAGGATCACTGTTTTGGGCTAAATCTTGAAATTCTCTTAATGTGATTAAGAGGAACTGTATATGTATAGCCAATAATTATTCTCTATTCATCTTCCCTTCAGCCATATTGAGTCTTAAGTGCTATTGTTTATCTGCTCAGTAAACAGATAATATAGTAAATAATTCAGCCACATAAAGCATTTAAAAAATTCTTAACCCGTATAGACTACAGATACCATGATTTGACAAGGATTCTAAGTAGCATAGACCTGGACATGGCCCAAAAAGGAAAGCCTTCTTTTGGTGAAAAGGAAGGACTGTAAAAATTTTTGATTTGTGCAATGCCTTAGTGACTTGTGGTTGCTCTCTACAACTGTTTGCCAGACTTGCTTACCCTTAAACCATATAATTCGACAAACTAAAAATGCTTATGTATTTTAGCAGAACACATGTCTCACATCCCTCATCACATTTGTATTTTTATACCCTTTTATTTCAACCAATATATAAAAGCTCTACCAACTGCCACACATAGGCTAACCTCCATTGATGGTCTTATTTAGGATTCTAGAGGTTTCTCATTGCCCTTTCTCTTTCTAGCAAATGCTTAGAGATATTTGAAATCTCTGCCCAAATACTGGCCCCTCTGTGCAGCATTTTCTCATACAATATGAGGTTCACTTCAGCTCCATCACCACACTTAATATGGTATTATATGCTGCTTTTATTTTGAGGGGGGGCAGTTACGGGCTTATCAAGTAAAATAGTGTATCATTAATTTTTATTTCTTTATTACCTAATACAGTGCCTGCCATAGAGTTGACATTTAATAAATGTAGTATTACCAAGTGGTTAAAGAATGTTTTTGAGTCCATCTGACCTGTGTCCCAACCCTAGCTCCAAATACATAAGCTGTAAAATCTTGACCAAGTGACTTAATCTAAATCTGTTTGATTTAATTCAATTTATTTAGATGTATATAATATAATTTGTTAATTTGTTATAACATTAAAGATCTTTAGGGTAAATTTTACATATTTGCTGAAAAATGGAAATAAAAATTCAACTTTCTTCTTTATGTATTTTTTTTGAGAGAGAGATGGAGAGAGAGAAACATCACTTTGCTGTTGCACTTATGTATGCATCAATTGGTTGTTTCTTGTATGTGCTCTGACTGGGAATCGAACCCTCAACCTTGGTATATCGGGATGATGCTCTAACCAACTGAGCTATCCAGTCGGGGCCAAGAATTCCACTTTTTACATGTTGAAAAGTAGAATAAGGTTCATTTCCTGGTTCTTTCTAAACTTTCCCTGCCAGGAAAGTTTATATATTGTAAGTCAGGGAACTCAGAGGTAACCCAACACAACACATAAATAAAGAAAAACATCAGCATTCACTTTGAAAGGCAGTTTCTACGGCTTGCCTCTCCTAGGGTGGTTAAAGGTGAAGAGTTATCTGGTGTCACTAATATTATGTCGATATTTGATGATTTCTTTGGCCCTTTCAATTCTTTTGGTGTATGGAAAACAACAGTTATTGAATATTTGAGCCCCTGGGCAATAGGTTTTACTTGCAGCCATGCATATAAATATGCGTTAAGCATATTATAGGCTCATAGATGTATATCTTAGATAATATAAAGACAAGGTGAAATATAAACCTTGCCACTATGGCCCCGAGTTCTTCTTAAGAGCTTGGGATATGAGAACAGAGGATTTATTACCATTCGGGGTACTGATGTGTTATGATCATTGTTGACCATTATAATTCGAATGTGAAAAATGTGCTGCAACTCAGAAGATTTGTTTCTCTTAGATCTTATTTGTAACTCTCCTATTTGTTATATAGAATTTCAATATATATTTATGATATATGCTGCTATCAATATGCTACAGCATTGCAATAGGTTTCTTTGGATAAAGTTTCCTTTTTTTCCCCTTAATGAGAGTTTTAAAACATTTATGAGGAGTAATGCATATAATATACTATTTTAAGGGTATGCCAGCTGTCCTTCGAACCAGGTTTCTATAAACACATATTTTTAGCCTGTGTATTCCAACACTTTATTATGTCTGGTAAAAATTAGGAAGATAATCTGGGAAGCTGGTTCAGAATGGAAGGAGGTAGACGGGGTATGGGTATTGCATTTAATATGCAACATTGTGATTTTCCTATAATTTATTCTTATCACATTCTTCTAAATAAGCAAAAGTTGCAAATGCTAAAATTATTTATAGATTGATGGTTATGTTTCTTACTCATCCTTATATATTACAGAGACTTAAAGTTTGCAAAACAGTTTCAGAGATGTCAGATAATCCCCGTGATGACCTAAGTAGAAGTCCAGGCAGGTTTACCTTTAGCATGTGGCCTTCTGCTCTTCCTCTCCCCACCAAGCCTCTCACTCCTATTCTAGTGTTACTTGAACTACAGTCAGATATACTTAGTGTGCTGTGCTATGTTGTACCTTAAAGAACTTAACATTAACTATATAGCTAACTTAAATATACATTATATATAATTATAAATAAAATATAAATAATTTAAATGAGGTTATCGCAAATGTAAAAATAAATATAATTATAAATGGAGGTCTCCCATAAATTTATATTTATAAGCTAAATTTTATTTGTTTCATCACCATTTATCCCCTCTCTGCCCTCTTCTACCTCTACCCACCCTCCTCCCACTCGTAATACCACACTGTTGTCCATTTTCATGAGCTCTCTCCTTTTTTTATATGCTAAATTTTATAAAGTAAGATAACCTCTTTTATACTATAGCACTCACATATAAATCTTATCAAATACATGTAGAATCTATGTTCATAATAGTACCAATCACTGATGAAAGGGATCAAAGATCTAAATAAAGGGAGAGATATTCCACATTAGTGGATTGGAAGTCTCAACATTGTAAAGATACCAGTTTTTTCAAATTTTATCTAGAAAGTTGATGCATAATGAAAATGGTACTTTGTCTGTGCTCTTCCTCTCAAAACCCTGTAAATCCAAACTAATCAGGAGAAAAACATTATACAAATTCAAGTTGAGATAAATTTTATAAAATATTTGATCAATACCCATCAAAACTGTGAAAGTCATCAAAACCAAGAAAAGTCTGAGAAACTCTCACAGCCAAGAACAACCTAAGGAGATAGGACTACTATTATGTAATGTGCTATCCTGATGGAACAGATAAAAGACATTAGGAAAAAACTGAGGAACTGTGGGTAAAATATGATCTATAGTTGATAATAGGTATCAATATTGGTTTATTAATCATGATAAATGTACCATACTAACCTAAGATGTAAATTATCGGGAAAATTGGGTTTGAGGTATATGGGGACACTATTGTATCTTCATGATTTTTCTATAAATCTGAAGGTATTTTAAAATAAATTTAGAACATAAGTGATTTAGAGAACCATAAAGCAGGAAAGGGTGATAGGGTGTTGGTGGTTGCAATTTTAAATAGGATAGTAAGGGAAGACCTTCCTGAGAAGGTAACAACTGTATAAAGATTTGAATGAGGTGAGAAAATGAGTCTTTATTTTTCCTAAAGACTGATTTATCTTGGGGGAGAGTATCCAAACAGAGAACAGAAAGTTCAAAGGCTTTGAGGCTGGGGAATGGATAATGCACTTGAGAAGCAGTGTGGCTGAGGTCCAGCAAGGTACTGGGGATAGAGTTGGAGATGAGATCACAGAGATGACAGTGTTAATGGTATAGGAGGCTTACAGATCAAGTAGGGCTTATAGACCATTTTTACTATTTCTAAGATGAAAATGGCTTTGAACAGACATTGTAGTAGGGAAAGGACTGAAGAGAGGTCAGTGAGAAAGCTATTGTAATAATCTGGACAAAAGATGGTGGCTTAGATGAGAATGTGGCAATGAAGGTGTTGGAAGTGATTAGATATTGTCTACACTTTGATAGCATAGTCATTAAATGATGAACTCAATGTGAAGTATGAGAGGGAGAGGATGATTTCTGAACTTTTGGAAGAGTGGAGTTTCTGTCAACTAAGGTTGAGAAGCCTGCAGGTAGAACCAAATGGAAGTGGGTTGGTGGTAGAGTGCAGTTTTGGACATGCTAAGCTTGTGATGTCTTTTAAACACCTAAGCAGAGATATCTAATGGCCAAATATGTGAATTTGCAGTCAGGGGAAATGGTCAAGTTTTTTTTTTTTTTTTTAAAGTTTAGGAATTTTCAGACCAGATGGAATTTAAAGTCATAAGTTTGAATGCGATCTCAAAAGTAAGAGTAGATACGGAGGACAAGAGATGTAGGAACTAGCTCCTTCTTTAAGACTTTAGGGATCTGAGGAGATGAAAGCAAGAGTAGTTGAGACAGTAATTAGATGAGTATGGAGAAAACAAAACCAAGTTTTTTCCAGGAGGGGAGTGATCAGTTGTGTCAAATGTTGTAAACATGACAAGGAAGAACAAAGCTGAAACTTGATAGCATTAACAATAGTAAGACTCATGATAATTGCTTCTTTTAAGTTGTACACTACAGTTCAAAAATCTTTTAAAAATAATTTTCCTCATTTATTTTCACTGAATTCTAGGTTGTAGGCATTGTGAACCTTTTATTTTTTAGTTGGGGAAACTAAAAGAAAAAAAATTACTTTCCAAAAATTATTTTGTGCCTTACTGGCATAGTTCAGGCTTAAATATATTTAAGTGGTTTTAAATCTATAACATCTTTTCTAATATATTTTATGACTTATGTTTGGTGCTCAGTAAGTTAATATTTTCCATTTTTCTTTCAAAGGATATTATTCTAGTAGCTATACCAAATGATAAAACACAATTAAAATTATTTAATAATTATTACTAATCAATTTTTATATGATTTTTAGTAGGTTTGTGCAAGGGAAACAAAGTTAAGTAAGATATTCCAATACCTTGAAGAGATTACATTAGATTAGGAGAAACAGACAAATATTCATAATACATTGTGCTAGGGACTATAACAGGGAAAGGACTGTGAGAACACGGAGAAGAAATAACTAATTTAGCTTGAGTAGTTGTGCTGAAGTTGAACATTGTAGGAGAAAGTCAAGATGATTGAAAACATGAGGATAAATATAGTGTTCTTCTCACTTTGAGAATACTGGGCTGTTCAAGCCTTGAGGTAGTTATGACTGCTCACATATCCATCAAGGCTTTATCTGAGCTCCAGACACACCAAGGTCAGGACAACAAGGAAATATCACACATCCAAGCAAGCATCGCATTGATGGATGAGTTAATTATCTTGGTCCCCTGATGAATGAATAGTGTAACAATTTCCAGGAGATACTTTGCAGTCTCCAGGTTGACAATGACTTAGTTCAGTGGGATATTACAAACATGATCTGATAAGATAAAAACATTTCAAAAACTACAAAGCTTCAATGGCTTTTCCTTAGCAGGCTATAGCGTGAGCTTGGCAATGTATTAGTGATATAACAAGACAGCCAGCTTATGAATGGATGCCATTGGTATCTGTTTGGATATGCATTCAAAAAAAGGTATACTTGTCATTTACTACAGCAGATATTGTGTCAGACAAGTTCAGCAGAGAGGATTGGCTAATTGAATGCCCAGTTTTTAAATGTGAGCACCCACACATGCATGTGCACGCGTGTGCGCGCGCGCACACACACACACACACACACACACACAACTGTAGTTAATAGGCATAGGAAAGTGATGTAATGCTTCTGTCAGACTGGTAAAACTAAAAAGTATTCAAATGACAGAAATGCCAATTAGCTTTCAATGAAAGAGCAAATACCTTGTCTAGAAATTAAGAAATGCTTATGCAGTGACTCAAAGAAATAGGTCTATGATTATATCTAAGAGATATTTTTATTTTCAATTTCAGTCACAACTTTTAAAATACTTGCACAGTTGCCAAAACCAACCCTGGGTCCTTTTTGGTTTTTGTTTATTTTTTTATAGGGAGGGTAGATGAAAACAGAGCTGTGAGATTTCCAAATAAAAACAAACTTCAAAATAATTATATTTGGTGACCCTGAAGATATTTCTAGTGGATATAATAAATTTATATAGTCAGTGAATTTTAAAAAGCCTACATTTCCAAAATATACTTAACTTCAAACATATGCCCCTCATGTTCACTATTAACCCTCATGAATTTGGGGGACTTCCCTCAAATTGATCCTGGCCATCAGCATTTAGGTTGGAACTCACTGATTTAGTTTCAGCTTCATACTGGTTTTCCCCTATTTATATGTCACTTTTTTACTTTACTAGGAATCCTGATCCAACACTTGTTTGTTTTTTTGGTAATGATCCTAATCATTTCAACAAAGTGGCAAAGTTCAAATGCTGATTGAGAAACTTATTTGCTGTAATTTTCCGTACCATATTTAAATCTCTGAACTAGTTTTTAGTTTTTATTAAATACACTTGATATATAACATTGTGTAGATTTAAGGTGTACATGTTAATTTGACACGTTATATTTTACTATGATTGCCATTGTGGTGATAATTAGCACCTCTATCATGTTGCATAATTATTACTTCTTTTTAGTTGATGGAATAATTCAGTTCTAGTATCTGAGCACGTTTGATGCTTGTAATACAATATTATCTGTTTTCACTATACTGTGCTATCTCTAGGACTTAAGTTTGTACCCTTAAACAATATCCGTCTTATCTCTCCACCCATCCCCTGGTAACCACCGTTTTACTGTTTTTATGAGTTTGGCTTTTTAAGGATTCTACATGTGAGTGCTATCATGCAGAACTTGTCTTTCTGTCTGACATATCACTTAGAATAATGTCTGCAAAGTTCATCCATGTTGTCACAAATGACAAGATGCCCTTGTTTCTGATGGCTGAGTAATTATGCCATGTATTCTTTATCCACTCTTCCAGTGATGCGCACTTAGGTTGCTATACCTTGGCTACTGTGAAAAGTCTGCAATAAACTTGGGAGTGCATATATCTTTTTGATATCCCATTTTTGTTTCCTTTGGGTTTAACCCAGAAGTGGAATTGCTGGATCACATGGTAGATCCATTTTTAATTTTTTGAGGAATCTCTATGCTGGTTTCCATAGTGGTTCCCAATAGGGTACAATGGTTCCTTTTTCTCAACACCCTTGCCAACCCTTGTTATTTCTTGTCTTCTTGATGATATAGCCATTCTACCAGGTGTGAGTTGACATCGTATTGTGATTTTGATTTTCATTCCCCTGGTGATTAGTAAAGCTGAACATTTTTTCATTTAGATGTCTTCTTTAGAAAAATGTCTATTTAGTTCCTCTGCTTATTTAAAAATCAGATGCGTGTTTTCTTTTCTTACTGAGTGGTATGAGTTCTTTATTTTAGATATTAACTCATCTGATATATGGTTTGCAAAACTTTTTCTCATCCAGTAAGTTGACTTTTCTATTGTTACTTGTTCTTTTGCTGAAAAGAGTTTTTAAGTTTAACATAGTCCCACTTGCTGACTCTTGCTTTTATTTACTTGTGTTTTTGGTATCATATCCAAAACATCATTGCATAGAACAATGTTGAGAAGTTTCTTATATTTTCTTCTGGTAGTTTTATGATATCAGAACTCATATTTAAGTTTTTAATCCATTTAAAATTAATTTTTGTGGGGATGTAAGATAGGGGTCCAAATGAATTCTGCATGTGTTTATCCAGCTTTCTCAGTACCAGTTTTGAAGAGACTATTCTTTCCCCATTGAATGTTTTTAGCTTGGTTGTCAAATGTTAGTTGATTGTAAGGCTTAATTCTGGACTCTCTATTCTGTACCATTTGTTTATGTATCTGTTTTAATTATTATAGCTTGGTAGTATAGTATGGAATTAGAAAGTGTGATAACTCTGGGTTTGTTTTTCTTTCTCAGGATTGTTTTGGCTATGTAAGTTCTTTGTGGTTCCATACAAATTTTAGGAGTTTTTTTTTTTTTATTATTTCAGTAAAAAATGCCATTGATATTTTGGTGGGGATTGCATTGAGTTGATAAATGGTTTGGGGTAGTGTGGGCTTTTTAGCAATATTAATTTTTATCTGTTAACATGGGCCATCCTTCTATTATTTTGTGTTTTCTTTAATTTCATTCAGTAAAGTCTTATTTTAATTGCACAGATGTTTCATTCCCTTAAATTTATTTTTAGGTATTTTATTGTTTTCTTTTGTTTTGTTTTTGTGGAGTAGTTAGAACAATCAGTATTTTATTTTTGACACTGTTGTGAATGGGATAGTTTATTTCTTTTTTAGATGTTTTATTAAGTATATAGAAATGCAACAGCTTTCTTTATGTTAATTTTCTGTCCTGAAACTTTGCTGATATCATTGATTAGTTCCAACTGTTTTTTGGCTGTCTTGGGGATTTTCTATATATAAAATTATATCACCTGCAAATAATGACAATTTCACTTCCATTCAATTTGATGCCTTTTATTTCTTTGTCTTACCTAATTGCTCTAACTAGAATTTTCAGTCCTGTATTAAATAGGAGTCATGAGAGTAGGTATCTTACTTGTTTTTTCTGATATTATTAGAATACCTTTTAGTTTTTCACCATTGAGCATATTATTAGCTGTGGGTTTGATGTATACGACCATTATTATGTTGAGATGTGTTTCTTTTATACCCAATTTTATCATGAAATGGTGTTGCAATTTTTCAGATGCTTCTTCTGCATCTATTGTGATAATCATTTGATATTTTTGTCTTTCATTCTAATAATGTGATATATTCTGTTTACTGATTTGCATATGTTGAACCATTGAATCCCACGGATAAGTCTCCCTTGGTCTTGGTATACAATTCTTTTAATGCATTCTTGAATTTGCTTTGCTAATATTTTGGTGAGAATTTTTATAGCTATAATCATAAGTGATAATGGTATATAGTTTTCTTTTCTTACAATGTCCTTAATAATCTTTGGTGTCAGGGTAATGCTGACCACATGGAAGGAGTTTGGCAGTGTTTTCTCCACTTGATTTTTTGGAAGAGTTTGAGAAGGATTGGCATTTTATTTATTTATTTATTTATTTATTTATTTATTTATTTATTTATTATTTATTTATTCTTCAAATGTTTGCTAGAATTTGCTAATGAAGCAGTCTGCTCCTGGGGTTTTGTGTTGGAGAGTTTTGATTACTAATTCATCTCTTTACTCATTAATCTGTTCAGATTTCCTGCTTCTTCCTAATTTGCTCCTTTTAGGTTATGTATTTCTAGAAATTTACCTATCCTAGTTTATCTAATTTGTTGAGTTATAATTATCCATAGTAGTATTTTATTTCTGTGGTATCAATTGTAATGTCTCCTTTCATTTATAATATTAATCGAGTCTTTTTTGTTTATCTTAATCTAGTTAAAATTTTGTCAATTTTGTTTAGCTTTTTTAAAAAGAGCTCTTAGTTTTATTGATAATAATTTTTTTCTAGTCTCTATTTTATTTATTTCTGCTTAGATTTTTATTATTTCCATCTCTTACTAACTTTGGGCAGAAATTTTTTTCCCTAATTCTTTGAGGTATAAAGTTAGGTTGTTTGTGATCTTTCTAATTTTTTAATATATGCATTTACTCTTAAATACTTTTCTATCAGAACTGCTTTTTGGCAGCATTTCATAAGATTTGGTATGTTGTATTCCCATTTTAATTTGTTTTGAGATTTTTTTAAATTTTTATTTCTCTTTGATTTCTTCTTTGACCCATTGGCAGTTTAGAAGTGTGGTTTCATTTCCACATCTTTGTAGATTTTCCAGCTTTCCTGTCATTGATTTCTCATTACATATCATTGTGGTCAGCAAAGATGATTGGTATGATTTCAGTTTTCTTCAATTTGCTGAGACTTGTTTTGTGTCCTGCCATGTGATCTATCCTGGAGAATGTGCTATGCACATTTGAGAAGAATGTGTCTTCTGCTGCTGTTAGATTGTTCTAAAAATGTCTGTTAAGTCTATTTCATCTTAAGTATGGTTCAATTCCAATGTTTCCTTCTTGATTTTCTGTCTGGATGATGTATCTCATTGCTGACTGTAGAGCATTGAAGTCCCCTACTATGATTGTATTGTTCTTTTTCCCATCTGATCTGTTAATGATTGTTTAACACATTTAGGTGTTCTAACATTGGGTGTGTATTTGCTTAAAATTGTTTGTCGTCTTGAATAATTGACCCTTATATCATTATATATACAGGATGGGGGCAAAAGTAGGTTTACAGTTGTTGAGTACATGAAACACAGTTTATTCTTGTATTATTATTTATTAATTATTGTATTATTTTCCATACAAGCAATTGTAAACCTACTTTTGCCCCACCCTGTATATAATGATATGTTTATCTCTCATTCTCTCTTATGGCTTAAAATCTATTTTTTTTTTCCTGATACACATATAGCAAATCCCGCTTTTATTTGATTTTCACCTGCATGGACTAAATTCCTCATCCCTTCACCTTGAACCTGTGTGTCTTTAGAGCTAAAAATGAGCCTCTTTTAGGCATCATGCATTGAATCTAGTTTTTTGTTGTTTTTTTAACCATCCACACTCTGGGTCTTTTGATTTGTGAGTTCAATGAATTTACATTTAGAGCACTTTTGATATGTAAAGACTTACTACTGCCATTTTATCATTTGCTTTCTGGTTTTCTCTTTCCATTGTTTCTTTTTCTGTTTGTGCCTGCCTTCGTAAATTGGTGGTTTTCCATTGTATGCCCTCTTATGCCTTTTTGTTATGTTTGTAACTCTACTCTGGGTTTTGGCTTTGTGGTTACCATGAGGCTCACATGAAACACATCTTATATAAAACTGTCCATTTTTATGCTGGTAGCAACTTATCTTCATTCACCTACACAAGCTATAACTTTTTACCTCCTCTCCCTTTATATTTTTGATGTTCTTTTTATGCTGTGTATTTAACAAATTAAAGTAACTATAGTTATTTTAATACTCTTTTCCTTTAACTTTTATACTATAGTTAATTGGTTAACACACCATCTTAATATAGGGCTACTGTTTTCTAATTCTGACTACTTTTTACCTTTACCGGTGTGTTGTGTACTTTTATATGTTTTCATGTTGCCGATTAGCATCTTTTTATTTCAGCTTAAAAATCTCCTTCATCATTTCCTGAAAGGAAGGTCTAGTGGTGGAGAACGACTTCAATGTCTGCTTGTCTGGGAAAGTCTTTATTTCTCCTTCATATCTGAAGGATAACTTGCCAAATAAAGTATTTGGGGCTGATAATTTTTATCTTTCTACTGTCATTCGATTCTGTCCTGGCCTTAGTGTTTCTGCTGAGAAATCCACCCATAGCCTCCTGCACATCCCCTACTGGGGATAGAGCCTGCAACCTGGGCATGTGCTCTGACCAGGAATTGAACCGGTGACCTCTCAGTGCATGAGTCAATGCTGAACCAACTGAGCTACACCTGCCAGGGCTCAGCTGTCATTTTTTAAGTAAACTCTCAGTCCCCTTCTCCCTGTGTTCTTCTTTAGGAAATCAACTTATTCTAATATTTTAATGAATCTGGTAGCCCTTGTAGGGTATTTTCACTTTTAAAAAATCTTAATTCTCTCTGTTCTAAATTAATACTCTATTTCTATCTTACAAGTCATTTATTTCATTTATTCTTCTGTATGTTCTGCCATGTTACCAATGCTCTCTACTGTGTTCTGCCTCTCATTCATTGAATTCAGCTCCAGAATGTTTTGTGTGTGTTTGTGTGTGTGTGTTTAAAAATAATTTTAATATCTTTGTTAAGAAACTCCTTCTGTTCACTAATTTAATTTTTAGTTTACTGTATTGCCTTTCTGAGTTTTCTTGTAGCTTATTGAAATTCTCCAAAAGAGCTCTTTCAAATTCTTTGTCATTTAAGTCCCAATATTCCATGGATTTGGATTTAGTTGCTGGAGAATTATCATTTTCCTTTTGTGATACCATATTTTCTTGATTTTTAAAAAGTGTTTGTAGGCTTGCATTTCTGCTTTCCCATGTGAAGTAGCAGACAACTCTTTAACAAAGGTTTTATGTCTTTGGTTCTTAAAATTCAGCAGGCTGGCTATTAGAAAACTTTATTTTGTCTTCCAAAAGGTGGCACTATATTTCAAGTTTGTGTTTTCTCCTTTGCCTACTGGCCATGGCCTATTATTTCCTCACATTCTTTGTCTACAGAAGTTCACTCCTCATGGGAGAAGAAACCCATTTCCACCTCCTCTTCTGGAGAGGTCTCCGGTGCTGCTACCAAAAGCTTAACCCCTTGTAGTTTTACCCGAGGAATAGGGAGTTGCTTCAGTAAGTTCCTTCCTATACTGTTTTCAAAATTACTTCTAACCTATTCAGGTAGTATGCTAGAATCTGCCCTCAGACAAGCTCAACTTTTATCAACTCTTGCAGGTGAATATTTATCCAATTTGTACTCTCCAGGGGTTCTTTTCCCCCTGATCGTGGAGAGTGGAATTGGGGCACATTAACCCACTCCCTTGGATCTAAAGCCCTTACCTAGGTATTTGTTTATTTTTGGATGCAAAGGTGGGCTGGAAACTTCCTGGGTCCCTTGGTAAGGTGCAGAGGCACTTTTATTCAGTCATGAATGTCTAATTAGTTGTTTCAAAAACAGGAGAGAAAAGAGAAATGACTTATGCCACCATGATGCTGACATCAGCCTTTCAGCTTGTTTCCTTATCTGCAAAATGGGTGAAAAATATTACCTCTCTCATAGACTGGTTGAAAAGATTAAATAAAACAAGAGAATAATAATACATAGGGACAATTTAGTAGCATGATCTATAATCCTAATATAACCCTAAATGACTAGTTTTATTATTTTGTCTCAATCTTATTTCCTTCTGAAGTTAGTTTCCTCTATTGTATACATTGCTGTATACTATATACTGTTCTTTGTGTTCATGGTTTAAGAATTGAGACATAGTTTTAAGAACTATGCCTTTAACAACAAATACAAACTTTGTTATAAAATGAATCAATTCTGCAGATCTAATATTCAGCATGGGAACTACAGTTAACAATACTGTTTTATATATTTGCTAAGAGTAAATCTGAAAGAAATGGTAAATGTTGCATGATGGAGGTGTTATTTAATGCTATGATGGTAATTATTTTGCAATATGCAAATGTATCAATTCTAATTTATTAATAGCAAGCTATAATGCCCCATGTATATCATATTCAAAAATTCAGGCTTTATTTTTTAGAATGAATACATACCTCTTGAAGTGATTATGTTAACAATCAGTAGTCAATAAATACTTTTGATAAATGATCTTCATATATAACTTATCACATGTATTGGCAGGTACAAAGTAAATATGTCTTCTGATAATATTGCTACAGCATCATTAAAGTAGGTGGTAGATCAAACAGGCTGTACAATATGAGTAAAGGCCATTCTGGGACCTTTCAGTTTTCAGAATATCTAAATAATTAAATAGATGCAAATGCATTTATTGTAAGAAAATAAGTTGTTTTTATGTTCAAAGACATATATGTCATCTCATAAGAATCTCTTCTTAGGAGTTATATTATGAGTGATACTAACAATAACAACATGTTTTTCTTTGTCAAGTGCTTTCTGTGCTTTTTATTTTACTTCCTTTCCACAGAGACTTAAATTACAAATTTTTAGTCCAACACTTTATGATCAGATATAAAAAGATCCATTTACATTGATTTTTTTTGTTTCTCTGTATATTAATATTATCATTTTTCTTTTTAATTGTTTTTTATTCTGTACCTTTGATGTGATTGAAATAACTCAGGATCATTCTCTCTCCTTCAGTCTCTCTCTCTCTTGCTCTCACTCTTTTTTGCAATATCTTTGCTTTATATTCAAGATTTTTCCTACAATGCAAGGGCTGCCACATTAACAATTTTTATTCATAATAGTTTTATATCACATTGGCATTTGTTTTCATTAATATGACAAAAACCTCATTAGCAGTATCTCTTACTAACATTTTGTCATGGAAAACAGTTTCTTCATTTTATATTAGCACCATAATATGAGATAACAAATGACTACTTAAAATCTTTGCAACTCCTCCATTTGAGCCATGGAACACATTCAACACAGTAGGTAGGAGGATGTGGTGGAAGCTGTATCTGCCTTTGTTCCAGAGATTTGGTAACAACAATAACAGTTACAGCAATAGCAATTAAACACTAGAGTTGTGTGCTTAACATTCTATTTTTCTATTTCATCATTTTAAGAAGGATCACTCTCAAACCCTAATATTTTGTTCCTAGATATGATTAGACAAAAGAAACAAAATTATCTCCAGGCACTGACACTAATAATTATGCCTTTAATAAGGTTGCCTCTGTTCCTGCTGCTCCAGTGACAAAAACAGATAGTGAAACATTTCCACCAGTCTGTATTGTCTAGACTAGTGGTATTAAGAAGATCCAAGGAAAAAGAGGTCTATGCTTCAGGAATGGACCCCAGTTTCATTGTCATAACTGACCCATTGATAAAAGGGACATCTATGTGAATTGTTTTAATAGTTCTCCAATGTCATTAGAAGTACAATTATTTTTAGATAACTCAAAAAAGAAGAAACAATTTAGAGAAGATGTGAGAGAGGCATAAAGAAAAAGGCAGTAGAAGATTAAAAACTAAGATTTGGAGCCAGATTACATATAGATTCAATTCTCATGTTGGCCACTTAATCCTATCATGACATTTGCCACTCCTTTTATATTTATTTATGAAATGTAGATAGTATTAACTCTGTCACAGAGTTATTGTTAGAATTAAAGGAAATTGTAAATGTAACACTGTTATCAGTGGAAGTGGAGTTCTTGAAATGTTGCAAGAAAAAATAATTTCCTGAGACTCCAGGGAAGAATGAGTAACACTTATTGAGGTGGAAACAAACCACTGGTTTCCCATGTCCCATTTCTCTCCATAGGGCCATAAAAAAAAGTCTCATTGTGCCTCCAGCAGGGCCAGAATAAAGGCCACTACCCATAGTTTCTGCTTCGTATTGCAGTCCAGCCCAGCATCCTGCGTGTGAAGTTCACATGGCCTATGCCAAGGCCACATGGCTATGGAAAGATAACACAGGAATGTAGGGGCAAGTGCAGGCCATGGAGCAAGAGCTAATGAGAGAGGGAACTCTTTGTATGGGGATATTTTAACCCGGAGCTTCTTCAGACTAACCAATTAGCTTTCCAAGATTTCCCAGCTTCTGATAGGGTCCACCCCCTAGCCAATCCATCATTCCCTGGGCGTGTCCCCTGTGCCATTTCACTTTACTGCACATGTGTCTGCCTCCCCTTCTTTTCCCAACAATCCAGTACGGGATGGGCGAAGGGAAGGGTGTTAATTCTCTTGGAGGAATGTTGTGTGAAGCTATAGCTTCCTGGTAAAGCTTCCCAGGTGACCATGCTTACAATGTCTGACTTCCCTTTGCTTTCTTTTCTTTATTAACATTAACTAGCTAATTATGATGGTAACAACATCATTGCCTGGTAGTATATAATAAGTTCTAAATAAATAGTTCTTCTTAATTATCTTTTCAATTGATAAATCAAAATATTCTAGAGCTGAAATGATCCCTAGAGATCATCTAGTCCTATATTGTAGTTTCCCACTAGATGCTTTATTACTTTGGTCATTTACTTAGCAGCATATGTCTACTAGGGAAGAAACATAATTTTCACATTACTGTCTTATAATTGGGGTAGCTTAGGTTTTCACTTGTACAACTGTACTTAGAACTATTGTTGTAAATATATTTTTTCCTCAAAAGTTTTGGTTTATATGAGTAAATAAATAAAAGCAAGTGCTTGTCCCAAAATTCTATTTATCTTAATCTCATTTTATATTGAAGATAAACAGCAATCTTAAAATGGCCATATATAAAAAGTAGAGTGAAGAGATGAGTGACCTTGAGGTCAAGTAACTATACATAAAAGCAGTCAACATACACAAAATATGCCCTTTAAAGAAGATATTATAATAAAGCATATAAAACAGTCATTACTTAATAAAATTTTTAGAAAAATAAGTGAGCAGAAAAAGATGTATGTCTTGAATGAGATGTTTACACAGAAGTATACATTAATCAAACTCATCAAATTTTGCAGTTGATATCTGTGCATTTCACTGTACATAACATTCAGCTTCATTTAAAAAGTAAGAAATCTAAGTTTATGCTAGTATATCTTGATTATAAGTCAGATATTAGGTTCTATCTAGTATTCAGGAGGGAAATAACTACACTTTATGTAGGATAATCAGGGTTGGAAATAGGTAAGTAAAGATAATGGGTTTAGGGTAGAGGAAGAAAACTAAAAATGCTTTTACATTTGCAGAAGTTATTTCTTGGCATTGCATTTAGGTCTCTTCAAAAGAAAACAACAAAGAAACAAAAAAAAGTCTCCAATTTTTATTTAAGTTTTATCTTTTAGCCCTCTTTCAGTATAATGAAAAATCATTAAGCATATTTTTGTTTCTGGTTTCCTAATTTTTAGAATGTTTACACTTTAGAAAAGTCTAGAATGTTGACAACCTTAGTGTTCACTGGGGTGGTTTGATGATGGAATACATTCTCTTAACAGTTATAATATGTTCCATTTTTATGCTGACCTATGGGGGGTATTGGAATCTAGATTTGGCAGAGTCTTTCTTGAAACTGTGCTCTTTGACACTATTTTTTAAAATTAATAAACATAGAGTAGTTTTGAAACCAGACAATGAATGGGTCGGGGATGCCCGTCACTACTTGAGCCAATTAAACAGAGACAGAGTTGAATCATATATGCGCATTTATTCCAATAATGCCAGCAATATAGGAGAGCAATGGGTCATCCACAAAAATCTGCTCTACCACCTACCCTATAACCCAGCTGCTGATATTGGATAGAAGAACAAAGATTACATGGGAAAGTAGGAATTGCATGCATGAGGAAGTAGGCAAGGTATGATGGTTACAGGTTATAGGGAATGTGGGCTGGGGGTCACAAAGGGTGGGCACCTTCAGAACTCCATTGTTTTGGTAACAATGGTGATAGGCAGTTCTCCGAAAAGGAGAATGGGCCACATTCCAAGGTTAACTCCCATGTCCCAGAGCATGCAACTCTTAGCCAGGTTAGAATGTGCTTTCTCTAGTCAGAACAGAACAATCATGGTTAACAGAGCATGATTAACATTTCTTATAACTACAGTTAGTCCCCAATATTCTTTTTTTGCCCCCTAACAGTTTTACATTTACAGAAAAATAAGACTGACAGAGTTCTCATACACTCCCATGCCCACCCCCCACCCCCCACCACCAGTTTCCCCTATTACTAACATCTTGCATTGGTGTAGTACATTTTTAAAAAATTTATCTTTATTGTTGAAAGTATTATGGAAGCCCCCCTTCCCTCCCCCCCATTGATTCCCTCCCCACCCCTCCCCCAGGACTACAGCACTATTGTCTGTGTCCCTGGGTTATGCATATATGCATATATTTTATATCATTATTCTGTGGTCTAATTTCTGAAATTTATGCTAGGCTCCAACTGAACACTCAGCCCAGAGATGCACTGGGCATTATTTGAGCACAGGAAGTCTAGGGACAACTCAGACCTGGAATGGTCAAGAATGCTATGTTGGAGCAAAAGCAAGAATTAATGGTCAGAAACACACAGGGCAGAAAACTTATTTGTTCAAAATAAAGGCTAAGAGTAGCTCCTGGGAATCAGAAAGGATATAATTCATATGAAATAAAACTGTTAATTCCATGAAGAAATCCAATTAAAAATTACAAGTTGGATGATGTCTATAGATTAGTTTAGTCAGCTTCTCCAGATAATCACTGTAAAAGTGCAGAAGACCCGATATCCTAGTTAAAGTAGGCAGGCAGGAAAACAAAAGGGTAATTTCCTTTGTTTTCTGCCTTTTGTTCTCTGTAGGCCCCCAATGGATCAGATAATGCCCACCCACACTGGGGAGGGCAGTCTGTTTAATGAGTCTGCCAATTCAAATGCTAATCTCATCTGGAAACATCCTCACAGACACACCCAGAAATAATGTATATTCTGTGCAACATGTAGGGCAGTCACGTTGACTCAAAATTGACCATCACATGGGGGTTCTATTCTATTAAAACCTTTTGGAGCTTAGAGGGACATCATGATACTCCAGAAAAGTGGGTTTATTTCCCAGAGTATAATTGAAATATGTTAAAGAGTGAGGTTCATTCTCATTGGTTAGCTGATATTGACTATGTTTGATCTCCACAGGATCCATTTTCCTTATTACAGGGCATATACTCTGCATAACACTCAAGTTTATAATGGAGGGAATGGAAGCAGTCATTTCCCTTTTCCATAAATGCAAAAAGCTAGAGTAGAACACATATACCCATAATCAAAGAAGGATAGCAGATATGAGAATGTAAACAAAATGAGTTTGAGCTGAGAGTCATCTTCATGCAGATCATCACACACCATCTAAATTAAATCAGAGCAGTTGGGATAAATACAAGCAAGTGTCACTTTTAGCTAAATAGAATAGTGTTGTAAATTTACCTAAACACCAAGCTTTGCTATTGATTGTGTCTTTTCAAAGTTCATTCATTTAAATTATAAAACCTTGCACAGAATTTGATAATTGTGTAAGTGTTGCACAAAAACTAATACAATATGCAAATATAAATGTCATATTGTCTCATTAGCCATGTGTGAATCTTTATTACAATAAACCCCAAATCTAATTTGGGATATTTACATAATATATTTTAATTTGTGGATGAAAGATCTGCATTGTAATTACAAAACTTAATTTAAATCATCCATCTGATAAAAACATTTATGCAGATTTATACAAATCCAACTAACATCAAAGCTGAAAGGACTGTTAGCTAAATTTTACCCTGATATCTAATATTTAACTCTAAAAATATAAATTTGATATGTAATAGTGAAGCTAAATACTGATGCTATGGAGCAAACATGACATAGTGGAGAAAATTCCTCAATTCCTCTTTTTATTTCTCAAAGTTGTTTAAATTGGACATCTTCTGAGATGATGTTAAAGACAGTCATATTAATTTGCAATATAACTTTGCATTTGAAGACACTTTTACCTCATATTAATACTCCAAGAAGATACAAATAATTATACTCACTTTAAAGGTGAGAAACTTTTAGAAAACAGACTGATTTCTTCTGAAAGCACACCGATTACTAAGTTAAGAAGCTAGGCTCCGACTGTAGTCTACATTGATCTTCACCTTTCTTTTATTATTTTTTAAATTACAGTTTACACTCAGTATTATTCTGTATTAGTTTCAGGGGTACAACACTGTGGTTAGAAAATCATATACTTTACAAAGTGGTTTCCCCAATATTTTAAGTACTCACCTGGCCCCATACATAGTTAATACAATATTGTTGACTATATTCTCTGTCCTGTACTTTACATCCCTCTGACTATTTTGTAACTACCAATTTCTACTTCTTAATCCCTTCACCCTTCTCACCCATCCCCACAAACCCCCACACCTCTGGCAATTTTCAGTCTGTTCTCTGTACCTATGAGTCTATTTCTATTTATTTTATTTGTTTATTTTGTTCTTTAGATTCTACATATTAGTAAAATCATATGTTATTTGTCTGCCTCTGTCTGACTTATTTCACTTAGCATAATGCCCTCCAGGTCCACCCATGCTGTCTCAAAAGGTAAGATTTTATTACTTTTTATAGGCAAATAGTATCCCATTTTCTATGGCTGCCTCCTGCACACCCCTGACTGGGGATCGAGCCCACAACCTGGGCATGTGCCCTGACCGGGAATCAAGCCTCCATCACCTGGATCCTAGGTCAATGCTCAACCACTGAGCCACACCCAGCTGGGCTGTACCTTGCTTTTTATGAAACATCCAATAAAGGATTACTATCCAAAATTGATACAGAAATCAGACAACTCAACAAAAACAAATAACACAATTAAAGAGTGGGCAGAAACCTAAATAGACGCTTTTTCAAAGAGGACATACAGATGGCCAAATCAGAATGGCTATCATCAATAAAGCAATAAACAAGTGCAGGCAAGGATATGCCGGAGAGGGAGCCCTAGTTCACTGTTGGTGGGAATGCAGATTGGTGCAGCCACCATGGAAAAAAGTGTGGAGTTTTCTCAAAAAATTAAAAATGGAACTGCCTTATGAGCCAGTGATCCCACTTCTGGGAATATATCTGAAGAAACCCAAGACACTAATTTGAAATAATATATAAACCCCCATGTTCATTGCAGCATTATTTACCGAAGCGATGGAAGCAGCCCAAATGCCCATCAGTAGATGAGTGGATAAAAAAGTTATGCATCTCCACCTTTCTTAAATAGCTAGAGTATGTTCTGTACCATTTATGTTAACTTTCAATGATATGATGCCTTAGATTTTCTAAAATAACTTTGTAAGAGCTAAATCACATGTACTCCACAGGATAAGAAGAAGTGCTGGAAAAGTCACCTCCTTATTACCTATGATTACACCTTAATTCTGAAATTTCATTGACCACTTATGACTTAGGATAAAATATTAGAAGCATGTATATACATTTTCACACATAATTTTTATAACAACCTTGTGAGGTAGAAATTATGTCTTTATCCCAATTTTCTTCAAATGAGAAAACTTAAGACAGAGAAATTAAAACTTCTCAAGGTTATACAATTAATATCAGGATTAAACTGCTTCTATGTGGATCGTTTGCCCTAATTTGGGACACTTTTGAAATAGGAGAAAGTTTAAAATGCATCTAGATTAATCTGTGACATTCAAAATAATTGAGAGAAAATAGAAATAGGACTTGCAGTTGAAAGAGTTTAATAAACGATCATAATGCTTCATTCCATGTCGATTTCATGTGCTCTTTTCTACATTGCAGCATTTTAATAGAATGTGCTGCTTCAAAAGTGTTGTTTGTTGATTAAAATGATTTAATGAGGGCAATGCATAAACATGAATGTTTCTATTCCCAATCTGATCCCATAGAACAGGCTAAAAATAAATTAACTTTTGTTTAAAGCAAAAACTGTACTCTACAGTTTAACACTGTTCTCATTTCTTAGAACTTTATGGAGGTCAAATTCAATATAAATAACTGGACAAAATTCCATAAAAGCACTCCTTCATATACCAGAGGTATGAAACTCGGAGATAAGTGTTCCGAATTTCAAGCCAATTGCTCTAAAACCTTGCAAAACGTCAATGTGTGAAAGCCGGTCATTTGCACTGAGCCACTGCCAACATATCAGAGTAAAACATATTTCCTGTTGAAATGTAAATGACTGGGCCCTGCACTCTTTAATAATATGTTTCGCATTATAGGGGATTCAAAGTCACTGTTTGACCTATGCTAAAAATAAAAACCAAGGACAGTAGCTGACCTGTTTATTGCCTGTAAAACACTCTTCTGTCGTGGGAAGAAGAGCCTTAAAGTTGGAAATTTGGAATTTCTAATTCAAGTCTTTATAGGATAGAACTAGAATGTATGTGTCCATGACAAGATCAATTTATATAGAAATCATTTCATATTACAAATGAGGTTTGCACTGAATTATCTATTTTATATCGCATCTTGGCAGTTAACTTATGCTAGGTAGATTTTCTTTTCATTCACACTAAGAGATTGAGAATCTGGAATATGGCTTCTGTTTTCAGGAAATCCATATATATTTATAGGCGATTAGAAGAGTTTTAGTTCTTTCTGCTCCTCCTAAATGCCTTTACCCCACTTCCATAATATTCATGGAGGAGAATATTCGGATGAGTTTGATTCTGCGATACAGACTTGCCTGTATTAACTTTGCACGGTAACTTTGTTAATACGCTATACATACATACTCTTTTCTTCCTTCTGTACAGTCAGGCTGAAGCCTCTTACCTTCATAGTAAGACTCAGTCATCTTTTGGTTTAGTGTCATTGAGAGGACTAAAAATACACGAGTTCTGCACAAATGATGAGCTGACCCAGCCAGCTATGGCACCCCATTCTCCTCTCTTCCCTTTGGCTCGGTGGGTGGTTAAATCCCTAAATTGAGGTTTAGCCCTAAGGAATAAAAAGTAATCTCATAGGCCTATGTAACTTCTCTAACCTTGAAAAATAAAGTGTTAGGGTATAAGCCTGGGTAAAATAATGATTTCCCCCCTTTATGGTGTCTCTTTTGCACTTATTTGTTGCATGAATCATAAATAAAAGGGTAGCTAAGTCGGGGCAGGATTTGTGTATTTCTTGGCTTGATATACCATCTAATCATTTCACTCTCATGATCATTTATAATCTCATCTATCGTCTTTGCTATTAACATTCCGATGAGCACTGTGGGATATAACATGTACTCAATTCAGTTATTTCTAAACTTTTTTTTAGCTCCCTCATGTTTACATGCATGACAATCAGATTTAGTTATCCGGCTTAGATTTCTGGAGGGTGTATTAAGTTGAGTTTAGCCCTGGCCAGGTAGCTCAGCTGGTTAAACTCAGTTGGTTAAAGCATTGTTGTCTGGAGACACCAAGGTTATGGGTTCGATCCCCAATCAGAACAGATACAAGAATCAACAGTGAATGCATAAGTAAGCGGAACAACAAATTGATGTTTCCCTGTCTCTCTCTCTCTCTAAAAAAACAATAAATAAAAAATTTAGAAAAAATGTAGAGTTTAGTGCATTCTCATAAGTAATCATAACTCACCAGTATGTTGAGACTTTCTGTAGAAAATGGGTGAATTGTGGCACTGGCTTGGACAGAAGTAAAGTGGGAAAAATAGTGAGATTCAAGCTAGAGTTCAGTCTTATGCATGCAGATAATCTCATAAAATAACAGGAACCAATTCTCCCATAAGCAGTCATTTTGACTTTTACCAACCACTTAACCTCTCCTGAAGTCAGTTTCTTCATTTGTGCTGCCAGATTTTCACATTGGCAGATAAGTAACATTCCTTCTAGTCCTAGTATATCATGAATCTAAACTTAAACTCCTTGAGGTAAATACTTTCATATTTCTCCTCCTGAACTATGAGTATCCTAGAATAACTGAGAAATTACTAGAAACTTAGAAGAGATAAAATAAAAAGATTAATCCGAAGAATCTGAATCAATGGCTGGATTAGAGTTCATCAGCTTCAAGTATGTGCCAAAACCCTGGCTTAGGATGGAGTTGAAGAGTGATCAGAGCCGAGGAAGAGTGTCCAGGTAGAACAACGGGAACTGTGTGCAGAAAAGGTGTCTGGAAGAACTAAATTGCCATTGTCCATTTCTGCACTGTTACTTTTTATAGCTAAGGCCAACCTATGCCCTGGATACTCTATTAAAAGGGCTTAGCCTTCAAGAAACTCAAAATGTTAGTCTTATTATTTCTATTTTCACTACTTTCTTCTATGGCATAAGTAAAGGGGAAAAGGTTCTTTAACAAGACTTTTTAAAGAGGCTAATTGGTGCATTTGACATTCTTGAAATCCTGCCTAGGCGGTTGATTCCTTCAGCTTGAGACTTTGATTCCTGTAAAAATGTAATTCCCTCTGGGAGAAGTATGGCTTTAGGTTGAGTGTTTTTGATAATAAGTTTTTCTACGGAGTCACCATGAAGATCAGGGGCTTCAAAAAAAAGAAGCAGGAGGAAAAGAATTTGGAAAGGAGAGCTGTGGGTGAGCCCTATTTGGATCGCCTGTCAGAAATCCCGTCTTAATTGTCCCGTTAATAATGGATGGAGCTGCACATAAGCATCACCTCCACTCATCACACTCCCTAAAGAGATTTAGATTTTTTTTCTCCCCAAAGAAAAATTACACCTTCAGTGTCAGCCCAATAAATGGTATGCATGGCTATAAAGCCATCTTATATGACAAGGATAAATCTTTCCAGCAAAACCTGCTTCCAACTCAAGATAGGGTTACAGCTGCAATAACATTTATGGGACTTACGAGTTGAACTGTGGAAGAAAAAGACTCCTCAAGGGGTGAATTCTGGCTCTATATTGGCCCAACCTAAATATCTTAAAACCCAATAGGGGATTGTGAGACTACCTATTATTGCTGTAAGGTTCAAGGAAGGTAAAAGGGAACAAGTAAATCTGGATTATTAATGTAAAATTGTGTGTAGTGGGTGTGGAGGGGGAAGGATAATCTAGTAAAATATAAACTTATTTTTTCTTTATATTTTAGGCTTAACAGATTAATTAGTAAAATGTATTTATTGGGATCATCTGCAGGTGTGGGGAAGCCTTTCTCTGCCAAGGGCCATTTGGATATTTATAACATCATTCATGGGCCCTACAAAATTATCAACCTAAAATTAGCTATGAGAAAAAAACTAGATTTATTGAATTTTGAGTCCTGCCTGTGATTGCCTTCGCAGGGCTGGACCAAATGATTTCTGGGGCCATATAGCCCACGGGCCAGACATTCCCCACCCTGATACGGTCTCTAGCACACTGTTTCCCACCCTTATTTCTTCTATAACATATGTGACAGTAACATACATGTGCTTGAGAAACCCATGGCAATCTCATATTATACACTGGCTTAAACTGTGTGCTATGTAAAATGGAAAATGAGCTATCTATATCTTGGCATCATATAACAAACTTTCAATACTGTATGTGGAAGAGCCGTGGTTGAGGATCACCCGCCTGAGGTATAGTAGAGACTGAGTGAACACCTATCGCATCAATGGGTGTCTGGGGTGGCACAAACTTCATCAACATATAACACCCACTGAGAACCTGGTTTTGTGAGGCAAGCTGAGATAAAAGGAATGATATCTTTTTCAGTGTAGATATGTGTTTCAAGGGAAGAAAGGCTCCTGTATATTTGGACCCTCTGTGTTTAAGATTTTCATTCTTTCAACAAATACTTATTGAGAGCCTAAAATAAACAGCAATATATGCTAGACATCAGCAATAAAAAGATGAATGACACAGCTGCATCTTTAAAAGTTCTCATTCCCTTTGGAGTAATTGTCATGTAAACAAAGAATTATTTAGTACAGCAGCTCCTTTTCTGAAAAGACATAAAATAGAGTGTGGCAGATAATTTTAAAATTAGAATAGCAGTTCTCTATTATTTAATAATCTCATAAATGGATAGGAATACTGTTACTTTAGAGCTTCTTTCTAGTTTTAAGCCTAAAATCCATGATAAATATGTACCAAGGGCAAACAGATTTTGATCATTAAATATATTTGCAAATGTAATTGTGCTTATATGCAGAAATTGATGAAAACTGTTTTCAGAATTCTTTCAAAACAATAAAATTCAATATAATTTTGCTACCAAATATGCTGCATTCTTTGTCCTTTGATCAAGATTAAGAATGCTGCTAAGGACCAGAAAGATTTCTTATCCTTACTCAGTAGATGATGTGCTTTTCTGAACTCTGAGTGGCATGACGTTTTTTTTTTTCCTTTGTGGGACCCAAGATGAATTTTTGAATGTCAGTGTGGCATTTAACATTTGAGAACCATATCTGATGAGTCTATTAGACCTTTACAAGTCTACTTCCCGGGGCCTTTCTCAAAGGAGAGTCAGGTATTTTGTACTAGGCAAGGAGGAAGCACGAACTCTTGGAAAAGAGGGAGTGGTTAAATTAAAGGCATTAAATTGGATGAGATGAGGGAAGTAATATAGTGAAAATGTTTTATCGTGTTAGTAACCTTGCACTAAGAGGGGCAAGCTCTGTTAGAGCTTATGGTGGAAGCTCCATAGAAATGACCAAAATGGAAGAAATCAGAGCCCTTTAAATGCAAGTGGTTGGATCTGAAAGCTTGTTTTCCTTATTGTTCACACACAATTTCCCAAAGTGAAACGATTAGAAAGAATAACACCCTATTCCTTCAGTCTGCCTTTTACGTACCTTTATCATATGGGTGTTTGTTTATAGAGAGATAACAAAAACCTCTGCAAACTATTCTTCCCAAATAACCACATTTCCACAACCATTATTTTAAAAATATTGAATAGATTTTTTAATAGACTCTATTTTATTTCTCCCCATGGGAGCCATCACTTACACCTGTCATAAGTGGGAATTCAGCAGGATATAAATAGCGCAAAGAAGCAAAAACCAGAAAGTGGAAAAAAATGTATGCAAGAAGTGGGAGAGCTGTGGGTGTAGATGTAGCCACAGGTAGGGAGAGTGGTATTTACTTAGGTTGGCAGGTGTTACTGTATTTTCTGGCTATTGTCCAGACAAAGTGTTATCAACTGGGAGTTGAGAATTAAATTCTACTTTATGTACCCACAGTGCTTGGGAGCCGAGGGCACATAATATTAGATGTGTCCAAAGACTGGAATTTCGTCTAAGTGATAATAGGGCTCCAGTTATGGTAATGTTCAGGGGCAGACATTAGCATGAGACTAGAATTGGCAAAATCATGGCAAACTTTATTCTTAGGTGGGAGCAGAAATTTAAGCTGGTAACCAGAATAGGAATTTAGAAGCAGTAACAAAAGGCTTGTTAGAACAATAAGAGATACTCACAGAACATTCTTATAACAATAACAAGCCCCTTGAAAAATTCAAGAGCCGTCAGAAGGAGAGATGTGAAAGTTCTGAAGGAGGCACATAGACACTGATTGCGTAATGGTCTTCCGTGGGTAGAGGATTGTTTTTAGCAACTGCCCTTGGTGGTGCAATTTGAACTCTACTTTCCCATAAACCTTTAATTAGAACATAATAACAAGTGCTATGGAAAAGCCTAGAGAAGTTTTGCAGGGTGACGGAGGAAGTGACTAACTCTACTTGTAGTTCAGAAGAGGTGTTATTTGTGTATCTTAAATATGTAAGAGTCTTCTGGAATGAGATGTATTCAAGACAAGGAGACAAGGTGTGCAGCTAAGTAGATATGAACAGGAAGAGCTATTTGGTGGAGCTGGATCTTCACTTGACTCTGGTGAGGTGAAGGGAAGGAAGGAGAAGGAAGGAAAGAGGGAGTAAGTGAAGGCAACTGTGTAAAGCCCTGCAAAGGGTATAGGTAGGTCCTATTAATACTGAAAATCTGGTAGCAGTCATGATCAAATTGCATTGTAGGAAAATCATTTCAGTCTGAGTTCAAGAGCTCTCAAGGAGAAGTGCAGGACCCCGACCGGGAATCGAACTGCGATCTCCTATATCATAGGTTGATGCTCAACGGCTGAGCCATGCTGGCCAGGCTACCTAAATGTTTAATATTTGGCTATAGATTAAATTTGGAGCAAAATTGAAACAACATTTTAAAAATTATATCCATAGATACTCAGAGACCAAACTTTACCCCAGATCAATGACTATGGTTTTAGATAGGTTGCAGCTCTGTAGGGGAGAGGTAAAGTCATATAGAAAACAAATTAGATTTTTAAGATACAGACAAATTATATTTTAGCTAAAGCTTGTATACCTCAGGATATACATTTTCTGATGTCACCTGATTCTGAGAGTGCCATCATGTTAACTCAATCAGAGAGAAAAACATTTGACTTTTGGAATCTCTGTGCACTTAGTTTTCCATCAAAAGCCATTCCAAACAGTTTTGGTTTTTTTTTCCCCAAAGCAAATAGTCAACTTATTTAAAGAAAACTAATTCTAAAAATTGACACTGGTAGCAAATTTGAATTAAGGGTTGTCATTTGTTTCCATTTTCAATCTGTGAGAAGGCATACAGAATCATGAGGTAAAAATGCTAGAAAAATGTCAGAGCTACCAAGCTATATATTATCTGCTTTGGATTTTTTCTTTCATTTTTACTATAACTGAATTCTTTGTGAAATAGGTGTAGTAACTCATATTTTCTAGATATACCCTATTTTTCTGATAGTTGGAATATTACATAAAATCAGATGGTATGTAGCTATCTTGGGTAAAGCACTGAATTCTTTCCCAAATTACTCAAAGAAACAGAGGTCTTTATGGGTCTCAAGTATTTATAGAGAAAATCAGGATGAGAATGCATTTTAATTCCAGGTGATGTGATATCCATTTATTCTTCTTTCTCTATTCTTTATCCCCCTTATAACCTTAAGAACAAACAAACAAACAAAAACCAAAACACCTCCATATATGACTCATCTTACTCTAACTCCTTACCCAAACACCATTTCTTTATTCCATCCTCTCCCGACATGTTAAGGATCATATGAAGAAACTGCCACATGAAGATGCTTTTGGCATTTTCTGTAGACATGCTATTAAAATTGGCCACTTCTTTCATCAGGTAAAAGTCTGGACTCTGGGACAGTGCAGGAAATAAAACAAACACTCCTGTTTTCATTAAACTCACATTCTAGCAACAGGAGCTTAGCAATAAATGAAGTAAATGAAATATATCGTGTTAGATGGTGATAAGTGTTATAGCAGGAAGGGCCTTTTTGGAGGGTTTGTACTTGATTGTGTGGTCAGTAAAGACTACACTAAAAAAGGACTATTGGAGTAAAAACTAGCAAGAGGTGAGAGAGCAAGCTATAAGGATGTTAGGAAGAAGAGTAATCCAGGCAGTGGAACAACAAGTGCAAAGGGCCGAGGGCAGAAATGTGACCTGAGTGTGTCAGGCAGAGTAGCTGCATTAGAGTAAGAGAGGGGTGAAAGATGAAGTCAAAGAGGCAGGGGGGCTGGTATACGTTGGCTCATATAGATTATACGGCTTTTGACTTTTGTGGAATGAGATGGCTTAAGAGTTCTGAGCAAAAAGAGTGACACTACATTATTTTTTTTTTAGCAGGATTACTCTACTGTATTGAGAATAATATGTAAGGAGAGCAACTGTGTCATTAGGAAGATGCTGAGATTTACCAGATGAGAAATGCCAGGGGCTAGCAATAGGTAACCTTAGAGGTGATAAAAGTATTGGATTTGGGATGTAATTTGAAAATAAAGACAAGATGGACCGACAAATTAAATGTGGAATGTGAAAGAAAAACTTCCATTAATAGGTAACTAGGAGATTGTAATTAGCTCCTACAGACATGGAGAGTGAGCAGAAGAGCAAGTGTGAGACAATTAGGGGAGTAAGTGGAGAGGAGAGGTTAAGAGCTCAGTTTGTACACATATTAACTGAGTACACGCTTGTTGGAAATCTAGGGGAGGTCTTGAGTGAGCAGCTGGATATGTGATTCTGCAGTTCAGGGGAGTGGTCCAGGCTAGAAATAGACATTTAAGAATGATCAGCGTTTTATCGGCATTGCCTGTCTTCTACATTCTAGAATAATTAAAGTCTTTCTTATCTTTCATCAGATGGTAGCATATTTATAGTATTTTCTCCTGGAAAAGGTTGATGGTTCGCCTAACATTTCCCCCCAAATTCTCTTTGTTTGTTGCTTCCACTAATTTTAATGGAAGAAATAGGATCGACTCTGATTTAGGCAGGCCCGGACAGAAGGTGCACAGCCGCCTAGCGAAAGCGTTTCTACAGGCTTCCTTGGGAAATGCAGGCACGTGGGGGAGAGAGTTAGGCCTGGCTGAAGTTTTTTCCAATCAATGCGACTTCCCAGCAGTTCACAAGTGAAAACAAACAAGAGGAAACGAATTGAGTGTTCCTCCACTTGACCTTTGTTGTTCAAATAGTAATTTAGTAATTTTCCAGATGCAGTTTCTCTTTTCTGAAAGGGAGGCAGCTCAGAGGGTGCTTGGCAGCGACAGGGTTGCACTAGTGGGGATCTCCTGTAGAGATGCGTATGGCAAGCTCTGTGGTCACTGTTTTCAACAACCAGCTGTTCCCTTCGTTCTATTTTATTTTTTAACTTACATTGTTAACACTCTTATAAATGCCACTCCCCCCCCCCTTTGCCACCTCCACCCAGCCCTGCCCCCCTTCCCTCTGGCCATCACCACACTGTGTCTGTGTCTGTGTCTATAGGTTATGCATGTATGTTCTTTGGCTAATCCCTTCACCTCTTTCATCCAGTCCCCCTACCCCTCTGAAAGCTGTCAGTCTGTTCCATGCATCAATGTCTCTGGCTCTACTTTGTTCATTAGATTCCGTATATAAGTGAGATCATATGGTATTTGTCTTTTTCTGACTGGCTTACTTTGCTTAGCATATCATCTCCAGGTCCATCCATGCTGTCACAAAAGGTAAGATTTCTTCTTTTTTATGGCCATGTAGTATTCCATGGTGTAAATGTCCCACAGCTTTTTTATCCACTCATCTACTGATGGGCACTTGGGCTGTTTCAACATCTTGGCTATTGTAAATAACACTGCTATGAACATAGAGGTGCAAATATTCTTTTGAATTGGTGTTTCAGGATTCTTAGGATATATTTCCAGAAGTGGAATCACTGGGTCAAATGGCAGTTCCATATTTAATTTTTTCAGGAAATTTCATACTGTTTCCATAGTGGCTGCACCAGTCTGCATTCCCACCAGCGGTGTACCAGGGGTCCCCTTTCTCTACACTGTCCCCAGCACTTGTAGTTCATTGATTTGTGATTGGTGCCATTTTGACAGGTGTGAAGTGATACCTCATTGTGATTTTAATTTACATTTCTCTGATGATTAGTGACGTTGAGCATTTTTTCCATGTCGATTGACCATCTGTATGTCCTCTTTGGAGAAGTGTCTCTACAGGTCCTTTGTCCATTTTTTAATTGGATTGTCTTCCTTGTGTTGAGTTGTATAAGTTCTTTATATATTTGGAAATTAACCCCTTCTAAGCTGTATCATTGGTAAATATGTTCTCCCATACAGTGGATCCCCTTTTCATTTTATTGATGGCTTCTTTTGCTGTGCAAAAGCATTTTAGTTTGATGTAGTACCATTTGTTTATTTTTTCCTTTGTTTCCCTTGCCCAACATCCAAACGAAGAGACACAGGGCAGTGTCCTGAACAGAGGAGTATGTGTCTTCATGGAGTTTGGAGCCTGGCTGGGTGGCCTGTTCCCATGGTTTTTAAATAAAACTATTATGTTTTTCTCTATTAATATATTCTCACAATTTTATATACACACATACACATATTCATACACTTCATACACCCCTAGAAACACACACACACACACACACACACACACACACTCTCTACACTGATATATTACAAGGACACTGGCTTCTCTGACTGGGAAATTGATAAGATCCCAAAGGAAACTTGAAGTACTTTACAAATCTATTACATCCTTTGGATAGTATTTTGAGGAAGGCCTGAAGAGAAGCTTAACTTTGTAGATAGGAGTTGCTATACTACAAAAGATGTTTCAGGTATAAAAAGAGGAATAAAGTCCAGGCTGGGCCTGGCTCAGTGGCTGATTATTGATCTGTGATCCAGGAGATTGAGATTTGATTCTCAGTTGGTGCACATGTGCTGGTTGCGGGCTCCATCCTTGGTGGGGGGCATGTGGGAGGCAGCCCATCGATGACTCTCATGAATGATGTTTCTGTCTCTCTCTCTCTCCCTCTCCCTTTCTCTCTCTGAAACCAATAAAGATACTTTATTCCTCTTTTTTTTTTTTTAATGTAACTTTCTAAATAGTGATAGTCTAATCTAAAGTAAAGATCAGTCGATAAAAGGAAATACATGCTTTTGAAGAGGCAATGCTCAAATATTCTAGGGGAACAGAGAACTTGAGATGATAAAGATACTTTCTAAAAAAAGGTTATTGGAAGCAACTATTTAGGAGTAAAATGAACAGAAATAAACTCAAAATTGGATGATTCATGGAGATGACAAAAATATATATTTATTACAATAAAAGCAGCTAATATTTGCATAGTGCTTTATACTTTGCACTAAAACTACATAATTTATTTAATCTAACCTTATATAATTCTTAAATGGGTACAGAGTTACAATCTTTTTATGAAAATAAAAAAACTGAAGTCCAAAATGGATACTTAACAGGGCCAAGATGCTATAGTCAGCAAGAAACACAATCAGAACTTGTGCAGTTTTTATGACTCCCCATCCTGTGTTTTTCATTGGGATCCTAATTATAACCATTAGTATTTTCGGACAAACATATATGAAAGTGCTTTCCAAAGTTGTTAATTATAAACACACAGAGAGGCATTACATTACCTTTGGTCTTTGTACTGAAACGTTTACTATAAGCACACTCTATGACTGACTATATACAAATTTAATTTCTCTAATGTATCTAATTTCTACTCTACAATATCTCAAAGTCAAAGCAAGAAAAGTTTTGTAAACTACTTAAGTTAAACTACAAACATTTTGTAAATCACTTAAGCAAAAAGATTTAGTGAAAGACTAGTTTGATGGCTTAAATTATTGAGTTATTAATCCTTGAAATCATTTTCAGAATATTGGCTTTTTTATTGAATAAATGAGAATTCATGTGAGATTAAAGTAAGAGACATGTGATTCTAATGGCTATTGGAACAAGTACCATGCATTATTTAAAGAACTACACCAAACAGCCAAATAATCATAGTTTGGAAGACCAGGGGCCAGATTCAAAGTCAAATATCTAGTTCAGAGCACAGGACATTCCATACTTAAATTATTACTAAATTATATCCAAGGTCATTTCATCTTTTCTTAATAAGAGATTAATTTTTAGAAAACAGAACAGAAGTTTGAATAAACATTTCTTAAGGCATGCATTGATTCTGTGACATGACTATGCCTTGAGAAACTTGAGCTACAGTCTCTCACTGCATAACAACATTTTGGTCAACCATAGACTGCATAAGTGACCATAGTCCCATAACATTTCAATGGAGCTGAAAAATTCTTATCTCCTAGTGACACTGTGGCCATCATAGCATCATAGCGCTATGCATTGCTTACGTGTGTGTGGTAATGCTGGTGTAAACCAACCTGTACTGCCAGTTTTATGAAAGTATAGCACAGGACAGAAAGGAAACATGAAAAAGGGGCAGTTCTGACCTCGTTTAAGATACATCAATAATCCAAGCTTACAACACTGTTTATATCTCTGAAGTATTCTTCCCTTATAAAATAATGTACCATAAAATGTGCATTTAAATAGTAGCTTTATTTTAGATAACAGGCAACAGAGGAAGGGACCAAAAACATTAATGTGTTGAAATTGAGTGATAAAATAATTTAAACACCCAGAGAAAAGTATAGCACATACAATTAGAATTATGTACAATACATAATACTTGATAATAAATGACTGTGTTACTGGTTTATGTATTTACTATACTATACTTTTTATGGTTATTTTGGAGTGTACTCTTTCTATTGATAAAAAAAAAGTTTCTCATAAAACAGTATGCCATGTTATGCCAGAAGCTGCCTCAAACATCCTTTTTACTGGGTCTCTTGATTGTATTATTTTCTCTTGTGCTTGAGTTACTCTCAGTATGTTTTATAAATTTAGTGTAGCCTAAGTGTACGGTGTTTGTAAAGTCTCAGTAGTGTACAGTAATGTCCTAGGCCTTCAGATTCACTAAGCATCCCCATCACTGACTCACCCAGAGCAACTTTTAGTCCTTCAAGCTCCATTCATAGTAAGTGCCCCATAAAAATATAACACTTTTTAATATTTTTTACCACATTTTTACTATACCTTTCTCTGTTTAGATATGGTTGGGTAACAAACACTTACTATTGTATTATAATTTCCTACAGTATTCAGTACAGTAATACACTGGACAGGTGTGTAGCCTAGGAGCAGTGGGCTATGCTATACAGCCTACGCATGTAGTAGGCTACACCTAGTAGGTTTGCGTAAGTGTACGCTATGATGTTGTCACAATGATGAAATTGCCTAAAGACACCATTCTCAGAAGGTATCCCAGTTGTTAAGCAGCATAAGACAGTACTGAGACTTTGTTTTCTCAGGCTTCCTTTTCTTTTTTGTTTTTAAATATGTGTTCATTGATTTTAGAGTGAGAGAAAGGGAATAGGAAAGAGAACCATCGATAGCCTGCCTCCTGCATGACCCATACTGAGGATGCTCGACCACCTGACCCACACCGGCCAGGGAGACCTTTTCTCTTCTAAAGTGCAGTAAAGATCAAGACCCAGCTTCCATTCCTATGACAACTTCACAATTTTATGATTATGTCATTTTAGGAGTGTGATTCTTGCTACAGACTTGGGCACATTTACAAAGAAAACAACATACAAATGGATTGGATGGCATTTAATGAATTAATTGTAAAAATATTCAAATGTGAGGGAGTTCAGTAAACTATTTCATAAATTCCAAATGTAAAGATCAAAAGAGAACATGGAAGTACTGATTTAATGAAGTTTGCTGCTTTATGCATAACCATGACTAACCCCAGCATGGGGGAGCCTTCTGTTAATGAGGAAACTTTTGTTGATTCAAGTGAGCAACTAATAATGTCTACCTTTAGGGCACATGAATCTATTATTTCAGTCCTGGTGAACAACAAAATGGAAGAATAGAGCAGGAAATGTAATATAATTGCTTGTCTTAAAGGAAAATCCGCTCTCCTTTGAGATAGAGAATTTCTTCTCTGTCTCCACAGCAATGCTTGTCTATGCCGCAGGAAGCCAGGTGTGCCATAAAGTAAAACCAGCTTGCTCTCTTCTTCTCGGGTTATGTTAGCTGAATTAATAAGCAGAGTGAGTCCTCTAACTACATCTCATTGTTAATGCTAATTATTTCAGTGTATGAAAAAACATGCCTGTTACCTGAAGTTCCCTTTCCATGTGTGATCTAATCTGAACACAGCAAGGATATACTATTAAATTCTGTTTTCATTGAATTTCAAAAGAAAACAGAACAAAACTCAAGAAAACTAAAGGATATAACAAAGTGATGGTTTCGAGACTGGGGTGGGGAATATTCGGAAGAGATACACACCCTGGAACTTGAGGTACTATGGGGCAGTGGAAATGAATGGCTCCTGAAGTAATAAGATCTAGGTTTTAACTCCATTCTGCATTTCATATGAAAATGGTGTTAATCCAGTGTCTTGACTTAGGTGAGCCTGATTTCTCTTTTATATACCAGGGATAATCATACATTCAAGTGTAGATTTAAAGATTAATAGAGTCTATAAAGAGTCTCCTTGTTTGTTTTCATTTTATTACCTAAGTTATTTTGTGCTTTCATTGTGTGTGTCTGGCAGTTCTCATTTTGTGTCCTCAGGAAGAAAATGCAATCTCACATTTTTAAAGTTGATGTCCTCCCACTAATTCTGTTGATCCCTGTAACAGGCTGTCATTGCTGTGCAAGGCATTTATAAGCACAATTGAAAATTAACCCAGTTCCCAAGCTACTTTGAGTTTCTATGGACACATTTATTTATATTCATTTGAGCTACAGTGATGAGAGAAACTGAGATTCATCTAAATCTTGGAACCAGAACCCTCTCCTTGTAATTATTATTTAGTCATAAAGATGTACTAGCAGACAATTTGTGATGACAGCAAATGGAAATTGGATAGTCTCTGATTCCCACTTAATCCTGTTTCCCACTTGGTAGGACCAGATGCTGATCCTTACTTAGCAGACCTGATTTCAGTAAGGATAGTTCTATGTTGGTTTTATTTGGTTATTTTCACATACTAAAATTTTAATCAAAAATAAATGAAAACTTAAAAATAGGAAGGCTCAGCTGCTACAGTCAGAACCCAATGTAATTCAACTTATTGAGTATGATAATTTCAAAATATCATGAATAGTAATGGGTCATCAAGTAAGTTAGAAGAGATAAGACATAGAGGTATATGATGATGACTTTTATGTTAAATCTTGGTGATCTCAAACTTAGGTTCCAAACTTGGTAGACCAAAGAGGTTGGCTTCTTTAACTAAGTTATTATACCTATAAATGGTCACTATGTCAGCCTTAGGACATTAATGATAGGAGCTATGATATGTCTTAACTCAAATTTGTGGCATGACATTTTAGTAATGGATTGCTTCAAATTCCAGCCTCTAGCAACCCTGGTACTATTTATGCTTCAGGACAAGGAAACTTTAAAACTGCATCTTGTACTACATGGATGTGCAGGGTGACAAACTGGATGTATCTGGTATCCCCAGCTGATGATTCTAAAACAAGGCACAACAAATCATTAAGATGCAAGACTCATGCTTGGCTATGATAGAGTCTCTTCTAATGGTTTCTCCAGGAATCCATGAGGAATGCTTACATATTTTGCAAGTGCGTTCTGGTTGTTACTTGTTACAAGTATGGCTGTAGATCACTGCCCTATTTTTCATATGCAAACTTGAGGCAACTTCTGCTTCTGCTACTTTGTGCCTTGTGTGGGTGGGACCCTTTTATATTTTTACCAAAGTAATTGCCGATACCAAGCTTACCCATTGAAGAGAATTTGCTTGAAGAGTTAGGCAAAACTAAAGGGAATTGTAAGAACAAACTTTGTCAGTGATAATTATTTCAATTCAAGTTTCTTCCTAGGGATTTCCCTGAATAATCTTTCTCCTTTCAGTTAGTTTCTGTGTTGTAGGAGCCAGTCTGTAATCTTACTATTTCAAGGGAATGGAATCCAAGTCCCAAGCTCTGGACAGTGGTGGCAGTCAGAAGAGAGAAGGGGCGTTAGAGGATTGTTTTCCTAAACGAAAAGGTAGTATACTGGAAAGCAACTCTGCCAATAATAATGGCATATTTTATTGTGATGCCAAGTTTGACTCTTCATTGATGTAAAGCATTTCTTTTCAGAGCAGAAGTTTGCTATGTCATTGTATAACAAAACAATTTTATGTAAATAAGACAGATCACCCTCACAAAGGGATGGAAAAAATGTTGGACAAAATTAATTAAGCAGTTTCTCTCCCTTCATAATCATCAAGACTTCACAAAAATAATTGTGGTCTAGGATAATGTTGCCAACCCTATCAGTTACTGGAAAGTAATTTCACATAATTTGTTTCTGTAATATCCACTCTGCATTTAGATGAACATGTTCCTCCTTAACTTTAACAGTCAACAAAGTACCTAGTAACAAACTAAGTGGCTTTGGAAAAAATAATATTTAGACAGTTTATAGAATCAGTTTCTTCTTTTGTAAAAAATAAATAATACGTGCTCTTTCAAGTTTATCGGTTGACTGGTTAATCCCAGTGCCATTTACACCCATGTGTGTGGTGGGGTGGAGTCTTCTGAGTTTGGTTAAGAGAGACTTTGGCCTGATCAGTGCTGCCATTGTTCCTCCAAGAAGCATTTTAATCTTTATTTCCTCCCTGCACCTCACCCCTACACACACATCACCGCTACCACCTTGTATGAAACTGGCAGACTCAGACTATCCGAAATGTCTTACTTTATAGTTTAGTCATACTTCACATAAAGATGTTTTAGCCACAGGAATGATAACACTATGATGAGGTTATACCTCTTTAAAAAAAAAAGATTTAAAAGTCATAGAAATGACCTAGAACTTAAAATTAGAGCCAAAAGACATGACCAGCTATATTTAGTCAATGGGTTTTAGTATAAAGTAGGTTTTTGTTGGCATGTATTATTTACAAATCTACAGTGCCCTTCTAGCTTTTATTTAAAAACCTGAAAAGAAAAAAATGACAAAGGTTAATGTTCACAAGTAGCATATTTACATATACATGTTTAGCATATGTACTATATAAACACACAAAGTACAAAAAAATAAAGCTCATCATAAGAGTGTATCTGATGGACTGTGCATGGTGTAGTAATATAATTCACATTGATAATGATTCTGTTTACAGTACTTTAATAGCTACATTGATTATATTTGGAATAATGAATTGCTTATGTTAATAGTAATTGGAATTTGCTTATTTAAACACCTATCATTGCTAATTTCAGTTAAGATTATACAATTAAATGGCTTTTATCAAACTTTCTTTGGGGAACAACACATTCATTTTGATATGAAAACTGTTTTAATGCCAGATTTATTTTAAGCTAACAGGTTTATTTTAAATTAAAAAACAAAGCTGTAATTATGAATAAATGCCTTGTAAGCAGATGTGCCTTGTTTTAGTAAGGACCCAGTACCGTAGGGAATATTTTATGAGTTTTTTTCCTTCTAATATGCTTTTCCTTCAGTGTTTTTAAATTGTTTTCATAAGCTATTTATCACAATGATAATATGAGAGGAGTTAAAATAATGTTTTCTGTTTCACAGATGAATGTATAGGATTATTAATGATTAAATCAGTTCCTCAAAGTAATGAATGCACCATAGTTATTTCTATGGACAGGTTGGAACAGTATTTGGTATAGACAAGGTGACTCAAAAATACCTCAATAGTGACTGAATGTTTGAAATAGTGAATTAAACTCCAGTCTGCTACTTAGTTGAAGTCTAGTCCTCTGGATTTTAGTGACTAATATGGGCCCCTGGACATAATAGATGTGAGGTATGCTTGAAAAAATCAATGTCCTGGCCTAGGGCAGTGGTCCTCATATGACTGTACCAAGACCATACACAGATCTAGGAAACTGTTATGTGGGATTAGAAGATACTAGTTCTCAGTCTCTTCAACTATAAAATGTAAATGTAAAAATTGCCCTGCAGAGCTATGAGAATAACATAAAGTAAATAAAGTATGTAAACCAGGGCCCGGCCAGGCGTGGCTCAGCAGTTGAGCATCAACCTAGGATCCAGGAGATTGAGGTTTGATTCTGGGTCAGGGCATATGCCCAGGCTAGGGCCTCGATCCCCAATGACTCTCTCATCATTGATGTTTCTGTCTGTCTCTCTCTCCATCTCCTTTCCTCTCTCTGAAATCAATAAAGATACATAAAAATAAAATAAAATAAAATAAAATAAAATAAAATAAAATAAAATAAAATAATAAAATAAAATAATAAAATAAAATAATAAAATAAAATAATAAAATAATAAAGTATGTAGACCAGGGTCTATGGCACCTAGAATGTCCTCAATAAATTATAGGTCCTACTAGTTTCAGGTCAAAATAATTGATCTGTGAAAATGAATATATTTACTCAACATTTTAAAATCATTCAAATACTAGTCATGATTTCATGGGATTATGTGTATAACATCCTACCACTTTCACACATTATAACATTCCTTTATATACTTCTATTCTGCTTTTTTCACCTCTACATCGATGTTGTAAGGTTCACCTGTTTTTAATTATTCTTAACTTCACCATTCTGCTCTTTCCTAATATATAAAGCCTTATTTACTTATTTATTTTGACCTGAAATTACTTTTGTGAACTCTGTGTACACAAAATATTATGTTATTTTGGGGGGGGAAATATGTTTTACTTAAATATGAAGTCTAATTTCAAGAAATATTAACCTAATATCTGAGGAAAATATTAAATTGATAACTATAACACAAGATAGAATTTAATATGTATAAAACTAGTTACATAAATGCTATAGGGTTTCAGAGAAGCTGTACTATATCTGTTGCTCTCAGGTGAAGATAGTTTTAAAATATAGCTAGAGCCTGGCTAGTGTGCCTTAGTTGGTGGAGCATCATCCCATGCACCAAAAGGTTGCTGGTTCGATTCCCAGTCAGGGCACAAGCCCAGGCTGGGGGACTCGATCCCCAGTTGGGGTGTGTGCAGGAGGCAGCAGATTGATGTTTCTCTTTCACTCCAGTGTTTCTCTCTGTCTCTCCCTCCCCCTTCCTCTCTCTCTAAAAAGTAAAAAACCAAAAACATATTTATTAAAATATGGCTAGAATTCTCACCACAAAAAAAGAAATGGTAATTATGTGGCAAGATGAACGTAGCGCTGTGATGGTAATAATTTTACACTTATAATATATATATAAGTGTATTAAATCAACACATTGTGTACCTTAAACTTATATAATGTTAAATGTCATTTATATCTCAATAAATGTCAAAAAATATGGACAAAATTTTAGAAATTGGCCATTGCATCTTGCAAACCTAGGACTTCCTCTTTAGTTTAAAATGTTCCTTGCTCAGGCGCTTTTGATGATTAGCTGTTTGGAAATCACCGCGAGCCAAATTCATGACATTCTGTCCTTGGCTGGACTTACTCCAAGGTGCTAGAAGAACTAAGATGAGAAACAGGGGTATGGGCCTTATAAAGGAAGAAAAGGGAGTGCACATGCTTCTCAAGAGAGGGTCGCCTGTTATAACAGTGGCCTATTAAGTTCAACTTGTTTGTGTAAATGTACTCCTCAGGCTCACAAAAAGCGCACCTACTAGATTGGGCATTTGCTAGCTACGTGACTTAGTGTAAGTTAATTAGAAACTCAGAAACTTTTCTTTTGCACATCTTTAAAATGGGACTAATACTGCCTGTCTGAGGACACTTAGTGTGACTGAGATGACTGTGTAATCAGCGAGCTGACATATAGAACAGGATGGGTTGTGCTCCTAGAGCCATGTTATCCTCTGTCACCAATGCCTGTCCAAATGTGCTTCGTGGGGCGGGCGTTTCTCCACTGCGTGGAAGACGGTGAAGCCTCAAGACTCTCCTGGTCTTAGCCAGTGTTCTCCAGGCAAACAGAACCGAAAGGAGTGGCTTAAACAGTAGAAATGGATGGCCTCAGTTTTGGAGGCTAGAAGTGTCAGGAGAAGGCTTGGCAAGGTGGGTGCTTTCTGAGCACTGGGGGGGGGCCTTTCTCCTCGGCTTCTAGGTGGCCTCTTCCCTGTCTTCACATTCTCCCCTCTGCATATGTCTCTGTGGCCAAAGTTTTTTTTTTTTAAAGTATGCTAGTCACACTGGATAAGCGCCTATCCTAATGACCTTACTTTAACTTGATTATCTCTGTAAACACTATCTTCACATAAAGTCACAATCTGAGGTACTGGGGGTTAGAACTTCAACATATGAATTTGGCAGGTGACACAATTCAACCCCTAACACTTACCTCCCGGTCTCTTTCACTTTCCATTCAAGTCTTGCCTCTCTAGAGTTACTATTATCCTGAATTTAGCAATTGTAATTCCTACCCCTTTTTAAAATTATTTTGCCAAATATGTAAGTATAGCACAAAAATATATTGTTTATGCTTGAAAGATAATTCACATTTTATATATTGAACCATAAGATGTATGTTAATATTATATTTCCCCAGATTTGACCATATTGATATGGAAGCTATAATTTATTTCTTCTGTAAGAAACTATATTAACACATTATTTATCCATTTTCTATTTGATGGGTATTTGGGTTTAATTCAGTCTTACTGTTACAAATATATAGCAATAAAATTTCAAAACACAAAATATTATTTTTTAAATATATTATTGTTGAAAGTATCATAGATATCCCCTTTTTGTCCACTATTGATCCCTCCCTCCCCGCCCTACCCACTGCCCAGGCCTTCACCTCACTGCTGTCTGTGTCCATGGGTTACATATATGTGGATATGAGTTATTTGGTTAATCTCTTCCTACTCCCCCCTTTGGGATCCCTCTGTCTGTTGCATGCTTCCTTGTCTGATCTATTTTGTTGATCAGCTTATATTGTTCATTAGATTCCACATATAAGTGAGGTGATGTGATACTTTTCTTTCTCTGACTGGCTTATTTCGCTTAGCATAATACTCTCCAGGTCCCCCCATGCTGCCTCAAAGGGTAAGAGATGCTTCCTTTTCACAACTGTATAGTGTTCCACGGTGTAAATGTACCACTGCTTTTTTATTCACTTGTCTACTGATGGGCACTTGGGCTGTTTTCTCTGGTGTGCAAGGACAAGACATACTTCAAAATATGTACGTAAGAATAAATTTTCAGAATCAGAAATTAAATATGGGTTAGTTTTTTATCAGGATGGCAGAAGTGCTATAAGTATTATGGAACATGGAATTTATTATAGCAATTAATCTTACAAAATTTGTTGAAGTAAAGGTCTGAAAAGTGTCAGGAAAGTAACCACTTCTGCTTGATGTGGTTCAAAAAGTTGAATGAAGCTTGTGGGAAACGAGGCACATCTGGCTGCCAGAGTGGAATTGTGAAGTTCGATGTAGAAGACTATAGAATTTTGCTGGGATTTTGCGGGCACTGCCTCTGAGTTTGCAGCACCATGTCCAGCAGGGCTGACAAAGCTGGGCTGGGTGATGAGTGAAGGTCAGAGGACAAACTGGAAACCACTGTTACCAGTTAGACTTTCCCTTACAGACTAACCAGGCGACATGTACGATCCTCATGGGGCGAATCCTAACAGGAAGCCATAGGTGGGCGGGATTCTGAGATCCCCACTCTCAGATTACCTACTGAAGCGGTATGACGGCCTTACTTCAACTTTACTAGGGATTCCAAATAGATTTTCAAAGTTCCAGTTTATACCTTATTGGCAGTATGTAAGTTTCTTTTGCATTCTTATTAGCATTTTACTTATCAGGCTTTTATTTTATATAGTTGGTATATTTTGTTCAGGGTTTGATTTGTATTTTCGTTTTTTAAACAGTGAACAGCTTTCAAATATTTGCTGTGTTTTCATATTTTCTCTTCTGGGAAATGCCTGTTAATGGCATTTTGCCCATTTTTTTTTTCTATTTAGCTTATTCTCTTTTTTCCCTATAATTTTGAATTCTTTTTTTGTATTCAAACAATAAATGATACATGTTACAAACTTAATTCCTAATTTTCTTAGTAGCAATATACTCATATTTATCTCCTTTTTTCTGATTTGTACTCTCAATGCCTTATAGTTTCTTTGCTTATTGTGATACTTGAGTTACATATACTTTTCTTAGCAAAATTATCTTATTTTAGACATTAATATTAATTCCCAAGTAACAATAAGAACCTCAAACTTCTCTCATTTTGAACTTGATTTATGCTTGAAAAGATTGTAGTGGTAAAGGGGGATGGCTGGATTTTCTGTGTTCTCTTCTCACGTTTCTTTACCTCCTGCAAGTTAACTAGCTGTGGCTCCTGACCGCCCAGAATTTGAGTACTTGGAAGGTGGAGCGACTTAGGGATAACTAAGAAAGAATTATGATTTTTACTTGCTAGGTCTTGCTCTGATTTAACATTGGGGCTGTCTGGGGATTGTGAATATTCAGTGCACTCTCTCTCTTGAAAGTGATTTTGTGTGCTTGGACTGTCCTAAGATTCAAATAATATTTTTATTTTTTCTATCTGGCCACTTAGATTTCTTCTCTGAATCCTTGGGTATCTGGGAGTCCCTCATCTCTGTCTATATCACACCACTCCTATATCCTTGCATTGGACATGTCTTAGGGCTATAGTTAATTTTATCCAATGTCCACTCTGACACATGAGTAAAATTCATTCATTTGTTGCCCCACTGTTGATGGACATAAAGCTCAATCCTGTTGCCATCCCCCTTCTCTCTCTTTCATGACTCAGGCTGATAGAACCATTTAAAAAAATTAGATTCCCCAAAAGCACATGTCATACATTATTCCCATGGACTCCTTGGTGGTTGGCTTTTGTTTAGGTTTAAACCATTAGTGTGCTGAAGCCAGTTCACATCAGCTTGTGAGAGAGTCAATTGTGTGCAACTTTTTCAACTCCAGTTCAATGACATGACATCTGTGAATGAAATTGGCCAGGGTGGGCCTGATGGGTATTGGAAAATTCTAAAACCAAGGTGTGTTTTTTTAAAGCCATTTTCTAAGTGTTTCATTTATCAGCCTACCTCTGGTTTGGCCAATGGGAAGGACTGACAGTAGATCAGAATGCAGGAAAAATGATTGAGATACTTCTCCCTTACTCCCTCCTCTCTTCAGTGCCCCAAATTTGGAAAGCAGCTCCTCAGTTCTCCACAACTCCTATCAAGAACACCACTTCCCCAGAGCCAGCTCTCACAAAGGATATGGTAACATTATTTTACCCCTGCCCGTTTAGTCCTAGGGTTTTCTCTGTACCTTTTACAAGTTCCCTTTACACTACCCACAGCTCCCTAACTAGTAACCTTCATTAAATTTCATTTGAGCCACCTGGTAGGCATTCTGTTTCTTTCCAGGACTATGCATAATTCATCAATCATGACAATTTTTCTGAAATTACTCAAATTCGACCTCAGAATTTTGCTAAATATATAGTGCCCCAGGCAACTCCTACCATTGTATCCAATGTGGCATGCAAGATGAATCTGCTTCAGAATCCACACCCTGGAATATGGGATGATGGCAGTCAGCCTAATCGCCAAGGACACAGTTATAAATGTTCTTTATTGAGTTATGCATGTTCTTATTTTCACATTGACTAATTGCAAGATTAAAGGCCAAATATTTAGCTGTTGGCTGCTGGTGCTGGTCCTAGTCCATGTACATGTATCATTGTTTTTTCTTTTCTCAAATCACAGTGGTTTTCACTTTACTTGAGAATCAGAGAAACTTCAGTCTTGACTCTTTTATGTGCTGCCAAATAACTCACCTGCTGACGTTATTTCACTAGGGGCATAAAAAAAGGACTTATTTTGACTTAAAAAAAAATCTAGCTCTGATGAGGCACATGTTAGGAATATTAACATTTGCTCTCTCTTTTACAACCAATTAGTCATTGAAAACCACATTGGGCCAAATAAAATTCAACGTCTAACGACCCCCCTCCTTTCTAATTTTTAACAAGGCAAAGTTTTAGACAATGGATGACATCCTTCAGCAGATTCCCTTTTCAAAGGATGGTTAACTTGGCAGATGTTAAACTGTATATATTTTATTTCTGAAATAAAAAAAGAAACAGTACTTTTCTTTACTCAAAGAGCACATGTCAAGGGGAAATATTTTATATATAGATTGTCTCGGGAAGTTCATTTTCTTTCCATTTTTACTGCCAAATTTATTTGATTGATTCTCAAATCAACATACTTCTATTTGACATGCTACCTTTTGAAATAGCACTGTCTCATCTTTATAACAGTTAAATACAGTCTGAAATCATAGTGAAAATTAGTTATTTATGGAGATGGGGTAAAGTTTCCCTATTTCAACCCAGGGACTATGGTCATGGACAGAACACTCTCCTGGTTTCTTCTATTTCATGTTTAGCTATACTGAGATAAATAGAAAGTGGATCTATCGGCTTCAAAATAAGGGCCGAAGTAAAAATTGTAGCACTTACTCTAGTATATACTTTGCAAATGCATATCAATGCATATTGGAGATCATTAATTATGAAACAAAGACTCTGCATTTTTTTATTCTTACTTAAAATCTCCATCTTCAAAACATAAGAACAGTAGTTTTATCTTTGCTACACATTCTATCAATTACTCCTGAACTATAATATAGCTTTATGGGCATAAAGGGCATCCACTTTGATAAATAGTATACCCATATGAGACATTAATCTATTTGGCCCTCCTAGAAAATTCAACCTGCCAGATTTGTGGATTGTGAAAGTCTATATTCAGTATTTATATCAACATGTACAACTATATAGATTAATAAATATTCTACATGTTTATATTATACTGAATCATATCTTTCTTTACACTATTCATTAAATTAATATTGTTTTAAGTGTTAACTGACGTTAGTTAACTTCATTTTAAAGAATACTATGGCTAGATAGTTTTAGTTTGTATACCAAACCCCAATTAGTATTCCAAACAGGTTTCCTCTTCATGAGCTACTGGGCCCACTTGATCCCAAAGAAAAATATTCAGGAAGCATTAACAACCTCATAAGCTATAATATACCTGGTATTTTCTTTCTTTTTTTTTTCTGATCATTCCAAGTGTTTACCCATCCATAGGTTTATAAATATTATTTTATCATGTGGAAATTTTTTTACCTCTTATAGCATTTTATTTTCTACTCATCCTAAAAATCTATCTTTAAAATCTCACTTAGATTCTTTACTCCTTCAATATGAATTTATTTCTTTGAGTTCTATTGCTACTCTGAAAACAGTACTATATACTGCTATATACTATATAGCACATATACTGTGAATTTTCACACATCTTTTCCTTAAACAAGTCTATTGTCTCTCCAGGGTTGGGTCTTATGGTATTCTTTTGGCTTTTCTGATAACTAACATAGTAATAAAATGTAATAGGTGCTTAGTAAATGTTAGCTTAATGAATTATTGAATGCATGAACTGCTTTTGTCCAGTTATTGGGATTTATATTAATGATCTCCCCTGAAGCAAACAGCCAAAGATTCCTCTTCAAATATTGGTAAGGAAAGGGTCCTGTGCATTTAACCTATAGGGTTCAACAAAAACATTTTTCTTAGCTTTCAGAGCATATAGATTAAGAAAGTGTTAAATCATAACTGGTAAATGTAGTACCTCTGCAGATATATTCTAATAAAATATTTATATCCAAAACTCATTATAAAATTTGTTATAGTAATTCAGAAAAACAGGGCTAGAAAGTCATCTTAAGCCTGTTTCTTTGAACAGTAAAAGTTTTTAAAAATTCTAACAGAATATTGGCCTAAAATTGGCCATTTCTGTTACATTGTCTCTTTTAGAAGAGGTAGACCTTCGTGCACTATTGGTGGGATTGCAAATTGGTGCAGCCACTATGGAAAACAGTATGGAGGTTTCTCAAAAAATTAAGGAACTATCTTATGATCCAATAATTTCTTGTCTGGGTGTATATATCCAAAGAAATTCAAAACACTAATTCAAAAGATATATGTATTCCTATGTTCATTGCAGCATTATTTACAATAGCCAAGACATGGAAGCAACCTAAGTGTCCATTAATAGATGATTAGGTAAAGAAGTGGTACATATGTACAGTGGAATATTAATTGGCCATAAAAAGAATGAAATCTTACCATTTGCTACAACATGGATGGACCTAGAGGGTATTATGCTAAATGAATAAGTCAGACAGAGAAATACAAATACTGTACCATATGATTTTTTTTATATGTGGAATCTAATAAAATAAAGGAACAAACAAAATCACAGTTACAGAGAACAAACTGATGGTTGCCAGATGGGAGGAAGGGTTGAGAGGTTAGGTAAAAAAGGTGAAGGGATTAAGAAGTAAAATTGGTAGTTACAAAATAGTCATAGAGATGTAAAATACAGCTTAGAGAATATAGTCAATAATAATGCAATAACTATGTATGGTCCCAGGTGGGTAGTAGACTTATGAAGGGATCACTTTGATAGTTATATAAATGTCTAACTGGTATGCTGTACACCTGAAACTAACATATTATTGGCTCTCAACTCTAATTGAAACTGTTTAAAAAGCAAAAAGAAAAAGTAGAACCCACATCTTATTATCTCTGTTAAACTAATCTTAGATACAAGACTGTTAACTGATGACCTGCACCTGTGAATTCAAGATATTAGCTATGTTGAAATGATAGAGATTTCAGGGAAACTTAACATCCCTGAACAAGTTAATAAAGTAGCAACTCAGAAGAATTTTAGATGAAACAAATATAAACTTTGTAAATTAAAAGTGTTTTGTAAGGAATATATCTTCCCTAAACCTGAAAAAAAATCCTTCATTATTAATAGGAAACTCTACACTTAGTCTCTGTAACTAACTGCATTCAGGTGGGATGGAGCAGATTGAGGCAGGCCAATGGTATGATTGATACAAACCAACCTAAACCCAGAAAAGCTGAATAAAGGCATCAAAGAGGTGGGAAGCAATCAGAGTGAGTCTAAAATTCTGGAGAAGAGACAAGCTTTCATAGGTAGGCTGAGAATTGGCAGACATTTTCTCTTGGGGCCATTTTTCACGTTTTAGTGCTAATAAGGCTGTTGATCTGGGTTTGCAATAGAGTTTGCAATGGGATAATAGAATATAGCAATGCTTTGAAATGTTTTGTGTGCATGGTTGGAGTGACATGGTAGAGAAGTGAGGGACTGTAGATATGGCCAGTCTCCCAAGACCTTTGCTAAATTTTGACCTATAAGGCTGACTAGAGAACAAGCCAATAGTTTCTAGAATTGGTCTGTCCATACAGTAGTCACTAGCCACATGTGACTAGCTAACACTTGAAATGTTGCTAAATTGAGGTATGCGGTAATAAAAATACACACCAAATTTTTAAAGGCTTAGTACAAAAAAGAGAAAAGAATGTAAAATATCTCAATACTTTTTATATTAATTGTAAGTTGAAATAGTAGTATTTTGCATTTATCAGATTGGATAAAATATATTAAAATTAAATTTCTATGTTAGTTTTTATTTTACTTTGTAAAAATTAAAGTATAGTTAGTATACAATATTATGTTTGTTTCAGGTATACAACACAGTGATTCTTTATTTGTATGTCTTACAATGTGCTCACCACACTAAGTCTAGTAACTACCTGTCACAGTGTAAAGTTATTACATTACTATTACAGAATTATTGTCTATATTTCCCTTTATGTTTTCCACCCATAACTCCCCTCTCCCTCCCTTCTGACAACCATCAGTTAGTTGTCTTTTTATTGTCCAACATGGTAAAAATAATGTCTCCGTCCTCTGGGGCACCTGTCATGCAGGCTTACTCTCAATGCGGTTCCCAGACTAGGTATTCCTCAGCTGTAAGGTAAATCTATTGCATGTGCAGGATTCACCTGGGCCTTTCTACTTCACTCCTGTGGGACAGGTGCATCTGCTGCTTGCTTTACCATGAGGAATAAAGTTTTTTGATCCAATTTTCCGTGTCTTCTGCCAGCATACATGAAAATATGGAAGGCTAATTTGTTACCTTGTAAGTAGGGTAAAATATCAAACCCTTCACAATTAAAGACACTTTTATTTTTTAACATTTCTGTGTCTTTATAAAGTCTGTCACACAAAATATTTTGAACTGAATGACAATTAACATATGACAAAAACATACTAGTGGTAAGAAGTGCTTAGAAGGAAATTTATAAATTAGAAAAGAGAAAAGTCTAAAAAACAGTAACTTAAAATTCCACATCAAGAAACTTGGAAAAAGAACCATAATGCAAATAAAACTGAATGATTGACATAATAAAGATAAGAGCAAAAAACACTTGAAATAAAGATAACATATTCTGAAGTTGGTTCTCAGGATTAATTAAGGTAATAAACCTCTTGCAAGACTAATAAAAAATAAGTGAACTCACTACTAATATGTGAAATGTGAAATAGTACATCTCTACAGATAGTACAGGCGTCAGAGATGAAGAAGATATGAAAAATATATACAAATAAACTTATTAATTTGAGTTAAATGGACAAACTCTAGAAAAAATACTAGTGTCATTGAGGACATGGAACAAACAGAACTATCATACGCTATTTGTGGTGTGTAAATTGGTTCAACAACTGTAGAAAAAAGTCTGCATATTCTAAAGCCCAACACTTGCTCACTATAGAAGCATAAGTTTCCTCTCATTAGGATTATTACCCAACAGAAATTACTTTTAGTATTTGTTGCCCTCTTTGTAACTGCCAAAAAGTTAAAAACTACTCAGAGTCCATCAACAGTGGAAAGGATCAATGAAATACCACACAGCAATACAACAGTGATTGGAATACAACTACATGCAATAATATGGCCAAATCTCACAAATATAATCAAGAAGCCAAACACAAACATGTACATACTGGATTCCTCCAAGTAAAGTACTACAAAGACAAGATAGTCGGATGCTATAAAAGTTACAGTAGTTGTTATTCTGGGGGGTGTTGGCAACTGGAAGATGGGCTGGGGATCGGTTTACGGTGCTGAGTTGGGTCTTGATTACACAGGTGTGCTGGTATGCTCAGTTTCAGGAAATTCTTCAGGCTTTGTAGTTTTCAGAATGAGTATTTTTCTTTATTATAAAATTAAAGTTACCTACATTCAAGCTAATATGCTAGATGTTGGTGATGCAGAAAGCATGTAAAATAAGTTTTCTCACATCAAGGCACATGAAATTTAATGCAAATACAAAATGAACAGGATAATGATACTCGTATGGCCTCTCCAAGAGTAATTGTCGAAACACTATTTTTAAACTAAACTTTACTTTTTAGAGGAGTTTTAGGTTTACATCACAATTGAGCAGGAAGTACAGAGATGTCCCTTTTTAGTCTTTAGTGATGTTTTGGGTAGATCTTTCTGTTCTGGAGGTCACTTAAGTGAAATCTAGTCCAGTCTTCCCAATTTGCAGACTCAGCCTCTGAACTATTTGAAGACTCTGCTTTGCATCTCCTGTAAGCTTATGATTGAGCTTTGACACAAGGAATCTATGTGGGGACAGAGGGTAGACTGAGTCTTTCATTCTACTTACACCACCTCACTTTTCTGCATCCTTTGGTTCCCTGTTTCCCCCCTCAAATGGTATGAATTGGGAGAAGGCATAGAGAAGTGTATGAAAAGTCTTCCATTTACTCTTTCTGTAACATTTTGCTTTTACTTTTGATTCCCTCTATGTGTCTAGGCATCTAAATGTTGGCTCTCCCATAAGGCTCTTATATAAATTCTTTTTTTTCTTTTTTTTTTAAATATATCTATTGATTTCAGAGAGAGGAAAGGAGAGGGAGAGAGAGAGATAGAAACATCAGTGATGAGAGAATCATCGATCAAGCCCCCAACCAGGCATGTGCCCTGACCGGGAATCGAACCCTGATCGCCGGCATCCTAGGTCGACGCTCAACCGCTGAGCCATGCCCGGCCAGGCATCTTACGTAAATTCTTGAGGAAACATCCTATCACCCAATTTTCTGAGTTGAGAGGTACAATGTATTGACTTGACCCAAACCTCCTGTGTTGTTTAACTTCTGGAATCCTTTGGCCCTATTATAAGCCCTCTTGAACTGGAGATTGACAAGGTAGATAGAACCAGGTAGTCTTTTCATTTGTTCTTGGAAATGAAAGCATCCTAACCAAATCAGAGGAACAAAAAAAAACGTCTGGTTGCAGACTCTGTATCTTCTGTCTCCAGATTTTTTTTATTATATGTACTTGGAGATATCAATGCCCTCCAGACAAAGACCAGCAGATGTGTAAGTTGTGTCCATTATTCATGGCAGCATGGGAGAATGTATACCACAGGGGGAATGTGGGAATCTATGTAAGAATATGTTACAAAGGGCTTATTGTCTTTGGGCCTGTGTTAGGTGATTTTTGTGGAGGGTTAAGGAAGCAGGGTTTTGCTCTGTAGCATATGCTGTCAGCAAGTAGATGTAATTCTAAGACTGGATGCTTTACAGATCTTATCTAGAATGAGGGAAGACTATGATGAGGCTAAATCTATAATTGGTATAGATACAACTGTCCCTCACATAAGCTAAGGTAGGGACATGTTGGGTCATTTTTTTTGGCTTAGACAGTGTTGATGTTTTGTTTGTGATCAAACACGACTATGTAGTCTTACCCTTTTCTACATCCATCACCACTGCAGGATCCTCATGTGATATTGATGTTCTGTGATATAAGTTCAACAGAGAACACCAAAGCCTAGCTGTATCAGGCTAGCTTCTAGCAGCACCAAAATTTACCTGATTCACCAGGCCCAGTGGCTGCTTGCTAACTTTTTCTTTTTCAGAGGATAGATCAGCAAGTTCAAAGTCAAAAGTGGACTTCAACCAGATAATAATCTACCAGTCACTCTTCTGGGAGGGCTATTTGTTCTCTATTAGTAAATCTCTTCCAGCCCTCCTCATTTTGCTCATTAGAAGGTCATGGTTGTTCTCAATTTTCTAAATTGCATTTATATAGGCAAATAGGCTTAATAAGGGGATGGTAGAGTCCACATTTTTCAGCCTTATAGCAAGTACTCTGGGCATGTGTCTGATCACTTGTTTCGGCTGCTCTCTTTGAAATAGCAGTTAAATATAATTTACTCTCCAAGGCTTGAGATAATTCTTAGAATTGATATAATTCTAAGATAATAGGAACTTCCTACTATTAATGCACATTTTACAAAACATATCATCTAAAATAATATTGCATAACCTGTTTTCATCAGAAATACTTTATGAACAACTTTCCATATGCAAAGACATTTATCCTCACAAGCTTGAGGAAAAAAATTCTCAATTTAAGTTCCTTTAAAAGAATTAAGGCCTCTGAATTCACATTGTCTTACTAGTAGTGCTATTTTCTGTTTTATCTCACAATAAAATGGTTAGAATGTGTGTAGGACCTTGACATGAATTGAATCTGCCAAAATTCCACTTTTTCTATATTTTCAATCAGTTGTATCACCAAAAGTAACATTTTTGAATTATGTTATAGCTTCCCAAAGAAATGGTTTTGCAGAATTAAAGTTCAGTATTAAAGAAATGACTTCTATAGATGTCCGAAAAGGAAAACTGTTGTTGAATGGAATTCTGAATTCCAGATTTAACTATCCAACTGCCTATTTGACAATTCTATTTGAATTTCTAATATGCATCCCAAATTTACTATGTTCAAAACTGAACTCCTCTCCCCCCACCCCTAAACCTGCTCATCCTACCTTCACTGTCAATAAATGGCAATTCCAGTCTTCCACTTACTAAAGTCAAAACCCAGGAATCTTTCTTAACTCCTTTCTTTTTTTCTCACACTTCACATAAAATAAGCAAACCCTGTTGCTGCATCTTTAAAGCTATATTCAAAAGCAGACCATTTCTTATGATTCTCTACTGTTAACATCTTGCTCTGGTCCTCTTGACTAGATTTCTGACAGAAACTTCTAACTGGGTGGTCTTGCAATTTTGCTGCTGTTCTCTCAGCAGCCAGAGTGATCATGTTAAAATATAGGTCAGATCTTATCGGTCTCCTGTTGAAAACCCTCCAATAGCTCCTATTCTTAATTAGAGTAAAAGACAAAGTCCTGATAAAGTTCTTCAATGTCCTCCCTTTGCTTTCTCAAGGCAGCCATATGACTCTCCCGCTATAGGCTCAGCTCAGCCACACCAGCTCCTTTACTACTAGTAGGACCCGATAGACATGATCCTATCTTATGATCTTTGTATTTGATGTTTCCTGTGCTTGAAAAGCTCTCTCTCCACAGAGATGCGTGACTTGTTGCTGAACTCCTTTAGGTATTTACTCAAGTGTCACTTTTTCAGTGAACTCTGCCCTGGCCACCCTACTTGAAATGGTGCCATTCCCTCCACACTCCATATTTCTCTTCTGTTTTACTTTTCTTTGTGCTTTTATCACCATCTAACGTATTTTTTTACATTGTTACTTTTTTGTGCACCTAAAAGAATGTAAGTTTTATGAGGGCGGGTGTTTTTGGTTATTGTATCACTCATGCATTCCTAAGCCTAGTGAAATGGCCGGCACAATGAATATTATCAATGGGCATTAGTAGAATGAGTTCATAAATAAAAGATCTTCTCTCATCGATGTGTAATTGTCTTTATCTCTGAAGTTCTCCTATTCTGTGTAAGTGGAAAATGTGTTTCTTTTCATGCTTCTAATAAAATCAGAATTCACTTTTTGAATTTAAGTCCATCCCATATGTCCTTTAATTGTCAGATTAAAAAAAAATATATCAAATCTGGATATACGACTTTAAGATCTTTATAATTTTCTTATAATTAGGAAATATATAAAGTAAGGTATGAAATTTTTTATATGCTTAATTTCTATGAAAATATTTACATATTTTTTCATTTTATTTTATGTTTCGTTTAGATAAAGAATTTAATTGAATGATAATTTTTTAGATCATCAGTTCTTAACTTGTTCCTAGAATTAATCTTTGTGTTTTCTGAGTAACGCTTAAATTCCTGACCCTTCATAAACTTTTTTGTTTCTCTAATTTTTTAAGCCTTGATTATAAATATAGGCTTCTGCACATGCTCTTAAAATACTGTTTCCTAGAAACTGAGTAATAAAGAAGTTTTGAATCTTGTATTTTATTTTTTATGCTGGAGTGAAGTTAGCTGAATTTCAAGAATTATCACAAATTAAGAATGTGATGGTTCTTAAAATGCCCTTAAAATATTTTTAAATCATATCATTGTTTTCCAGTGGATTCTGTGTAATACTCCTTCTTACATTATAACACTGAAAATTCAGCACATAAATGCCAGTGTCTATATAGAGAAGTAAGAGCCTCTACTGTAACTTCCATTAAATGAATTTTTCATGTTTAAAAACATGTGAAATGTTGAAGCTGTTGGGGATCCTTCCAGATCCCTTTACTGCTGGTAGGCCCATCCCCCAGGTATGGATGTTGATTGTTAACATCTTAGAGACTTGCAGAGAATATGCCTGTTATCAGTGCAAAGAATAATGTATTTCTCTATGAATATTTTGTTGATTCAAACTATAACACAAAATATCACTCTGTCAAGTAACAGCACCTCTATCAATTTTATATCTAAAGAAATAGCAAATTCACTGTTTCAGAAACAACTAAGTCACTCATATTTAATTAGCTCTATTCTCTGTCAAGGTATTACACTTTGTGTAATTGTAACTCAAATCACAGTGACAATGAGTTCCATTGGCTTAATTAATGGAGATGATTCTCCTCAAGCTGACCCCCAGCTACTTCTGAGAATATTCCCGCTGGTTACCTCTAAGGTGTTTAGGACCTACCCATAGACTTGTGAGTACAGAATTCTTTTCAAACTACTTCACCATGGCTGTTCACCTAGACACAAGTAGCCTCTGCAGCCACGATCTGGGCTCAGGGGAGGGTGGAAGCCTTTGGAGATCCCCTTGTGTGGCACTATTACCTTCTGCGCGGTATACAAATTTGGAAAGAGATCTCACTGAGGGAGGAGGGTTCAGGAATGACAAAAGCAAATTACAAAAGTACAGTCTTTGCACAGCCTAGTTCCATGCTAAACTCTCTTACCAGAGTCATCCCTTGATTCTTTCTGGACTTCATTACACCTGACTTCCAGCAGCGGTGGTTTCAAAAATTACAGGACAGGTGGCTTCTGTGTTGCATAGCTTTCTTTCTCAGTGCCTGGCGCTCTTGCCCCTTTTGAATGAGAAACTGATCATTTTCCTTGTAGCATTCATTTCATGGTCTGAGAGAGGGCTGATTTTTGCTACTATTATTTTTCTTTTGGCAAAACTCACTCTTCCTCTGGGGACCTGACTTCCATCCCAAATTCAAGTCATGAGGTTTAGTTGCGATCGTTTTTACCTCAAACCCCAAAGATTGGCCCTGATGGTTCCAGGAGGTGAAGTTACCTTAACACAGAGCCCGAGCCTGGTAGAGGGTGGAATCTCGCAGGATGACCGCCTCAGCAGTCACCAAAAGAGCCTTGTTGCTAGAACTACCAGGGGCATTTTGGTAGGAGGGCATCCCTGATGGAGCTGGAAACAAGGGGAGGTTTTGTAGGAACAGGAACCACAGAAGATATGCAGCCAATGTCTGAGAAATTACCTGACCAGAGGCAGCCAAAAAAAACCTGTGTCCCAGTACAAAATGAAAATGCAGGCCCTTTGTTCTCTAAGGAGGAAGAGAACTGTGATTACAGATATAAATTATAGATGTTTTTTCTTCTGTGGTCTCTCTTAACTGGTCATGGTTTTTCATTGACATTTTAATAAAGAAACATTAAAGTGTTAAGTCGTTAGTATAAGTTTTGTCATTCCTTTTTATACTATGCAGTGCTATTTTTAAATGAAAAGAGCATTTAATGTTATAGCTCATACATGCATAATAGTTTTTTTTTTTTAGAATCATAGAAATGTTACAGAAATGAATTCAGTTGTCTTCATTTTACTTCCTGATATGTGTGCATTCTGCCAATACACTATGAGAGTGGGCGGTGGCTTCCATAATAGTTATCTTTGTACTTACCCTGAGTTTTGTTGACCTGCAGGTCTATTTGGTGACCTCCTGTGTATTGTGAGTCCAATTGACTTCTATGCTTATGGGGCATCATAAACACTATATGTGAACGGGGTGGTTAGGAATGGTGGACACATATTGTACTTATGTTCTCTGCTTACATGAATGCTCCATTGTCCCAATAAACTTCACTTATAAAACACTAGTTCAAAGGTAAAAAATATTACAAACTTCAAGATGACAATAGTAGAATATTAAGTGACATTGAGGCCCTTCTGAGCATGATGCTCTGTGTGACCAGATGGGTCCTACACTCATGAAGCCTCATCTAATATTTTGTTGTGTGATAATTAGATACAGAGTCAAAGGCAATTTGAACTCTGAAATACTGTCTTCCTTACAAACATTTTCTCTTTTGCTGTGACTGAATTATCAAAGACAATTAAATGACTATTGAGTTTATGTGCAAGAAACTCTCTGCATAATTTACTCTCATTGAATTTTTTCTGGTAATACCAAACTCTACTTCATGGGGTAACCCATTCCAGTTGTGGAGTTGTTCAAAAGCCAGTATTTTCTATAGGATAAAGTACATAGTGTTCATACTGAAATTCACCTGAGTTCAGATTCCAGCTCAGCTAGTTAGTGTCCTTGGATAACTTGATTAGCATGTTTGAATTTGGTTTTCTTCTTCGTAAAATTGGAATTATAATATTTACCACATAGGACCAATGTGAAGTAGTGAATAACATTTGTATGTCTCCTGGAATAAGAAAAGTATAACTAGGGTGTTTAACAGCCATGCTGTCTGTCTCATAGTGGATGTGTAATTCTACCAGTTTATTCTTTTAAACTTAATTCAGTAGAGGTCATTTTCACTGCTCATCAGCAAGTCCATGTATTTCATGCTTCTTTTCAGGAAACAGAAAGGCCTTTAATTACTTTAAGCCACAAATATAGTCTCATTTATGGAATTATAATAGGCAGTTCCATTTATAGTCTAAATTACAACTTAATTTAGCATTAAATCTTCCTTTCCTCAGCCTAGAAGTCTATACTGGGAATAGTGGCTGGTTTCCCCTCTCCTTAACTCCATCATTCATAAATGTTATTTTTGAACCTGCTCTGTTAAAGCAGGGGTGAGAGAGGAGAGCTAAGGCATTAACACAGTTTTATGTGAACTAGTAACTTTATACTGGTTCTTTGGTATTCATTGGATACCTAGGAAGCTTCGTGTTAAAACTTCCCCATCATAAGTTCATTAGGCCAGGGGATACATCTCTCTCATTGGTGGTTGCTTGATCCTGCTTTGCTTATGGGCAACCAGTGATAAAATCCCAACCTCCTTGGGCTGAATTTAAATTGCGAGACCCTTCAGACAGCCCTCTTGGTGATCTCACACTGACTTTCTCTCTCATGTGTCCTATCTTTCATTCTTTACAAAGACTGAGGCATTTCTTACCCAGTGAACCCTGGGAGAGTCAACCTATCACATTGCTGAAATCTCCTCTCTTTGTCTTTATATTGTCCTCCAGTTTTTCTAGCAGAGTGTCACAATTTGCTCAAGCATTGGTGCCATGCCTTCTTCAAGTGAGAGGCAGATAACAGTCCTCTGTGTATCCCAGCTGCGGGATATACAATTCAGTGTTCAAGGGATCCACCTTGAGATCTATTAATGACAGGACTAGAAGATAGAATCATATATTCTTTCCCCAAAGCTGTGATGGGGTTGAATGAGGGTAAGTGTGGGTCTCCAACCATAACAACTGCTTTCTCCAAAGAAGTATTTCTCTTTCATCCCTTGCTCTACTCTTTGAAACCTTTTATAGTCTTAGAATTGAAGAGGAAATTCAAAATTTGCAGAACAAATTTTCTTTTTTAATCCACTGAAAGTTTTTAATATGTTGGGGTTTCTGTTTTATATTAATGCAGGTATCCTAATACCTTTCCTTTCTTCTTACTTTTTTAAATCTTCACCTGAGGATTGCTTTTAATGATTTTAGAGAAAGAGGATGGGAGAGGGAGAGGGAGGGGGGAAGAGAAAGAGAGATGTGAGAGAGAAATGTTGATTGACTGCCTCCAGCACACATCCTGATCGGGAATCATACCCTTCAGTGCATGGACCGTGCTCCAACCAACTGAGCTACACCAGCCAAGACTATTTATTTTTATTTTTTCATTCCTCAGTAGAAATTTAGACTTAAAAACTCCTTTCTAAGATCTTATAAGCAATCAAGGATGTTACTTCTACTATATATTAAGTAGAAACCTAATCTTTTCATGTCTTCATTTGGTCTTAGTTCTATCACAGTACTTTGTTGAGGATATTGAAATTCAAGAATCATTATGATGTTGAATTAAAATGTTATTTTCTCTCAAAACCAGGCCATGGGATTCAGAAATACCTGACACAATGACTCTAATATCCCCTTTCTTGACAAGGTCACTAAAGAGAAAGTCACATAAAATAGGCAAAAAACAAAATAAAACAAAACAGAAGAAGCACATATGACACTGTTTGGGAGGTTGTGATCACACATCAAAGTGGAAACTTCCACTAGCAAAAGAATAGGAAAAACTAGCCCAATATGCAAATGTGAGTCTCTGGCTCCACAATACCTGTGGAATGAAAAGTCAAAGCTTTAGTGCCAATAGCAAAGGAGTAAAAGTATTGGGTTACACAGTGTAGACCAAGTTATTTCTGTGAGGTTTTGGACCTGAAAAAAGAACTGTCCAAAGAGTATTTTAGAATCCAGTTAATAATATTAGTGTACCTCATCTTTTGGATAGAATTAAAGGGGTGGGGAATAAACAAAGGACTTTTATCCTTAGAGGTCAAGCAACCCCTATTATATGTGATAAAATATTTTCTGTAGTAATAAAGAGATCATGTAATCTGAGATTTTTTTTATATCAGTGATAATATGGTCATCAAATATATGTCATTAAAAGGCAAAAGAAGTAAATATCACTTTACTATGCACTAAATGAATCATTCTTGAGGACAAGAAAAGAGCCAATTATATTGAGGTTGTCTAAGAAAAATATAAGGAATTGCTACCTATGATTGGACTAATAGCGTCCCATATCCAGAAGTGTATTACTTAAGTCCATTCAGGCTGCTGTAACAAAATTACATAGACTGGATGGTTTATAAACAATAGAAATTTATTTCTCACAGTTCTGGAGACTGTGAAGTAAGTCTAAGCTCGAGATGCTGGAATATTCAGTGTCTGGCAAGGACCCACTTGGTTCATAGATAACCATCTTTTTGCTATAACCTCACATGGTAGAAGGGATGAGGGAACCTCTAGGGCCTCTTTCATAAGTACACTAATTCCATTCAGGAGGGCTTCAGCTCATGATTTAATCACCTCCCAAAGGCCCTACCTCAAAATGCCATTACACTAGGGATTTGGTTTCAATATATGAATTTCTGGGGACAGAAACATTCAGACAAAGTATATATACAGGGGCAATTAAATGTAAATTCAGTGTCACCTCAATGTAAATGGAAAATTTTATATGAGCTTGAAATCCCAGACAAACCAAGGGACAATTATAAGTAATCGAGTCTTAGTCCTTTAATGGTGTGATGACTGAAAAATAAAGCAGTGCCTCTGCATTGAAAAACAAATGAATGTTCACACCCTTACTTACTAAAGCTACCTGTGTTGAAACAGGATTTCTTCCTTCCCTTTTGGTTTTGCTTCATTTTATATGTGAGCTATAGGACTCGCAGTATTACTTCTTCACTAAGAACAGATACGTACATATTATTCTAGTTTATATAAATCACTTGATTTCTATTTACTTTGACATCCATTTTTAAATTGCCTTCTCGATTTTTTTTACATTCCAGGTGTATTGATCTGCATTTTCCTCTTACTATCATTTATCTTTTGGGCGCTTGCCTTCTTGACTTGTGTATATAAAGGCAGCCTTTCCTAACCTTCTCTAGAGCATTTTAACACACTATTGTCTTTCTGAATCAATGGCTTTAACTATCTCCAAATCTCCTCTGAAAATCCATTTTATTTCTATTAACTTTGTAACACTCTTTAGTGTAGTATTAAGGAATCCTGGAAATAGCTGATGAAACATAATTTCAGAAGAGCTATATTACGAATTTATTAATGAAAAACTCAGGGAGAATCGAGTTTCATCAATTCATGGTAGAGTATTATTTTTATTATTATGCAATGGGCCACTTAAATCACAGAGCTAAGCAGCAAAATATAAGCATTTTAAGATATCAGATTTTTAAAAATCATTCTTAAGTCAATACACAAACTGATGATTGGAAGTGTTTTCTGGCATATTTTATGCTATCAAAGTATGAGATAACAGCACAGTGGAAGAGCTTAGAATTTGTCATCTCATGGACTTGCCTCTGCCCACAGGGGCTATGTGATTACAAGTGAGATAACTAATATTGCTGAGCCTCCACTGCTTCATTTCTGGAATAAGAATAATATATATATATACTTTAAAAATTGTGGTTTTTTTTTTTAAAGTTTTGTCATATGGGAAGTATGAACTAGTGTCCCCTCCTGGATATTTATTGAATTTAATTTTTATAGTTAGTTGATATAGAAAAAGAAGGGCTATTTCTAATATAGGATTATTCAAATAGCAACTATTTTTATAGAGATATAATTTACAAAATATAAAACCATTAAATAAATACACAATAAAATGTACAATAAAATATAACCAATTTCATAATACAGCTTGATAAATTTACCAAACGTATACACCCATGTAATCACGACCTCAATTGTGATAGTGAACATTCATCACCACCAAAAGTTCTCTTCTGACTGTCATCAGTTTCCCTAAAATCCCTGCCCCAGGTAACCACTGATCAGAGTTGTTTGCTCCCTAGAGTTGTTTGCTCTAGAACTTTATGTGGATCGAATTACATAGTATATCGCCTCTCTCTGGCTTCATTAACTCAGCTCAAAACTTTTGAGAGTCATTCGTGTTGCTGCAGGTAAATGGTTTGCCTCATTTATTCCTGAGTAATATTTCGCTGTAAGGATATATTTGTCTAACTGTTTGCCGATTGATGGGCATTTGGATTGTTTTGCCATTTTGGACCACTAGGAATAAAGCTTCTATGAACATCTGTGTACAGTCCCTATGTAGTCACATGTTATTTTTATGACCATGAAATTGTGCTACCCAGATATCCTGTCAAGATCACTTGCTCCAGGGAGCACAGTTGCCTGAAATCTCCAGCGGTCACACCTTCCATGTGCTGCAGTGGTCGCCATGTCACACTCTCCCAAGGCTGCTCCTCACCAATGACTAAGACTCCAGCTGAGACATTTCCACCCGATACAGGTCTTCTCCAGCAGGCCATATTTTCTTGGAGTATCCCATCAGTCAGGCAGAAACTTCCTCCAAACTGCAGTGTGAGATTATTCCTATTGGATTCATTCTTTGTTCTCTTTTATCCACAGATGTCAGACCTGTGTTATGCTCTGACAGTTCTCACCACATAAATTCCTCTTTACCTTTTTACATGTGTTTCTTCCAGTGAATTTATTGTACACATATAAGCCCATCTTGATGTCGTCTTCTCTGAGAACTCAGTTACTAATCATCTTTGGTAAATATCTGGGAGGGGATTAATCATATATCACAGGTTGGATCTTCTGAGAAGGGCAGCATCTTTGGGATAAACCCCTTTTTTGCTTTATCAGGCTCAGCTTACCCCTGATGGGTGACACTGTGACAGAGTCTGGTCATAGAGTTATAGGTTGGCAGCCAGGAGAGGAGATATGGGCACTTTTGAAGTGATCACTTTTGTCTTTTGGGTGAAATAATTATGTATTCTTTCCCTGCACAGGTAGGGTGCTAGCTTTAATAGGCAGGGTGGGCCACCTCTATAGGCCCAGAATGTTTGGAGAAACCTGGGAAGTAAACATTTGGGGTCATCCACCCAAATATTCCCATCCTGTTTGTGAGAACCCTTGGAGTTCCAAATAAGGGCAGTGATTTTGGAATAAGCTATATCTGCCTTGGCTTTATCTTCAGTTGTTTCATGCTCATTCACTGCATAAAATGAAGGCTTATTTGCCTGCTACCAAAAGAACTCTGTGACTCTCATACTCAGTTATCAGTTTGTTAATTGCCATCAGCTCTTTAAATTATCTGCCTGGAAGGCATCAAGGCCACTTGGTAATAACCACCCAATTCCATTACCCTTTATTTATCATCACATGCGCGATTGCATGCTCCTCCAGCAGCATCACCCGGCTCTTGGCAGATGAAAGTTTTAACTGAGTTCCCATCTTATGCCTGAAGCTGTCTTCACACCACCTACCACCAGGATGGAGTCTTCATTCCCAGCTAGCAGATAGATAATCCAGTCCCTCAATCTCACTTTACAGCTTTTCCTCACACCACTCTTAGTGCCAGCTGTCATAGGTTGGATTTTCTGGGACACAGTCACACAGAGAGGAATGCAAACATTTTATTGGGGAGTAACACCTGTGAAAAGAAAAGGAGTGAAACAGGATTGGTAGGGAAAGATATCGGGTGGCAATATAGACCTGAACAGGTCTGTGATCACCCAAAAGGATACCCCAGATAAAAAACTGCCAATTAAAGGAATCTCATACAATACAGAAATGGCAAGGCCCTTGTATTACCTCCTTGCTCAGTCATCGGTTGTGGGCCACACTGAGAACAGCATAATCTCAGGTTGAAAGTTAAGGCCGTCCATTGCAGGGCTAAGAGCTGGAAATGATCAGCTACACACACTCCTTTCAACTGGGTCTTGTGTGCTTTCTTGGAGGGAAAGCTGAGCGACACATCTGGGTCTGCTACACATGCGTATGATGTGAGAAACTTCCAAACTATTTTCCAGAGTGGTTGTACTTTTTCACACTCTCAAAACCTATGCATGAGCACTCTAGTTGGTCCACACACTTGCCAAAACTTGGTATGGTCAGTCTTTTAATATTGGCTATTCTAATAAATATGTAGTAGAATCTCATTGTAGTTTTAATTTAAATTTTCGTGATGAGCATCTTTTCATGTGTTTATTGGCATTTGTGTACTTTTTCGGAAGTATCAGTTCAAATCTTTTGTCCCCTCTTAAATTGAGTCATTGATTTATTTTGTTATCCTATTGTAAAAGTTCTTTATATATTCTAGATACATGCATGTCCTTTGCCAGATTGCAATTATTTGTGCCCAGTTGGAGGCTTGCCTTCCCTTTGCTTACTGGTGACTTTGGAAGGGCAGGTCAAATTTAAATTTTAATACAAATTATAACTTTTTCCTTTTATGGCTAGTGCATTTTGTGTCTTGTCCAAGAAATCCTTTTTACACTTCAAGTTTATAAATTTTTTACTATACGTTTTTCTGAGTTTTATATCTTTATCTTTCATGCAACTAAAGTTTTACTACTAGAAGTTTAATTTTAGTTATACTAAAACTAAAGTTTTATATCTTTAGCTTTTATGCTAGGGATTAAGAATCACTTTTATTCTAATTACATATCCAACATTTCTTTTTATGAAGGAAATCTAGCATTGTTTGTTGAGTGATGCACCATTTATCCGGCACCATTTATTTCCATGGAATTCCTTTGACACCTTGTTGAAAATTCAATTGACCATATACATGTGTTCTCTGTTCTTTCCCATCAATCTATTCCCTATTCTTACACCAATACCACACTATCTTGATTACTGTAGTTCTATAAGTATTCAAAAAAGTAGTATAAGTCCTCTAACATTTTTCCTGTGTGTCAATTATTTTGTCTGTCCTTTCTTTTTGCACGTCCATATGCATTTTAGTATCAGGTTGTCAATGTTTACAATTGGCTTTTAGTGGAATTTGTATGAGCCTATCACCTAATTTAAAGGGAATTTTATTCTAAATGATAGCAAGTGTTTCTATCCTTGAACATATTACATTTCTCCATTTATTTTGGTCATCTTTAATTTCCCTCAGGGATGTTTTGTAATTTTTAGTGTAAAGATATACATGTGAAATATATGTTTAAGTCAAAATTTTCGATGCTGTTTTAAATTGCAGTTTACTTGAAATTCAAATTATTTGTTGACGATATGTTGAAACACAGTTGATATTTTATATTAGTCCTATATCCTGTATCCTATGATCATATTAAATTACTTATAATTTTAGTAGTTTTTAGTGTCTTTAGTATTTTTCCATATAAGTTACTACTATTATTATTATTGTTGGAAAATAAAAAGTTTTTCTTTTCCTTTCCAGTCATGTGCATAATTGAACTGGCTAGAACCCCCACGACAATATTAAATTGGAGTCTAAACAGTGAGCATCCATGCTTTAATCCAGAACTTAGGAGAAAAGTGTTCTGTCTTTTTACAGTAAATATGATATCATGAGTATGAAATCTGATCATGAGACTCCTGAGCTCTGCTTGGATTCCCTCTCCTTGCACCTAGAGTGGGCAGTGGATTTGCCACCAACAGTAGCCACAGGGGAAAGGGACAGGGTCATTGGATTGCTATACTCAGACCCACCATTTCTTCATCCAGGTGCTGAAATAGCATAATTCAGACTTGAAATCTCTTTTGGAGAGATACAGGGCATTCTCCATTAAGTACTAAGGAGACTTAGAAGAAACTAAACACCTCCAGGGTCCTTCAGGAATTACCTTGTTAGGGTAGAGACCAACTATTATAAGTCTTTTGCTTAAGCCATCCATTGCCAATTCTATCAATAACGCCTACCAAGTAATAATTATACAAGGTTTGTTTTTGTTTTCATTAGTAACTACTTTGAGTCAGGCTCTGATCTTAATATGCAATATTTCATTTAATTTTCAAGACAATTCTATGAGTGTTTTCTTTTTTGTTAATTCTCACTCAAGGATATTTTTTCCATTGATTTTTTTTGAGAGAGTGCAAGGGAGGAGGAGAGGGTGAGAAAGAGAGAGAAACATTAATGTGAGAGAGAGACATCGATTGGTTGCCTCCTGCATGTGCCCTGACTGGGGCCCTGGGATTGAACCTGCAGCCCAGATATGTGCCCTTGACTGGAAATCGAACCCACCCATGACCCTTCAGTGCACAGGCCAACACTTTAACCTCTAAGCCACAGCAGCCAGGGCAAAGGTTTTCTTTTTATATCTGTTCTAAACTGAAGAAACTAGGCTTAGAAAAGTTGAAAAACTTGCCTAAGGTCACACAGTTAAAAAAGCAAGGCTTTGGAATCTCAGTATAAGGAATCTCTAAACATACCCTCTTTATTGGAGCCCCATAGTAGACCTTTGTCTTTTTGCCTCAAGTCTGTGAGACTCTTTTTCCCTGATGACAATAGCTCTGTTCCTGTTCCCCACTTGGTCAGTATTGACTTGCTCTTTGGCTTGGGAGTGTTTGTGCATACTGGAGGTCTTTGCTTTTCTCTGGTGAGGTCGGCGTGTCAGGAGGCAGTGGGGATTGATATCCAGTCAGATAATGAGGGTATTCTTAATGCCAGAACTTCCATTCACTGGCCTATGATTGGAGCAAATTATTCAACCTTTCTAACTTTAATTTTGTTAGAGATACAAATATATTCCTTACAGAAGTTTTGTGAGAAATGAATAGTATAAAGCATATTAAATACCCAGTACAAAGTCAATTAACTGTATAGGATATATTCATCTCTCTCTCCATATTTTTAAATTTATCTTTATTGTTGAAAGTATTACAGATGTCCCCTTTTTTCCCCACTGACCTCTTCCACCCTCCCCCCACTTCCCACCCCAGGCCTTCACCACACTATTGTCGGTGTCCTTGGGTTATGCATTTATGCATATAAATTCTTTGGTTAATCTCTCCCCACCTACCCGCCCTCCCCCATCTTCCCTCTGTGATTCATCAGTCTGGTCAATGCTTCTATGTCACTGAATCTATTTTGTTCATCAGTTAATTATATTCTTTAGACTCCACATATATGTGATATCATGTGATGTTTGTCTGATGATCAGTTTCTGATAGACACATAATACCACCTCTGAATGCAATTTTTGGCTTAGCTTTTTACTGCATAATTCTGCTAGATGTGTTTTGAGACTGCAAAGTTGGGTATATTGTCTTGTTCGCTGCTCCTTTTTATAATGTATAACAAATTCCCTGCCTCTTCTAATATCTTTTGTCTTAAAAATGTATTTGTGTCAATTATTAATATTTCAATTCCAGCTTCCTTTCATCTATCTTTGATATGTTCTTTTCTATTTGTTTTTAATCTTTCTAGTATCTTTTATTTAACCTTTTATTTTTAATCATTTATCTTTTATTTAATCTTTTAATTTAATGCTTGACTCATTCTTTGAACTATATTTTTTAAAATCACACCTGAGTGTATTTGACTTAATAAGTGATTTAACACTTTTTACTATAAAATTATTGGGATTCATTTGACATTTTATTTCTATATTCTATTTATTGTAATCTTTTGGTTTCCTGTCCCCCCTTTTAGATAAATGGCATTTTTTGGATGGATATAAAGAGTAATAATTTTATTTTCATTTCAGAGGTTGTTGCTATTTATTGAAGATCTCTATTCATGTTTATTCACTGTCACTACCTTATTAAACACAAAATCTTCTATGTCTTCCCTCTTCTAGTTCAAGTAGTTTAGTCTCCTCATGTCTCTCTTTTTCCCTTCTAGTTTCTATCACCAAAAGCTCTTTGTCTTTAATTCAACTTCATATATATGTTTCAGGTTTTCCTTTCATATTATCTTTATTATAAACACTAATACACCTCATCAAAATAATTGAACACCTTTAATTCACATATTACTAGTAGTGTTTCCTGTGTCTCTTGTTGTTTTAGCATTTCCTCTTAAAAGTGTTTTACTTCATGCAGAAATTATTTGAGGCATTTTATTATTGAAAATGTTATTTTTATCATTTACACATGATAGAAAATTTGATTCAAAATTATTTTCCTTCAACACCCACACAAAAATCTCCATTTTCTTTTTAATATCTAAGGTCACTAGTGACAATTTTGATGCCACTCTGATTCCTGTTCCTTTAGAGGTAGCCTGTTTTTTCTCTTAAAAACATTTAGAATTTTCTTCTTTTCCTTGATATTTTAAGTATATTCCATAATATGTCTAAATTTGTAGTTTTCCTTTTTTCTTCTGACAGTTTAAGCTCAGGTCTCTTTTATCTTTAATACTGGCTTTTTAAACATTTTCCATTTATTTTCTCATATCCGTTTTTAGGATGCCTAATATGTATTCTGACAGTTTAAATTCTCTTTCATATCTTTTAGCTCTTATGCTACATAATTTTTAGTCTCCTCCTTCTTCTTGTGTCCTCTGGGTTGGTTAGAATTTCAATCTAATTTTTTAGCTCATGTGTTTTTTTTGTTTTGGTTTTACCACCCCCCCCCCAACCCCCATGCTGGATTTCTTCTACTTTTCCTCTGTATTACTGACTTTAATTAATGGATTCATTCCTCATTTCCATTAGTATATTTTATACCCAATATTAAAATTTATTTTATGATTTATTTTTCTGTCACGATGCCAATACCCTCCCTTGTCTTCTTCTGAATATTTACTACACACAGTCTAAATAATTGGTTCCTGTGTTCCAACAACTCTGCTTTTAATAGTATATGGTGTCCAGTTTGTTTCTTTTGAAGTAAGGAACTCCTTGGCAGCCCAGGGTGGTGCCATCTGAGCTTGTAACTCCTGTTCTCCTAGGAGTACCGGCTGCTCTGCTTGGTTGTGTGTACTGAGGAAGGACCCAAGGCCAGGCCCCGTTCTGTCAGTCATGGTGACTTAACGGACGGAGCAGAGAGCTTCATTAAGTACAAAATCAATTTTGATCACTTCTGTTTGTTCTTACACGTAAGAAGACAAATCTGGCAAGGTTTTAAACCTTGAACAGCTAAGCAAAGGCGTCCCTGGGGAAGGCAGTGTGAATAGTTTATGGGGAGGTGGGGGTGGAGTGGAGAGGAGTCAGCACTCAGGAAGAGCTGGCCAGGCCTCACCTGCCGCCACCAGCTCCGCCCGCCCGCCTGCTCTGACTCGCCTGCACCCCCAGACCCTTGTATCAGAAGACGCCGCCTGGCACAGGTGGTTCCTGCAAGGAAGGGAATTGACTGTGTCAGGGGGCTGGCCTGGGGGAGTATGAGATGAATTTTAAAAGCTTTTCCAAAAGTACCCCTCTTATTGCCACCTCATTCACTCTATGCCCAGCCTGGAGCCGCTTTCCTCCCATATCCTCTCCTGTCCACAACAGTCACTTTCAGCATAGCCTTCAGTTCCCCCCAAGACATGTTGGGGTTTTTATTGGGTTTCTTCTTTTTGTTTGTATTTTTAAACTCATTTTCTGGGATTCATCTTTTCTTGGATTGTTTGTTCTTTTGTTTTGTTTTTCTATAGTTTCTCTGGAGTTGATTTTGGAGGGAATGGCTCACAGCCTTGGTAGTTCCCCATCTAGGGGGGGGAACCAAAGTGTTTGGAACATCTCTGGGCTCTTGGTTGACGTCACTAAATATCTTGCTGGTAGTCGCTGCTGTGTGTGGCTCTTGGTCTCTGTACCCTTCCCCAGGTTCACCCCACCTGCCAGCTCTGCCTTTTCCTCACATCAGCTCTCTCCAGTACTGCAGGGTCTGTAGAGTTAGTATCTAGGGATAATATTTCCCAAATACAATACATTTTAGAGTTTACTTTAAAAAACACTAGATTATAATTGAACTATGATTTTAATCATTGTACTTCCATTCATTTTCATTTGCTAATTTTCCCTTGAGTGAAAAGGAGGTGGGAGGCGGGTGAGGAATAATACCTAGCCTACTTCATATTCGTAGTATGTTGAGCACATGGATATCATGCTGTGTTTTGGAGTAGGGGACACACCTTGAAGATCTGTTTCAGGTTCTTTTTTACTACTGTGGACTTAGAAAACAGTTGGACAACTAGGAAAGTCCCATAGAATACTGCTATTCCTAAATATTCAGAAAGATCTGGTGTGTGTTCTCTGCGGGGAAGTGCGGGGGAGAGGAATGGTCTGCCTGAGTGTTGGAGTGCTAAATCATCATCACTTCCTCTGCACACAAAAAAGAGAGTAACAATTGGCAAATGCCTTGCACAGCTGCATTATTGCCTATAAAAATTGGGAATGAAGCGAACTCATATCCAGGGTAAATGAGATAGTGAAGCCCATATACTACTGCCTCCAAAAATGATTTTTACTCATCAGCAGTAATGAGAAAAATGTCTAAATGGCTTTAAGGGACATTTGAAATTTATGTGGTTTGACACTTAAAATTTTTAGAAACATCTAAAATAGCATTAAAATAACCAAACCGTGAGGTTAAAATATACTTCAGTCCAACCTATAAATCCATGTCAGGAGAGATTCATTTTAGAGCAACATCTCAAAGTGCTAGTTTATACTCCAGTCATTTTTTTTTTTTTAAGAATAAAACACAGTAAAAATATCAAGGGAAGATACAATTGACACACTCAAGATTAAAACTTTTCTCAGTAGTACATAAGGAACTGCTCTTGGGTATTGGGTGTGCTCACTGGTAAACACAAACATGTTGCTTGCTTCTGTCACTAGAATTATCTCAATAATTACTTTTAATTATGATTCTGTGTTTATAATTTAGTAATTATAGTATCCACTGGTGTTTTGATTTCAATCTGAGCTCTTTTTTGTAGCTATTTTACCACCTGTTTGCCCAACTGAATTGTATACCTTCAGGTACATGGAATTTTAATAAATGACAGTTTCAACTCTATTGGTATTGACATTGCAGGAGTTGTAAAATTACCAATAGTGGCAAACTTGCCAAAATAAATATTCTGCCTTTGTTTGTACCTTATCAGGAATTTTACATTCCCACTGGAAAACTGACTTTTTTACTAATGTGAACCCAGATAAAGGGATGCTGTAAATTTTTTCGAAACACATACTTTAAAAGGAAAAAAAAAAAGTGTAGATGAGTTTCAACTTTCACCCACAAGTTCTTCTTCAGTTCCTCTAACAGATCTGTGTAGGCTGAAGCAAGTATGGGGTTAATAGTTAAAAACATTGGGTCTGAAGCCGAGTTATCTGGTTCAAATTCCAGTTCTACCTTTTATTATCCAGTTTAACTCAGATGAGTTATTAACTGTCTCTGGGTCTCAAGTTGCTTACCAAGGAAAGGCAGGTGCTAATAATAGTACTGAACATATAAGGCTGCTGGGAGTATTGAGGTATTATATAAAAGAATAGTTGCAGCTGAAGCATCTCTTCTAGCTCTGTATAGCAATAAGATGCATTCCTGGTTTCCACAGCCTATTTAGGCTACACTGGATTTAGATCACAACTTATTCTTTGAGAAATGGTATGTGTAGTTCTCCAATTTCTCTTTAACCCACCATACTAATTTCATGTTAAAATGATCTTTCTTACCCAGATGCCTCTGGTCTCTTGATGTATAATTCACTTATATCCTAGCATCTTGTATTCTAATTAGAGATGTTAAATTAGCTTTCACACATATGCTGACTCTAATTGGCAGTCCTGTCCAGATCTGAACATTGAGAGACATTCTAAATCTCAGGGTAAAATATGGTTTTCACAGGACGATGGGGAAGCGTGCAAACATGGAAGTCTTATTTTCTATCCCTGATGTAATGAATCCACTTCTATTATATACATATGGTAAAAATTATTAGGATTTAGAAGCTTACATAATTAAACATATTTATGCTATTGATTATCTAATCCTTCACTATATTCAAGTAGGCAATACAGGAGATGGTATATATGGGGAGCCTGATGTTTGGGGTACAATAATTAGTGTTCATATCCAACTCAGTTCAAGAAGATCTTGTAACAACAAGAAACAGATGTGAAATATAAATGATAGCAAAGAATATGTGCCTGTGTCCTCATTAGGGTTTTTGGCAAACCATAAACAAATTCAAAAGTTATACTATCAAAAAAGAGTGTAAGCCTAGAACTAGCTTGTCAATTTATCAAGGTCTTTAATGTTAACATCGTGCAAGAAGTGCAGGAATCATTACCAAATAACTCATTAAGTTAAAAACAAAATGTCATCATAGCCTCTTTGCTTAATTTATGATCAAATGGCAAAACTGCATTATTTAAAACCCAATAAATTAAAGATTTGAGGTAATTCAGACATGCTATCTGAAAATTTTATTTTGTGAAATGCTGGGTAGAATACTTTCCTATATTAATTATTAGAGTTTGAAATTGAACTATACCCCCAAGGCAGTATATGAATAAGCAGATTATTTTTGTTGTTTCTCTGACACATGATTTTATTGTCAGGATTCATATTAAAATTTAAATATTAAGAGATTTTTTTATATTTGCAATTCATTATTATATATTGTGGCTTCTTAAAAATTAAAGTGTTAAAAGAAATCCCCTTTGTTCTTCTATAACCACGTCATTCTGAGTTCTCACTTCGGGGTTCCCATCCTGTGGTTCTTTATTCCTACTCACCTTTTTCATTTTTCTCCTTCCAACATTTTATTATTTTTTTCTGCTTCCTGCTTTCCCTCTTATTTCTCTCTAGTTTTATTTGTGGCCTCATATTTACCTCTTCACTTTTGACCGTAATAGTCTGAATCACCGTCCACCTCGGGTATGTCCCTAATGACTATCAGTCTTTCTCACGCAGGACGCAGGAGCCTCTGCACTTTTTACTTTATTCTCGCTCTACTTCTGGTCGCAGCCAGGAAGCACCCATTGCACTCTCAGGATTTTCCTCCCTATCACCACCATTGGTTAATTAGTAAACTAGTTTAAATTTAACCTTTATTTATGAGTTTTGCAGGCTTTGTTTGTTATCAAGGATTATATTAACTATAAAGAATAGGCATTGCCTTTTAGATATGTCTTGAATATTTTTCAGTGCAAATGGATGCCCTGGTAGAGAATGTAAATTTATGGGGTTACCTCAAGAGAAATACAGCTATCTCTTTAAAACACAGTTCATTTATTCAGACCCACATTGAACTAAAAGAATGTGAGTGTTCTTTGGTTGATTTCTGATTATTGCATATGATTCTAGACATATGTTCTTTGTGCATAATAACACTTGGTAATAAATTTATTGGTAAAAGCATGGAATTTTATCTGTTTCATTCATTCTTTCAATCATTCACTGAATTCCTCTGGAAATACTTATATGAATAAGTATATGCTTGTATTTACTTGTCCTCTAATTCAAGTAGTTGACAGATCATTTGGAGATAGGCACACTGATAGATAATTGAAATTCAATTTTGCAGGTGATAACATCTATGTAAAATATAATACGACACCAAAGAAATAACTTTCTACCATATCCTGTGCAAGAAAAGGGTTATATGAAGGCTTCTAAATGGAAGTTACACCTGAGGTGAATCTCAGAGAATAATGAGAATTAACCAGCCACATGATACCCTGGAGGGACAAAACATTTCAGATGGACATAAAAACAAAGGCACTCTAAGAGAATGATAGGAGAGAGAGGCAGAGACAGAGACAGAGAAACAGACTACAAGCAGGTAAATAGCTTGGGATGCTAGATTGTCTAGATTTGTACCCAAGTGTGTTTATCATGGATGGTAGGATGAGGAGCGGAACATGTGTCCAGATTAAAGTTTCCAGAACAGGAGAAATGAAAACTTTAATTCCAAAGTTAACTGTGTGTGTTCTGTAACAATGATTAACATTTATCATGTATTTTACTCTGCTAATAATTGTATTTTTATGATCTTATTTATTACAAAGGAGAATCCTATGAGGGCAGTCTAAAATAATCCCCATTTTTAAAATGAGGAAACAGAACCTTATCAAGATTAATTACTTAGAGTCAGCAGAATTTGTAAGAGTGAGAAGAGGGACTTAAAACCAGTAAATCTGATTTAGAGCCATCTCTGCCTGTGCCTGCATCTACATCTGAACCTATAACAACATCTGCATTTGTATTCTTACACTTCAGACTACAATAACGCTTCTTACTTTGAATAAATATATTCCTTGCATCAAGTGATACATAAGAGAAAACAAAAAATTCTATTTGGGGCACATTAGCCACTAGAGAGTGATTTTGATCACTTGGGTGGGGATAGCTAAGACAGGGAATTCATGGAATCATTCATTTCTAGACACACCAGGTGGTGATGGAACCCAGCTGCACAGTTCCTAGTGGAATAGTGGCCAGATCTTCTATTCAGACAACACAGTGATAAAATGAAGGATTGGAAAGAAATTTAGCACTTGCTGATTGCATGTCCCTGAAAGACACACATCCTCAAAAGTGGTTCAGTAAGCTGACCTGTATTGGCCTGCTCAGCATTAAAAATAAAAGTTTAGTAATATATGCATGTTCCCCTATATCTGCAAACAACTTTATTTCAAGTTCACGCGCATGTGGAATTACAGCTGAAACCAGTTGTCATGGAAAGGATCACTAGTTTATTTTTAAACTCAGCAACATAAGTAAACTGTATGTGTACAGTTTGCAAACTCTACACATAAAGTCTTAGATATTTAACACCACCTGCACTCCACCAGTTGGAGAAATGCTGTGTAAGTGTGTTTATTCTTTCCTTGTTTCCTTAAATCTTTCCCATTTCAACCAGAGTCACTTCTCTGGCAGGTCTCCACTGTTGATTCAGAGGAGACAGCATCAGGGTATGTTTTGCCTAGAGCCCTGCTTGTTCAAGATTATAAACATTCATAAGACAGTAAACTTGAATTTCAAATAATAGGAGGAGCAGAAAATTATCTATAAATTATACATATAAACTACTTGGTTTCTAGCTCTAGAATATTAACCTAGATAAATATGCAGCAATGAGTGTTGCTAGGAATGTACCTGTCATAAGGCAGAGAGGGATGCTTTCACATCTGTCATGGAAAGAGACATTGTTACCAGGTTTCCCCGTAACAGCCTGGAGGAACACCGGGAAGTGATTCGGGAAGGGCTGAAAAGCTGCATCCACAGTGGCAGCCGGTGACACGAACCAGAGGTTCAAGCCAGGCAAAAAAGTGGAACATGCCTTGAGAGGCTTTCGTGAAGGAACAATGATAGTCAGACAGGAGTAATGATGGAAAGCTCTTCCATGCCTGAAGGATAACTGAATTAAAGAGTCATAGACATTAGATGCGAGAGAGCTCCATTAAGGTCGTCTCATTTATTCCCTGCCCTCCGAGGATTGTTCCCTTTAGCATAGTCTATAGTACAATGGAATAATGTTTGAAAAAAAAAGGGAGATGAAAATGCTTTCCCTCAGCCTACACTAGATAATCACTGCCCATCAGAAGCTCTCAAACCACTCATCCTGTACTCTATCCTAGTTAGCAAATTAAAATGATTAATGGGTTTGGAGGCTCCAGGTCTACATAAAAGAGGAGGAACCCTCAGTACCAAAGTCGTAGGAACAGGCATTGATTTAGAGGGAAAAAAGCTCAATAGAAATAGAATGAATAAAAGAAGAGTTATATACAAAGAAGCCCTTCCCCTAGGTGGGCATGGGGGCTCAGACACCTCTGAGAGCTTATCCATAGTAAGTATTATTTAAGCCACTGTTTGCAAATCTCTGAAGTCCAAACCTTTAGCACAGGGCTTTAGATAGAGAAAATGCTTTATTCTCTTGCTTGAGAATTGTGTGCTGGTAATAAAAAAGATCTCTTAAAGGTGTCCAGGGTATTTAGAATTGAATAGCTGAATTGTGGGTCCCATAAAGGGTAATTGCTATGTCCTGAATGAATACAGAATATCCTGAGATCAGTGGGTAGGAAGTTAACTGCAAAGGGCAAAGTACAATAAAATGGGCCAGGAAGTGACATTTGGGAGTCCAAGACTGAGCTCCAGTCTCAGTCTGCTTTTCCAAAAACATGTTTCCATGTTGTCTCTTTTTTTTCTAATCTTACCTTTATAGTTATTATATAGCAATTAACCTTATAAACCATAGCATCTGGCAAGCCATATTCCACCCCTAAAACAAACAAACAAACTCACACATCTACATGTTAAGAGGAGGGCCAGTGGGAAGCCTTTTCTTACTGAGATTCCCAAGTCACCCTAGCTATGAATGTGTTTTGTCGTTCAGGCTGTGTGAAAAGGTGAGCCAGCACAGCTTACATAGCCAGGTGATTGCAAATATCGCATCCTCAGGAAGCCAACTCGTTAAGAAAAGAAAAGAGCAAGAGGACATCAGCGGCATATTTTTGGACACTGTCTTAGTCAGCCTCTGTCCTGAAGGGTCAGCTCAGAGTGGAGTGCTGGGGTCCACTCTGCATAGACCACTGTGGAGTAAGAACTGTCTGTCCCGAAGTGATGATGTGTGTCTGTGAGGAACAGACAAGCATCTCCATGCATTTCATGGTGCTGCTGTTACTGTTTTTCTCTTGGCAACAGATGACTGGATCATGCGTCCCGGTCTGTCACCGATTCACCGCAGCAAGTCAGTTCTCAGCTTTAGTTTCCCCTCTGGAAATGGGGACAATTATAACAACTGCCCTTTATTTCTCACCATTTATGAAATTTATAAACCATAAAGTGCTATATTTAAACCGATTACATTTGCAATTGTCGTGAGTTGTGTGCTCCTGCTCCTTTCCAACATTTCTGCTGGCAGAAAAAGCAACTGTTTCCTTCCTGGTTGCCAATCTGTCAATCTGCCCAGGAATCAACTGTACAGGGTTTACTTTGTGCTTATGTTGTGCTCAAAACTGTGTTGGGCACAGTAAGTCGAACTTCAGTTTAAAAGATCTCTTAGTTCCATATTCTCAGTAGAAAAAATTGGCTACATATTTCCCTGGTGTAGGGATGTTTATCATCTTCATGTTCCCTAACTTTGGCTTTTATTGAATTATACTAATTCTGAAAAATGGAATGGAGCTGCTCTTTAAACTTTTATGATGTGTGTTTGGAATGTGCTTTCACCTTTAAAGAGACACTCCTTTTGCTTCTTAATTTTAGAAGGAATTTTTTTTACCATCTTTATGTGTCACAATTGTATTTATCCTTTAAGACCCAATTAAAATATAATTTTCTTGTGACATTTTATTAGGTGACTTTGAAATAAGAATTAGGTCTCTAGTGTCAGAAGACATATATTTGAATCTCAGTCGGGTCTCCTATAAGCAATGAAAATTTAGACAAGATGCTTAGGCTCAAAATCTGCTTTTCTTTTAGGTAAATTAGGGTGATAATAGTAGCTCTCTTACAGGAATACAAGAAATAAGGTGTTTTAAAGTGCTGTGCACAGAGCATGTTACGTAATAAATGCCCAGTAATGTTATAATTTTATCCATTAATTGTCTTCTGTACTTCACCACTGTTCAATTGTAGTATGTGTAAGTATTTGCATATGTAGATGTACATAACATATCTGTTTCTCTCTTCCTATAAATTGAAAGGGTGAAAACCCAAGAAAAATACAACATTAGCCATATGCTAAACTCTGGTGTTAGCAATGAATGTACAGTGTTTCAAGGCTTAGGGTTGCCTGATGGGAATTCAGCTATACAGAAATTAGACACAAAGATATAGAAAGAGATAGAGACTTTTAGGTAAAATATTCTCCAAGATTTGTGCACATCAAATATTGCTGCACCAATAGTAACAATTCCATTGGAAACAATGATCTTTTGCAGCCAGTCTAACATAGAGACAGACAGTGCTTACCACTTTGATCTATGATGCATGTGTTATTAGTCCTTTGAGATTCACATTATAAGACCGTCTCCAGTCGATCAATGATGTTTACCCCTGTAATTGAATTAAAGGGAAGGAGAGAATGAGAAGAAAAGTCAGGCAAGAGTAAAACATTCTACCTCTCAGCTGAGCTCGGAAATGGAAAACTAATGAGATGGGGAGTAATAAGAAGACCGTTGCAGGCAACAGGAGTTACAGGGGAGAAATTCCATTTACCAATATCAGAGTAATTTATTTGGGTGGGAAGAGATTACAGATTATAGATTTCTACAGGAGAATCTATAAGAAGTCCAGTGCAACTTTAAAAACAAGAAAACAAATATTAGGAACAAATGCAGTGAAGAGAAGGTCAATGGATTGCTAAGGGAAGAGGAAATGATGGTTTCATGTGTAGGGGTGGTATTGCTGGCCTCTGTGATCAGCTTCACATGGAACATCATAGGACTTGACAACATGAACCCTGAGGCCACTGCAGAAGTGAACTGAGTAAATTGAGAGGCATTCAATGCATAGGTAAGACGTAAAGCAAAGTAGAGATGCAACTGTGACATGCTGGTGTACACGGACAGATTTGCAGAAAGGGTTGTAATGTGTTTTTAATGTGTTTGCAAAAGCTGTGGAAATCTTGGCGTGCTGACCAAACCTTCAAGGCTCTGTGCAAGTAGGTGGCAGGGGACAGACAGTTAGGTGAACAGCATGGAGCAGGCCATCAGAGGCTGAAGGGGAAATAAAGTTTAATAATTAGGGGGATTAATTGGTTAGCTATGACTTTCTCCTCATGTTCTCAAAATGGACTGGGAAAAGGGACTGAACAGTGTATACAACTCAGTAATAGAACTTAAAATATAATCATCTTGTAACCAAACCTAAGAAATGACATGGAAAATGGCAAAGGCTAAGAGGCATAAAAATCATACTGTACTGTCAGTAACTGTCAAATTTACTAGGTATTATTTAATGGTTCTTGTTTCTTAGGGACTCTAGTTCAGATCAGTCCAGTGAAAGATCCTGGTAAATTGCTTATAGCAGAAGGAAATTAAATGCTATTTCAATGTAAAATGACAGGTCTTGAATAGATCTTACTAAAGATATCCATGCTATGAATGTCTCCTGACCAAATTTATCTGCCTTTTCTCTCTCTTAAGCCTTCAAAACCTCATAGACTTAGCAGTCTCAACAAATATACTTTTCTACTTGTTTACCTTGAGTTTTCCAAAGAGTTCTCTGAGAGTGCATTCTTCTGCTTTCAGTTTGAGTTCATCATTTTACCTAATTTCATATCTCATGTACAAACAATGCATCTGTTCTCTTTCTCTTATTTTATGGGCTATTCTCAAATAATATTGTTTCAACTTATCAGGATGTGCCTTCAATTTCTGCTGTTGATGATAACAACCAGTAAAACATACAAGTTCATATAAATAACTTCTCCATCCAATTTAAAATTAATATTAAAATGTTATTTTACAGCTAAAGCACTTTTCCATGTTATTTCATAGAATGTTTATTATGAATTTGTGAAATAAATGTGATTCTAATAGTGTAGATTTGAAATTAACATGACTTGCCATACTCTTTTTTAAGCTAACTACTTGTGGAGCTCAGGCTTGGGCACTTGACTGTCAATTCAGTATTATTTCCAAATTCAAGAGAGAAAAGTAGTTTTTAAGCTCATGTGACATCCAGACACTATGATAGTAGTTGAACTATAAAATATTTTGGTCCCAAATTCAGTGAGCTTACAGTCATATGGGGAAAGGGTGATTGTTTGGAATCTATATGGCACAAGCTTTGCTAGAATTAAGTATGGAGGCAATGGCGAGAGAGAGAGGGGACAACTAATGTAGTCAAGAGAAGCGTAAAGAGAGATTTCCTGAAAGACACATTCAGCCTGACTCAGAGTCTAGTAAAAGACAAATAATTTACAGTCATGCACATGCAGGGTTCTGGAGGTGAGAAAGGGCATATATGTTCAGGAAATTTCAAGTATTATAGTATGAACAAGAGCCCAGTACAAGAGCAGAGACAAAGACATGGGAATAGATATGTTTTGAGCTTTCAGTCATTGATTTTCATTTAGCATTTTCATCTGCCATTCTCCTTCCATTGCACTCTGCCTTTCTGTGACTTATTTGCTAATTTGAAATTTTCCATAGAATATACAGGGGACATATGTGTACACTGGGTACTTGGAAATAGTCATCAACTGAGAAACTCATGGGTTTTTAAATTTTATTCATTTTTATTAAATTTATTGGGGTGACATTAATAAAATTACATAGGTTTCAGGTGTATAATTCTAGAATATATCATCCTTGTATTGTGTGTTCACCACCCAATATCAAGTCTCCTTCCATCACTATTTATCCTCCATTTACCCTCTTCTACCCCACCCCCCACATCCCACTTTCTCTCTGGTAATCATCATACTATTGTCTGTGTCTATCGGTTTTGTTTTTGTTTTTCATTAACCCCTTCACATTTTTCACACAGCCTCCCCCCCCCCCAAACCCTCTTCCCTCTAACAGCTGATAAGTCTATTTTGTGTACCTGTAAGTCTGTTTCTATTTTGTTTATTTTGTTCATTAGATTTCACATATAAGTGAAATCATATGTATTTGTCTTTCTCTGACTGGCTTACTTATACGCAACCACAAAAAAACCCCAAATAGTCACAGCAATATTGAGAAAGAAGAACAAAGTTGGAGAAATCACCCTACCTGATATCAAACTGTACTGCAAGGCGAGAGTAATCAAGACAGCATGTACTGGCATAAAAACAGACACATAGATCAATGGAGCAAAATAGAAAGCCCAGAAATAAACCCACACAATTACAGTCAGTTGATATTCTACAAAGGCAAGAAGATACAATGGGGAAAAGATAGCCCATTCAGTAAATGGTGTTGGAAAAATTGGACAGATACTTGAAAAAAATTAAATTATACCACCTTCTTAAGCCATGCACAAGAATAAACTCAGAAAGACTTACTTGTAAGACTCAAAACCATAAAAACCCTAGAAGAAAGCATAAGCAATAAAATCTCAGATATTTCTTGTTGCAATATTTTTTCTAGTATGTCTCCTTGGGCAAGGGAAACAAAAGAAAAAATAAATAGGACTACATCTAACTAAAAAGTTTTTGCACAGCAAAGGAAACCAACAAAATAAACAACAACCCACTGAATGGGAGAAAATATTCACCAATGATACATCTGATAAGTGCTTACTATCCAAAATTTATAAAGAACTTTTACAACTCAACACCCAAAAAAAACCCATCCAGTTAAAAAATAGACAAAGGACCTGAATAGAAACTTCTCTGAAGAGAACATAAAGGGGCCGATAGACATATGAAAAGATGTTCAGTGTCACTAATTGTTAGAGAAATGAAAATTAAAAGCACAATGAGATATCATCTCATACCTATCATCAATACATCAAATAAGTGTTGGCTAGGATGCAGAGGAAAAGGAACCCTCGTGTACTGTTGGTGGGAATGCAGATTGGTGTACCCACTGTGGAACACAGTATGGAGTTTCCTCAAAAAATTAAGAATAGAACTACTTTATGGTCCCAGAGAATACACTTCTGGAAATATATCTGAAGAAACCTGAAACACTGATATGAAAGATTATATGCATCTTTATGTTCTTTGCAGCATTATTTACAATAGCCAAGATTTGGAAGCAGCCCAAATGCCCCATCAATAGATAAGTGGATAAAAAAGCTGTGGTACATTTACACCGTGGAATACTACTCAGCCGTAAAAAAGAAGGAAACCTTACCTTTTGCCACAGCATGGATGGACATGGAGAGTATTATGCTAAGTGAAAAACTCATGTTTTGTGTCACAGTTATCAGGCTCTGCTCCTTCCTATTTTTAATGTGCAACAAATAACCAACATCATGAGGTCTTCAGTAGCAGCCAGTACTAGATATTAACATTTGGCCAGATTTCCATTTCTTCTCTCTATCCTATCCCTCTCCTTCAAGCACATACCTACTTAAATATAAAATATATTGCCTGAAAAAAAAATTATTGTCAATGTAGAATCCTGCCTACCTACTACGATCAGCTGGTAAAAATTCAGTAAGTGGTTATGTGGATAAATAAGTACCATAAAACTCAGCATTAAACATTTCTGCTATATAACAGATTTATCTTTCTAGTCAAGGAAGCATTTTTATTTGCAATAAAAAAGAAACTTATAATTAGTCAGTTTGAATGAAATTGAAGGGCACAGCTGTGCGAGAGAAATAACATACCCTTTGATTTCTCCAAGTCTATAGACATTTTTCATAAGGATGTTAAGAAAAAATATCCTGTTTAAACCACTATGGAGCATGCTGAGATCACCCCCTCGACAACTTCTCACCTTAGTTTTTCCAAATACCAATACTGAGCTGAGGATATGACTTTTTGAATCTCATATATTTCACTAATGTTGCACCTCTTGGCAGAGAGAAGTTTTATACAGGCAGAGTATAGATTGCAAACAGTTTAGGAGCATTTCAATTCTGTTTTCATTTAACAAGCTTGTTTGTGCCAAAAGAAATTGTTTCCGACCAAAAGTTTTATTCACTTCTTTTGCTTCCCTCATAAAGTTCAAATGGTTTAGGATTATATACAAGGTCCACCACGTTCTTACCAAACAATTATTCGATACTCATATTTTATGCATATAACTGTTCTTCATTTAAAATGAAGAGACTTTTACATACTTACCATATGCCAACTGGTAGTGATATACTCTAACCCCTAGCGAGAGCTCTAGTTATGCCTTTTTCCCACAACTCCACTCACAAAAATGAGGAAAAAATGAAATACTCAGGTGCATATATTTGTCTAACATTGTGCGATGTGCATATTTAATTGGGAGCAATAAGTGAATTATAAATGGAGTTGAACTGGAACACATGATCTCTATTAACTGATTTTTTTCTCTCTGTTCTTCCACATCACTCAAGAGGTATCCATCCATTAGAAGGGCAACTAAGACCCTAGTGCATCTCAGGAAAGGGAATATTGAGTAGATCAATTAGAATAGGGCTATATTGATTAAGAACACTGACTGTAGGGTTGCATATATCCAGTTTAAATCCCATATCTGCTCTTCATAATTGTTTCACCATGATTCTCTAAGTCTCTAATCACCAAGCCTCAGTGTTCACATAATAAAATAATGTTTATACTTTGGCCAGTATTAGAAAAGTCATCTCATGTCCTCACTCTGACTATGTGCCAGAATTGTGATATGGTCTTCATAATATTTCTTTTAATTCTTGCAACAACTCACTGGGCTGAACACTAGAATTGTCTTCATTTAACATGCCTTACAAACTGGTGTGATGAGCCAGGAATAGGTATCCACAGAAAATATCAAAACAGCCTTTGCTTCCTCAAAGAAGGAGAAACCAGTCATGACAAAATAATCATTTTTGACAGGTTTTACTACAGTTTAATAACATACAGGATCGGGGTATAAACCTACTTAGTGTTTAGAGAATTTTCATTTCAATTATTCATTCAAGGAGTATTTATATGATGCTATAATATTAAGGAAAAATAATTCATGAAACACTCATCCCATTTAATTACTAATTAATGATTTCTATCATCTCCAGTATAGGTGATAGAATACAAAGGCTTTCAAAAAGTATCATCTTTATATCCCATTTTATGAAGTAAATCCTGTAGGATAGAAAGCATGATTATTTTGGGCATAGTTATTCGAGAAGGACCTAGGTGTATTTATGCATGGTAAAAAGAATTGGGTAGAAAAAGGGAAGAAAAGGTAAAACAGTTTAGGAAGACACATGAAAATAAGGTCAAGAGGAAGAAAAAGCAGAAAAGATGAGTTAACATTTGATAGAAAAAGGAGTCAAGTTAATAGTAAGAGGAGTTGAGCAACAGCAAGAGCAGTATAATATCAAAGAAAGAATAGAAATAAATGGCAGAATAAGGGCAAGAGGGAGCAGAAACTCTTCTATCAAGCACTGATGAGACTTCCTTCCAGTATGACCCAGGATGAATGGTTACTTTTAGTTTAATGGTTACCTGTGAAGGAAGCTGCTGACGATTGTTGGTTCAAGGTCACCCAATAGTTATTTTTAGACTTTAAAAAAAAATCTCTCTTGAATCTAGGATTTTCGAGAAATTTAATTTTGATGACCACATAATGTGTATTTAGATTATAGAATCATGTGTTTTATGAATCTGAACTATGGGAATTAGTGGCACACATTTAACAGCCTACTGCCAATCCTCTTAAGCCATTGCTTGTTTGCAAATATGCTCATACACAAATATGTCAATGCTTTTGTTCTCAAATATTTTGGATTCAAATAATTTTAGAGGTCATGTAAAGCGGCCCATGGGTATACATGAAGCTACAGTAACTAACAATCCAAATCCCCCTGGCTTTTCCCATCTGCTCATGCAGAATGTCAAGTATTTATGAGGACCTCAGAGGCTGCCTTATATCTACATAGAGTCATATCATGTCTTTCAGGATAAAGCTGCTGCTTCACTGTCTTCCTCTAGGGGTCCACTGGAAACTGCCACATCCTCCTGTCACTTTTGTCCCTTGTTATAATGTAGGCCATGAATCTTCAAGATGCTCAAGTTTTACTCTGTTCGATAATGCGGTAGGTGAAAACATCTTTCTTGTTTCTTTTACATCGGTTTGAGGGTTAATCAGCAGCACTGTTTGCATCACAATGAATATTTCACTTTTAGGAAATTATGCCAATTTTTGTTTTCATTCTATTTCTGCTTCTGTGATCCCATGTCCTTCCTTTTGTCAGATGGCTCTCTGGAAGGGTCAACATGAGTGCAGTGGGTATTGGAATGAGACAGAGGGTGCAGAGAGCCATCAAGCTGTTTTTAGCCTCACCCTTGAGGACATACCTTTATTCTTTGGTCAGGCTCATTGAGATTCGTTCCCTTTTCCCTTAGGTTGAATTTATTCTGATTCTCAGGAAGTTCGTTCATTCTGCATGAAAATAAACTTCTGCCTGGTTTGCCAGCCAAGCACTGCAGAGGTTCAAGCTGATTCTCTGCTACAGTTTAAAGGGAAGTAATTATTAATAATAATAATTAAACCAAATACTTCATCTGCATCAGTGTTTCAAAAATATCTGAGTGCAAAAAATTTTAGAGGTAGGAAAATACCTTCAGATTTTTGTTTTATGCAGACATTTTAAATTTTATATCTCAAGCTCTTCAAATGTGCCTAGTTTATTCATACCCTATACAAATGCCAAATAGACAACACCTGTTTAGGAAATTGCCCGGGACTAGTCTCCAATTCTACTCAGCTTCCTTTTGTGATTCTGGCTTCCCTCCCTTTTCGAGTTTGACTCCAAACCCTGGCCTTCAAAACCAGCTTTCAGTTCTAGCAGCAATTATACTCTTCCAAGTTTGACTTCATGGATTTTACCTTCTGGACTGGATTTAGGCATTACTTAATCTCCTGACTTTATACTTCCTAAGTTTTTATGGAAGAAAAAGCACTCCTTCCTCTTTTAACCCTGCACCCTCAACTTTGCCCCCAGGGCTTTGGAAAGAGGGAGGAGATAAGGGGTTTGCATAACAAAAACAGGGCCTCATTTAATAGGCAACAAGGCTGAATTCTAGGATGGTTACACGATTTCAGAACAATTAGACAGCAAACTCCATGAAGGTAAAACCATTCTCACTAAATTGTCCATTCTCTAATTATTCAAGAGTGTATTCAGAGATAAGGTAATGAACCGGCATTTGTTGAATTCAAAGGAACATACATTATACATTATTAGTGGCACACAAAAAAGGACTGTGTGTGTGTATTAGTGTTACCATCAAATCAAAAGTTGTAGGCAGGTGTTTTCTATTCTATTTAAATGTCCATTTTGACCTATGTAGACAACAGGTACAATCTGATAGTTGGGTGACATGTCACAAGGACCTTTACTTAAGGACTGGGGAGGTTGGAAAGCAACAGTAAACATGACTGTCGGAAATGGAGGCAAACACCAGATAGAGCTATTTTTTTTTAACATGCATAGTGGTCTCTGCTACATTATACAGCTGCGTTAATCCAGACTTCCTAACAGCCACTTTATATAATGTGGGTAATTATTGCCTTCGCCGTGTTATATTTCTCAATAAAAAGGATTGTCTTGGAGAAGCCTCAAGTCAGGGCTGAGTATTTCGTGTGTCATTCAATCAGGAAAGATCCACACCATTGGCCAAAACCCTGAAACTGAGAGGGCGGTCGTAAGGAATTCAGAGAGGGAATTCCTGTCTCTCACTGTATCTTGTTTTGGTTGTTGAAGAAATGAGAGGGTATAGAATGTATTAGATGGTAGGGGAAAATGAGATTGTTCATGAGAGAAGTAAAATTGGTAACTCTGCAGGGTGACTGCCATGCAGGAGACCACGTGCTCTGGATAAATGAACTATGCCTGTAAACTAGAGGAGGTGGTGTGCTTCTTTCTGTATGTTTTCCCATATAGATTCTGATTCTTTATTAAAGATATGTTTTTATTTTACATCTGGTGTCTCTCTCTCTCTCTTCCTCTCTCCCTCTATGGCTTATTCCCCTCTCCCTCCTCCAAGGATTATGCTGGAGCTACCAAATATTTCATGAAGGTAAATTAATAATATAGTATTAAAAATTGCTGTTTTTGAGGTCTGGGAGGAGTTAGGACATATATTATCAGAACTAGGAGAGCATCTTAGTTTGATAAATTTTACGGTAATGTCTGATATTCTCTTTGCACCACTCGTACCTCATGGAAACCCTCCTCCCTGGACTGGTAACTAACTAACTAACTAACTAACTAACTAAATAAATAAATAAATAAATAAAGGGAAGACCATGTTTGCTTAGATGCACCCCAGTGTTGAGGACTGCACACCTCTTCACCTTAAACCAGTAGAGTAGCTCGTACTCTCAGAATATCCCTGTATCAACTAGGGTACAATCAGAGACTCACAGGACAATAGGAGGTACATATTATGATATTTATTGCAAGATGACACTGTCTTACACACTTGTGAGAGCTGATAAAGCAGGTGTGACATCTGTAGGGCAGACTATCAGGTAGGACAGGCTGGAGCACTCAGCGCGAGAAGAAACTGCTACGAGTGGAGCTTGTTTCTGAGTTTAGCCTCAGTTCTCTTCTCACAGTCTTTTGACTGATTCAATCAGATCTACCCTGATTACCTAAAATAATCTCCCTTATGTAAAGTTGTTTGGTTATGGACTTTAATCACATCTACAAAATGCTTTTCACAGCTACAGCTAGATTAGTGTTTTGTTGGATAACTAGGGACTATAGGTTAACCAAGTGGACTAATGATACTGACCCTTACAACTCCCAAGTTGAATCTTGGCAACAGATATTGTTACTTCATGTTTTCTTATGTGGATATTTTCATTGCCAACATTATTTAAAAGGGATTTTACTGATAAAGATGGAGAATATAGCTTTTTCATGCTATATATTTCCTGTTTGCTGTAGGGAGTCATCTGTACTTTGTGGTGATTAAATCAGAGAGCACAATGCATTTTAAAGTAAAGAAGAACATCAGGATCAGATAGGAAGCCCACAAAGGTTTATGTAACAGGCTCTGAATCATTTCTCAGCTAGAAGAACCAGATAATTTCATGGTACTGGTTTACATAATTTTCTACAATTTAATGTGTGAAAGAAATTGCCTGTTATAGAAATTCATTAGAGTTATTTAAGCTTATAAAGTGGTTACTTCAAGGTTTCTGAGTTTTGCTCCACCGTTGTTCTTAGCATAAAGGGAACCAAGTACTTGCATGAAAAATGCCTGGCTTACTGCATTACAGGTTTTATGTTCTGTGACTTAGCCAAGTAATGATATTCTATTAACTTCTAAAGATTTCTTAGCACTAATTTCTTTGTAAATTAAGTAATAATCACTTACATTGAAAGTGACTTCTCTCATTCTTTCCCTACCTAGCTGTTAAAAATATGGCACTAGAATATAGTGGTGCTGAGGTGTTCAATTTACTCCATGCTAGCGAAGCTTGGAGGTTTCATTAAAAAGTTGATGTTCTCAGTGCCTCTAACCACAGTTCTTGGAGGAAGTGACTCCTATGTTCTGTTAGAGATATTATCTCCGTGTTCCTTTAACATTAATGTCTAAATATTCTGTCTGCAGAAAGTTGATGATCAGAGGAAAGGCTGATAGAAACTTTGAAGATGTTTTTAGGATCCATTTATGTTTCTGTATCTCCACAGTCACTACCATTTTCAAGTCTATAATTGTTTCTCTGCTGAACTACTGCTTTGTATCTATAAATGTAAATATGCTCATGCCAATAATTTCCCTAAAGCCCTACAATATCTTTTCAGGGGTCATTAACAGAAATTTTAAGGACTAGTATGATTTGGGTTCTTTCTGCCTCAACAACTATCTTGACAATTGCCGCCTATGTTCAAGTTAAACTTCCTTTAAATGTTATACTTTCTAAATAGTAAAAGATAACGTGCACTATAATACTAATACCCCAAAGGCAACCATCCAAGGTTACAAACAAGTTTCATACTCATGTCATATTCATATGTATCCTATTGAGTATAATGTTTTAAATTTTTTTCTTATTTAGTGGATCTCAGGGGCGAAGATTGAATTAATCATGTCCTGCAGTTTATGACATGTTACATCTTTAAAGTAATTTCTATTTTTTAATTACAGTTAACATTTAATATTAGTTTCAAGTCCAGCATAATGGTTAGACTTTTATATAACTTAATAAAATGATCCCCCCTATAGGTATAGTTTCTACCTGACACCATACAGAGTTATTACAATATTACTCTGTATTATTACAATATTATATTCCCTGTTCTGTACTTTACATCCCCATGACTATTTTGTAACTCACAATTTGTACTTCTTAATCCCTTCACTTTTTTCACCCAGACCTCCAAACTCCCTCCTATCTGGCAACCATCAGTTTGTTCTGTGTATCTACAAGTTTGTTTCTGTTTTATTTCTTCATTTATTTTGTTTTTAAGATTCTACATAGAAGTAAAATCATATAGTACTTGTCTTTCTTTGTCTGACTTATTTCACTTAGTATAATATTGTCTTGATCAATCCATGTTGTCACAAATGGTAAGGTTTCATTCATTATTATGATTAATATTCCATTTTATACAGTACCACTTCTTTTTTATCTAATTGTCTACTGATGGACACTTAGGTTGCTTCTATATCTTGGCTCTTTTCAATAATGCTGCCATAAACATAGGGGTGCATATATCTTTTTGAGTGTTTAGAATTTTTGGAAAAATACCCAGTGGGTTCCTTTTTCTCCACATCCTTGCCAGCACTTGTTATTGTTGATTTATTAATGTTATTGATGATAGCCATTCTGACCGGTGTGAGGTGATAACAAACACATTGTGGTTTTCATTTGCATTTCTCTGATGATTAGTGACTTTGAGCATCTCTTCATGTCTCCGAGGGTCATCTGTATGTCCCTGTTGGACAAATGTCTATTCTGGTCCTTTGTCCATTTTTTTAATTGGTTGGTTGGTTGGTTGGTCTTTGTTTTTAAGTTGATGAGTTCTTAATAGAGTTTGGAGTTAAACCCTTATTGGATGTATCATAGGTGAATGTCTTCTACCATTCAGTAGGTTGTCTTTTCATTTTGTTGATGGTTTCCTTCACTGTGCAATAACTGTTTAGTTTATGTAGTCCCATTTGATAATTTTTTCTTTTGTTTCCCTTGCCCGAGGAGACATTTCCAAAAAATATTACTAAGAGCAATGTTGTCAGAATTTACTGCTCAAGTTTTCTTCTAGGAGTTTTATAGTTTTGGGTCTTCAATTTAAGTCTTTAATCCATTTTGAGTTTAGTCTTGGATGTGGTGTAAGAAGGTGGTCTAGTTTCATTTTTTCGCGTGTATCCAATTTTCCAATACCATTTATGAAAGAGACTGTCATTACCCCATTGTGTATTCTTGCCTCTGTTGTCATAGATTACTTGATCATATAGCATGAGTTCATTTCTGGGACCTCTATACTGTTCCATTGATCTATATCCCTGTTTTTATGCCAGTACCCTGCTGTTATGATTACTACAGCCTTGTAGTATAGTTTTTATATTAGGTAGCACGATACTTCCCATTTTGTTATTCTTTCTCAAGATTGCTTTGGTTATGTGGGGGTCTTTCATGGTTCCAGATAAACTTTAGGATTATTTCATCTAGTTCTGTGAAAAATGTCATTGGCAATTTGACAGTAATTGCATCGAATCTATATATTGTTTTGGGTCATAAGGATACTTTAACAGTGTTAATTCTGCCTGGTATATGCTTCTATTTTTATATCTTCTTCAGTTTCTTTCCTCAATATCTTATAAATTTCAGAGTACAGGTATTTTACCTCTTTGTTAAATTTATTTCTAGGTATTTGATTTTTTTATGCATTGTAAATGGGATTTTTTTTTCAATCTTTTCTTTCTGATAGTTAATTTTGGTGTATAAAAATTCAACCAGCCTGTGCCACATGTCTGCCCCTCCTGCCAGTCTCAACAAGGCTTCTTCTCTGTATCCTTAGCTATAGGAGTTCTATTTAACTAGCCTTCAGAGTGTTCTCAAGAGTGGCTGTTCCATAATTTAATTGTAATTTTGACGTGGTTGTGTGAGAAGGCAAGTGTAGCCTTTACCTATTCTGCCATCTTGACTGGAACTCCTGCTATGCTACATCTTTATTGCTTCTTTCACGCCTGCCTTCTCTTGCTTCAATCCCTTTCCATTTTTATACAAAACTACTCAAATATCCTGATATGCATCTTACATCTATGTGGACCCTTGAACCTATATGAATCTATAGAGCTGATTTTTCCATGTATATATTTTGAAATTTCATAATTAGATCAAGATTTAAGATAATTATTGCCCAGCTGGGCATGGCTCAGCGGTTGAGCGTCGACCTGGGATCCAGGCGATCAGGGTTCGATTTCTGGTCAGGGCACATGCCCGGGTTGCGGGCTTGATCAGCGACTCTCTCATCATTGGTGTTTCTATCTCTCTCTCTCCCTCTCCTTTCCTCTCTCTGAAATCAATATAGATATGTTTAAAAAAAAAATTAAAAAAAAAAATTATTAGATCTGCTTTATTCACAAAGAAGGGTTGAATATGTCCAGCTCCTTGGGTTTTAGAAAATCTAATTTGTTTTAAGTGCTGAAATATGGATGTGTCAGCATAAAATAGGAGAGCTTCTCCAGGCATTGATTGTCACCTCCTGCTATAATCTACAATATATTTGATATTTGTAAACCTATCCATTTTAAAGTAAATCACCCTCAATGATAAAATGAAACTTATATGAGTCTGGTCATTAGTGTGTACTTTAGAACCCTCCATACATCTGAATTCTTCAAGACCATCATATTTTTTCATCTGTCTAGAATTTTGGATTCATTAATACTTCCGTCCCAGTTCCCTTTCCTTGATTAATACCTTATGTATGGTTCAAATTTCAACTCAAACATCTGCTTCCTAGGAAGTCTTCGATGACTCTCAGACCAAGTAATATCTCTTTTACATATGTTATCTTGACTCTACTTTTCATTTCTTTTTATTTTCATACTGTAATCAAATGTTTATATGCATGTTTCTAACTAAGAATGTAAGTTCTACTGGAGTAAGGTAAGTGTATTTCTATCCTCAAGGACCAGTGGTATTTTTAGCTCTTAGTATGTGCTCAATAAATATCTTGAATTAATCAGTGAGGGATGAATGATACTATAGAAAACAAGAGTCATTTGTTCATTTTTTTTTTTTTTTTTTTTTTAATGATAAGACCAGCCTAAACGTAAGAAGGCTGATATAACACCAAGGCAATATTTTCTTTTGAAGTGCTTGGTTATTTAAGACTAAACTTGAAGAAAAATAGGTGTTTGGAAAATCAAGGTAATATTTTCCAGAGATATATGAACAAACACAGGGCTAGTCCTCAATTTATTTTTATGTATACAAAGTTGTTGAGTGTTTAATTACCTCTGTAATTTTGCTAGTCAGGGGATAGATGAAGTCTTGGTCCAAGTCAATCTCAAAATGAGTCACATGGATCCATGGACCCATTCTGTAATTATTTTCTCTGTCCCAGAATGTGGAGTGGGGATAGATATACCTATCAATATTCAGAATTCTCAGTTGGTTCCCTAACATATCTGTGGAGTGCCACAGTAGAAAGGATCCCTGGGATTGTCACCTGCCATACCTCATCTATTACCTCAGCCAAATAGTAATCAAAGATAATAACACATTTCTAAGAAATCTTTCATCATCAATGTCAAAGCTGCCTTGGTGGTGATCCTTTATATATCCCCATATAACTCACCTCTGGGGCCAGTGAGAAAGACAGATAAGTCTTACAGTTGACTAGATAATTGTAAATTTATTCAAATGGTGGCACTTGTCATAGCTACCATTACCTATTGATATGAAAAAAAATAGTGGTGTGCAGCTATTGACTTAAGAAGTTATTTTTGTTCAATGCAATCAGTATACATCAGCAGCAGGTCACCTTTATCTCTCAGGGAGAACAGTATATCATTACTTTCTTATCTCAGGATTATGTCAACTCTTATGTTTTCTGTTGCAGTATAATCTTCAAGAAATTTGCTCATTTTGATATCCCTCAGAATATCACCTTTGTTCAGTACACTGATGTCGTGCTAATTGAACCTGGTGAGCAGATAACAAGAGTACCCAATTTTATGAGAAGGTTCGGGTGTTGGCCACATCTCTGAAAATTGTAGGAGTTCAGTTTTCTGGGCATGCCAAGAAATGCCTGTTAAAGAAAGTGAAAAATAAGTTACTGTTTTTCAAATCATCTATTAAGTTGAAATAAGAATACTTGATGAGAGATTCTTTGAATTTTAGAAGCAAAAAAAAAAAAAAACCAAAAACAAAACACAGTGTGATTGTCTGGTCCATTTACCAGATAATCTGTAGTGCTGCAAATTTCAGCAATCTCCAGAGCAAGGAAGGGCTCTATATCACATCCAGGCTATAGTGAAAGCATCCCTGCCACTTGAATCATATGACCCAACACTCTAAACTGTACTTGTCTGAATCTTTAAGCAAGTCCCAATAAGAGAATCTAAGTGAAAACTCTCAAATGTGGAAGTAAGGCCATGCTATACTGTGCTGACAAAAATTTTACCTTTAGTAAAATAGCTCCTATCTTGCTATTAGACCCGTGCAGAGGCAGAATGCCTGATCATGGGACACTAAGTGACTCTGAAACCCAAGATGTCCATTATGAAATATGCATTATCTGATACACTCAATCAGAAAGTTGGACATGTGAGACAGCATTCTATTACTAAATGAAAATTGTATATTGTGAATGAACCCAAGGACGTCTTGAGGGCACAAGTAAGTTGCATGCAAATGTGGCTCATATTCCGATGGTACCTGCTCTAAAGACTTTGCTATCTTTCTCTGAACCTAAAACTATGGCCTTCTGTGGAGTTTCCTCTGTGAACCTAACAGGGGACCAAGCTAACCAAGTCTGGGCCTGGCATGTAGGTAAATCTGCATGATATCTGGCACCACTGGAAATACAAAGTCCTGTGCTATAACCTTGCTTACTAATGGCCCTAATATATACTGTGAGAAGGAAAGTTACCAGTGGGAAGAACTTTGGACAGCAAATCTTATTGTCTACTCCGTCTAGAAGGAGAAATGGCATCTACTTAGATTAGACTTATAGAGAGAGAGGTTAATGAATTGGGCAACTTGCCAAAGACTTGGAAAGAAAAAGATTATCAGTTATAAGGAGGTCTTCAGAAGAAGTATTTAGAGAACAGGCACAGTGTGACTATACCTGTACTCATGTAAATTTCCAGTAGAGGGTTCTGGACAGAGAAGTTTATCAGTGATCAGGTGGACAAGATTACTCCTTCTGTAGATGTCAGTAAGCCTCTTTCCACAGTGGCTCTTGTGCTTGGTCAAGGTTCCTATGTATAATCTGGAGATAGCAGCCAGGACAAAACCTACCCAAGCACTTAACCACATGTGCTTTCCTCACTAAGGTTGATCTGGTTACTGGAGTTGTTGAGAGCAACAGACCAACAGCCTGTATAGCAGTCTTTTATGCCCACTACTTGGCCGTGGGTTAAGTACATTGAATTACTTCCATCATGGAGGGGCATAACTTGGCCTTATGGGAATGGATACATAAATCTGTACATACATTTGAAGTTTCCTCTTGCAGAAGTTTTGCCAGCATCACCTCAGAATGCTTTATTCATCTCTAAGATACCTAAAAAGCATCATCTCTGTCTAGAGAATACATTTTATAATGAAAAAAATGCATCAGTGGTTCTCCACTGATGACAATCACTGGTTGTATCATGCGATGGAACTGTAGGAAAGCTTATTGAAGTCTCAATTACAGAGTCTGCTGTAAAACAGTATCCTACAGAGTATAATAAATGCTTTAAAACAAAGGCCAACAGGGTATGATAAATGCTTTAAAACAAAGGCCAGTATAGGCTGATGTCTTTCAGATTTTCTAGTTTTTGAGGCTCCACAAACTAAGAAGTGAAGTTGAAAGTGGCCCCTCATGACTGTACCAACCAATTTATTAAAATTATTTTTTCTTCCTATTCCCACAGTCTTGGGCTTGGTAGGTTTGGAAGTACTAGTGCTCAAGAGGAAAGTAATTCCTCTAGGAAACAGCCAAAATTATTTTTAATTAGAAGCTGAGATTCCTTCCAGACAATTTTGCTCTCCTCAGGCTATTGAATCAGCATGCTTCTGAGTCATTATACTGGCCAGGGTGCCTGCTCTCCATAACCCAGGTAAACTGGACTGTGGCTACCAGTGTGACAAGTAGGATGATGTCTAGAGTGCAGAGACTGACTTGGATGCAACTCCGTTTTCCCATATTCAGTAATAATGACTCATGAGAAACTGCAAAAGTCTCATGAAGATAGGACCTATAAGGACTCAAAAATGTTAGTGATAGGAGTTTGAGTCATCCCTGTTAAAAATAAAAACAAATTAACAAACAAAAGAGCTGATGTATTGGCAGAAGGCAGGGGAAGAGAGAATGTGAGAAAAGGAAGCCAGAATTACTGATTTAGGACTTATTACCAGCAACAAAATGGGGACTGTCGCAGCTCTGCTGTTAATTATTCACACACTGTCCTTTTTTTCTATTAACATATATACCAGTACTGCTGCTGACTAATTTTTACTGATTTAATCATACCCCGCTTTTATATGTTGGCTGAGACATTGCATTTTTTTCTTTATTGGAGGAATGGAAGTTTCTTCATCTGAATGACTTATAATGATTGTTGCATAGCAAATGAATGTGGAGTGGCAAAGGCAGTGGTGTACCCCCAAGTTTTATACAATACTCTTTTCAGCTCCGTGACTAAGTATGTTAACCAACCTCTCTAGACTGCAGTGTATGAGCCCCTCTTTCCCTTGATTTGGGGAAAAAATGAACAGTAATTGAAAATGTGTAAAAGAAAGGTGATATCAACGTTTGGTATGACTCTCCTTTGCTCTCTCATGCTTCCTCAAGGTTTTGTTGTAGTTTGGACAATGTCTGTGAACCTCTAGGGCCTTGACTTATGTTGGTCAGCTACCCTCCCTTGGCTTCTGTTCTTAATAAGTTCTGCCTTAGCCTCTTGTCCCATCAGGCCAATGGTGATAATGGTGGTAACGTCTTATCATTGTTGATATTCCTTGGGTACTTTACCATCTATCATGAAATATTTAATCCACCCAAACTCTATGAAAAGCCCACTTATTAAATTCTATTCATGTATATTCTTTAAGTGTGCCAATGATTTATGCCACTACCATGTCTATATGAAGGTCTTTACAATTTCTTCCAAATTTCTTATGTTTATATTTTAAGGTTCTACAGGCAAGAGATAATTTTCATACAGTATGAATATAAAATAGAATGAGGTTTTGAAAATTTATATAGCATAATTTAATTAATTCTATGCCCCACACTATTAATTTTAAAATGCCATCCTTTATGATGCTATAGCTAAATAGGGTACTCTTTTATACATATGTAGTATTTAGATTTATTTTGCACTGAGACATGCAAAGTAATAACGTTATAAAAAGAAATACATTTTTTAAAAGGAAAAATAATTATGTGGAACTATTGCTAAGTTGTAAGGAAAATTTATCATTAGTTTAAAAAATAACAACCAAAAGCCTCTAGAAAGTACAAATATGACTTTCATATCCATAAAGTCATGGTCATGCTATTTTTTTCCTGGTTTTACAATAGCACATCACAGAAACATGTTTAATCTGCCTTGTGACCTTGTGAAGGAGAGCAAACATGTCCTTTTGTTACCTAAAACGTTTTATTCATTTCAAAATGGGCACCACGACACTATGGCTATTTTAAGCCTCTCATTGTTTGTCTAAAATAGATTGTGCTGGCAGAGTGTATGTTCTGAAAACTGTTAGCTTGGTGTGCTCATTATTTCATCTCAGCTTTCAGAATGGCAATTTCTAAACATTCATTTGCTAAACAGGTCAAGTGAACGATGCTACTTCAGTGCATGGTTTATAGGGTGTGGGCTGAGAAAGCGAGGCAGTAATCTGGGTGAGGGTTAGGCAGAGAGAGAGGCAAGACTATTCCACTTCATGGCATAAGTCAGGTTTCACAGAATTGGGGAGAATGGTAACCATGTGTAAGGACAACAAGTGCGCCATTCTTGTTAGGGCCAAGGGTAGACTTGACATATAAACAGCAGGAAGTTAACTGATACAGATAGGATGAAACATTCTCACAGGTCAAATAAACTGATTTTCATTCGGAGAATTAAAACATAGGTATTGAAATTTTTAAATAATAAATTTTAACAGAAATTACATTTTATTTGAAAGCTTATTAAGAAAGTTGAGGATATGACCCAGAGGTAGGAGAACAACACAGAAAACAACAAAAACTGGTGAGAAAAACCACATAAATTAGAGATTTAAACTAGGAGCTTTAAAATGTGAAAGTGTCATGCTATTATCAATGATATAAAAAGAATTATAATGAACTTTCCCTCGGTAGAAGTGACATGAGGTTACAGATTGAAGGGACCACCCACTAGGAGTCCAAATAAATTAATAAGAAGTCCAAAATAAGGCATATGATTGTGCAATTTCTGAACTCTTAAAGATAGATTTTTAGGGGAATATCTACATCTATCACCTATCTAACATGAAAATCACATAAAATGCTTGGAAATCAGAATGACACAGCGCTATTGCCCAACTTAATATTTCACACTGAGACAAACTATTCCAGTGCAGTATAGAATGAAGATATTTTCAGATATACAAAAGATGTAAATTTTACCTTCCATGTACCTTTTTAGAGTTTATGGAGATACTATGTTCCAATCAAAATACAAGAGTATAAATGAAGTTAAAGTTTCATCATTCACCAAACAAAGATGCTAATACTCAAGAGGCTCAAAGGGAAATACGAGGATGCTGACAGTAGTAGTCTAGAAAGTCCCCAACAAAGGCCAGTTCAGGAAGGTGGAGCACTTTAGGAGGGATTCAGTCAAAGGGGAAAACAAATCCATAACTGCTTGATCACCTGACCATATTTAGAGATTTTTAGAGAATGCAGAGAAGGAAAAATGCTAAGTACCCACAGAGCAGTAGAAAACACAGAGCACTAACTGGGACTGGATAACTCTTGTGTTTTATATATATTAATTTCCTAAACATCATAGCAACCTTATAAATTGTGCAATTTGTTATCCTTATTTGAGAAATGAGCAAATTCTAGAAAAAACAAATGCTATAAAATAAAATACAATCATGCTACAATATGTGGCTTATCTATAAATAATATTTAAATAATTATAAAATGCAAGCATGAAATATTTAACAAAAATTATGAAATTTCTCAGATGAAGGTAGAAGAAGTATTTCTATGGGATGATAGCACATGACGTTTAACATGTATAAGAAAGATTATTTCTGATCTGCAAAAGAAGCTCAATAAATAATATCTAAATCTGTGAAATCAGGGAATAGTAGCACTTTAAATTAGAAACAGGTTTTCCCCTAGGGGATGTGGGACACAAGATGATATTTTTGTATTGCCCTTTTTTGCATAAACAATTTGATTTAAAATGTGTGACATAGTTCATGGGCCCATGTAGGGTATCAGAATTTGATTTATTGCAGATGTAGAAAAGAGGTATTTACATGTTTGTAAGTGTGATGGTATCTAGGTTTCATCTCTTCCTGTTCAGGCCAGAAACCATAGCACTGTGTTCTTTTTTTCCATTCCTGGCCAATTTCATATCTTCCCACTCCCATGAAAAGAAAGATAGCAATACTATTACTCATTATGCAATATTTCATCTGAATCTGTTTGCATTGAAACAATATAGATCTTGCTCTACCTTTCCCTAATTCCACTTAATTAATGCTGGTTACACCATTATTTTCTGTGAATACTGGTTTCCAGTGACTCTGAAAAGCTGCTAGTATGTTATATTGATAATGGTCACAGATAGAAGTCTTATCTAGTGTATACAAGAGTATGTGAATGAAAATTCTTTTTCTGGTTTTGTTAAATTTACAATTCAGAATTGTATAGTGTAAATGTGTAACAATACCCTTCAATTATGTCTTCTGTGTACTGCTCTAGACTATAATGCCCATATTCCTAGGATGTGATCTCCTTTGACATTGGTGACACCTTTGCCTTCTATCCACTACCACCAGCAGACAGTAAATGAGTAGAATTGGGTAGAGAAAGAGTAGTCCCATTCATAGAAGAACTGTTTGTCTCTTCTCTAGCACAGATAAAGACTCTCTGGAGCATATATCTCTTCATTAGAAGCAATTTGAGGAAACTGATGAGAAGGGCCTATTGGTATTATGGAGCAGTAGTTGTAAGAACCCTTGGAGGAGATGGCATAGCCACTCCTGCAGGACTGCCTGACACTGGACAGTGCCAGTGGCAAGGGGCATACACATTTGGTGACTGGAGACCTAAAGTGGGGGGATCACCAGAAAATGGATGGGTCAGATTCATTACACAGGCCCATAAATGAGGCTTTAGGCCAAGCATAAACAGGGAAGAGTTGGTAGTTCAGGGTCTGAACTTCCCCTGCATCTGACAGAAATGAAAAAGTCATGCCAAATCAGCAAGTCAGCAGCATCATGGCTGTTAAATCTTATTAAGATCCCAAGAAATACTTGCATTATCTAGCAGGAGTGATCCAATGTCAGGCCACTTTCCTGGAACTAGATCCAAACTTGCCTTGTCTAAGAGTTTGCCGTTCTGAAACTTGGAGGCAAATACAAGAAGAAACAGTTAAAGAGTTGAAATATTGAGCTGATTTATTCTTACAGCAGGGCTAGGGAGGAAGGGTAGAATCAAGGGATCACTGTTTTTCATAATATGCTTTGTAATACCATTTTACTTTTAAAATCCTATAGATGTATTACTTTCTGAAATAAAAATAGCCCAGCCAACATGGCTCAGTGGTTGAGCATCGACCCATGAACCAAGAGGTTACTGGTTCAATTCCTGGTCAGGGTACTTGCCTGGGTTGCTGGCTCGATCCTCAGTAGCATGTGTGCAGGAGGTAGCCGAATAAATGTTTCTCTCTCATCAATGTTCTATCTATCTATCTATCTATCTATCTATCTATCTATCTATCTATCTATCATCTATCTATCTATCTATCTATCATCTATCTATCTATCTATCTATCTATCTATCTATCTATCTATCTATCTATCATCTATCTATCTATCATCTATCTATCTATTATCTATCTATCATCTATCTACCTATCTATCTATCATCTATCTATCATCTATCTATCTATTATCTATCTATCTATCATCTATCTATCTATCTATCTATCATCTATTTATCATCATCTATCATCTATCTATCATCTATCATCTATCTATATCTATATCTATCTATCTATATCTATATCTATCATCTATCTATCTATCTATCTATCATCATCTATCATCTATCATCTATCATCATCTATCTATCATCTATATCTATCTATCTATCTATCTATCATCATCTATCATCTATCATCTATCTATCATCTATCTATCATCTATCTATCTATCTATCTATCTATCTATCTATCTATCTATCTATCTATATCTATCATCATCTATATCTATCTATCTATCTATCTATCTATCTATCTATCTATCTATCTATATCTATCATCATCATCTATCTATCATCTATCTATCATCACCTATCTATTATTTATCATCTCCCTCCCTTCATCTCCATAAAATCAATAAATACATATTTTAAAAATAAATGAAAATAAAAATAATAAAATGATATATGAAAACAGTTTAAGATTTTCTTCCAGCTCCAAACTGCTATATAAACTGAGCTTATGGGGAGCTAAATATGCTATGAAATGGTGGAAACAAAGCCAGTTGCTTTGGGTTTATCTTTAAATTGGTACATTCAAATATATCATGGTTGGTCTCTAAGAAACCTAGACAGTCAATGACCAACAAAGTGAGCCTATTAACCTAAAACAGTCAAGTGAAATAAAGAGGAGGAAGCTTAGTATTATTCTAAGTATAGAATTGTTAAAGCCAATAGTGGGCCCAAACTATGACTCCACGGTTGCTCATCAGTCTAGGTGCAGTCTTCCCTCGGGCATGTCTGCTAGCTGTCAATTAAATATCACTAATGAGGACACTGTTAAAGGCTTAAGAAATGTTCCAGTTCCTTGGGTATTTTCATTCTAATAGAAAGTATCTTATTAGACCAAACCATTTAAAAACCCAAGGAATTAATATAAAAAGGAATGCACTTTGCATTGGCAATAGGGGAGATATTTTGCTATCTTATAAACTCTCCTTCTACCCTCAAATTTTGCTTTATTGTTGGATGCATATTGTGAAGCTGATCCTAGGTATATACAACCTTGAAGGGAGGGTCAGCATTCTTAGGAAAAGATTATGGTATATTTTTAAAGCAGATATTTTGATCATGAAGGCTGTAGTGCAGCTAAAGAGGTGAGAAGTAGAATAAATCTGCGTAAGAATAGAGCATGCTCTTTTGGCCAGGTTTAAGTAGGATTGAAATGCCTAAATAATGTGTGACTGCCCATTCAGAAGCACACACAGCACCATCTCATGAGCTCTGAAGCATTAGAGAAAGGATCATTCTTTATATGTGAATTTTAAGAAAATTAAAGTTGATTTTATATCAGAATTAATTTAAGTGTTCTTAAAAGCTCTTTCCAAGCACTATTCTTTATCTTCTAAAACACTAAATTGAACTTTGGAAGTATTTCAGTGACACACAATTATTTTAACACATGAGTTGATATGATGTGCTATAATTGATGCCCCCTGGTTGTTGTCCATGTGCTAATACTCTTAAATGATCCTGGAGAACTCTGCTAGTTATTTCTTTTGTTTGTGAGCTTCTGGATTTTTTCCCTCACTGGTAGGCTCCCAGTTTCACTTTTCAATTCTGTCAGTATTTTCTCTTCTAGCTACTATTTTTAAAAATTAACTATTTAGTAGAAATGAAATACATTTTAGTCTGCACCTAGACAGTGCTCTTGTAAAGAAATAATGGATTATTCTTACTGATCATAACCCATTCGCTTCTCTTTATTAAAATTAAGGCAGCTATTTGACATTCCTTGATTTGATCCATTTCAAAGTAACTCAAGCTCTGAAGGTTAAAGTCCTGGTAATAAAAATCCAGTTAGTTTTGGTCAGGGCGAGAGTCTAAGTAATCGCTGATTTGGGGCTCCATTTCCTGCGAGTAGCTGGAGTGCTATCATGCAAAGGCCTGAATGTTGAGGAGGCTCACAGCATTCATCAGAGGACCTGAAACTATCCCTTCGTAATCCACAGGATGAAGCTCTTGTTTTATAATTGCTGTGACTCTGAAGAACTTCTGTTTCATAAGGAGCATACGTTTGAAGCCATATCAGTTGGTAGTTAACACTGATCTTTTCATTTCCTTCTACTGTCATCTCAGCCCCTCCTTCAAAATAAATTATCTTTTGAATGTCTATTTTAATGAGTATTCCCCACCCTCTCAAGGTGCTAAGCAATTTCACTTAGAAATTAGAAAACTAGAAGGCAGAAGGCCATTTTAAAGATAGTTTATTGCATGACCTCGTATTTGAAAGGGCCCTGAAAGTCTCATCTCCAAGCAATCAAGGCAGTCATGTTTGACTTTATGGCTACCCTAGGCACAGCTCTTTGATGGATTCAAAAGTGTTTTTATCAAATTGACATCTGCTGTTTCAATGATACAATGTGGACATTTTAGGCTTGTATTCAAAACAGAAATTGGATTTTAGTACATTGACAATAAGGGCCAGATACACAAATGACCACATTAATTACTTTGAATGCTCTCTAGTTATACTTCTAGTATGATAGCATTAGGAATATTGGCTATGATAGCAAAATACTGTTTTATCAGAAATGATGGCATTGACCTTAACTTGAATGACTGTTTAAAAAGGCTAGTGATAGATCAAGGACTGTGGAAGGGTTTGACTTCACATATCAGCTGGAGAAATGCCTCATACACATGTGTAATGGATGCTTTCTTCTCTTGTCTTAAACTCTGAAAAGGAGACTGTACCCTATTCATATTTTATCACCCAAATCCAGCTAGTTCCTAACAATATTGCACTTGGTATCCATTTAACTGAAAAGACATATGCCTTTGAATGCTAAAGTACCAGTCAATACAGATTTCTCTGATAAAGAAAAACTCAGCTGGTTTAGTTGAAGTATTGTTGAATTAGTTTTTCTTAACTTCTGTTTCCTGAAACAGTTTTGGTTCAACTCATACATACTATTTACATAGTTATGATATAAATATTTGTGTTAGTTTTACTGTGAGCCATCTCTTCCCATAAAATATAGAAATATCATAAAAGGCATTACAAAATAACCTAACCTAGATTATTAAGATACTTAGTATTCTGAACAGTCTTTGAGAGGGCTCATACATTTCTAAGTCTCTGAAAAGCTTTCCATTCTCTGGGAAGCTCCATTTAGCTACTGTTTCTAGGCTCCCTATGAGATCTGATTGATCGGTTTCTCCAATTTCTTGTGAGGACAGAAAACTGATCAAAATTCCTGTTTATATTTATATTGAACTTCCACAATTTAGAGTACACTCAGGGATTCTATTCTCTGGTTTCAAAAGAACATAAAAACATGATGTCTGAAGAAAATAATTGACTTTTTTGAGTAACAGCTTTATTGAGATATAACTCACATATTATAAAATGTACCTATTTAAAGTGTACAATTCAATAACTTTTAGTATATTCAGAGTTGTGCAACCATCACCACAATCAATGTTAGAACATTTCATCACCCCTAAGACAACACTATATCCTTTAGTCATCAGTTACTATTTCCCACCTCCCATTTTCTTTGACTATAGTCAACTGCTAATTTGCCTGTCTGGAACGCTTCATAGAAGTTGAATCATATGATGTACAGTCATTTTGTACTGGCTGCTTTCATTTATCATAATGTTTTCAAGGGTCATCCATGTGTGGTTTGTATCAGTTTTTCCTTCCCTTTATTAAAAAAAATGTCTAGTGTGTATAGACTGTATTTTGTATATCTGTCCTTCAGTTCACAGACATGTTGTTCCTAGTTTTTGACTTTTATGAATAACTGTGCTCTGACGATTCATGTACAAGTTTTTGTGTGAATGTGTGCTTCCATTGCTTTTGGGAGTGAGGCAACAACTTTTAGTTTAAACTTTTGAGGAACTCTCAGGCTGCTTACCAAAAAGGCTGCACCATTTATATACCCATTAGCAGTGCGTGAGGGTTCCAATTTCTCCGCATCCTTGCCACAATGGTTATTACTTGTTGGGGTTTTTTGTTTGCTTGTGGTGTTTTTCATAGCTTACCTAGTATGTATGAAGTGTTGTGGCTTTTATTTGCATTGTCCTAGTGGCTAACGGTTTTTAATAACTTTCATATGCTTATTGGTCTTTTGTGTATCTTCTTTGTAGAAATATCTGTTTATTCCATTGGTCATTTTCTAAGTGGATAATTGTGAGTTTATTATTGAATTCTAAGTGTTCTTATGTATTCCAGATACAAGTCTCTTATAGAGAGAAGTTTGCAAATACTTTCTCCCACTCTGTGGCTTGTATTTTTACTTTTTTGATGACACACATGTTTTTAATGTTGATGAAGCCCAATTTATATGTTTTTCATATTTGTGCCTGTGCTTTTGGTGTCACAACTTAAAAAAACAAACATTGTCTAGTCCAACATCATGAAAGTTTGTGTTTTTCTTCTAAGAGTTTTATAGTTTTAGCTCTTATAATTAGGATTTTGGTCCATTGAGTTAACCTTTGTATATTAGATTAACTAAAAATCAAAGAAGAAAGAAGAGAGAAAGGGAAACAGATTTAAATCACTGATTGCTAGATAGCTCATGTGTGGGAATAAAAAAATACCATTTAATATCAACAGACAAAAGATTAAAAGATTAAATTAAGTGCTGATGTCAATGCAAATATAACCACTAATACAAACATATAAACTTTACCAAAATTAAAAAAGAAGGTACATATATATAAAAGAAAATACACAGTACAAAACTGGAGCTCTTTTTTAAGGCATTTGCTCTCTTACCTTAAACTGTTTTGTGTTGTAGGATTGAACAAATGAGTAATAAATGGATTGACATTTTTGGGAGCTGAACATTTTGAAAGCTACACAATAGATAATGAAACACATTACAGTTTGACAATCCCTGCTAAACATAATAAAGATAAAGAAAAAAACTGAAAGACATGTTCCTTAGTATTTAATGGTACCAAGATTTCATTTGAGAGAGCTGAGAAGTAACTGCTGCATTTTTTAATGAAAAGGTCATTCAGTGGAATGATTGATTTCATAACACTAGATTGTACACAGTTGGGAAGTAAATAATTAGACAATAATTAAAGAATATACTTAACAATTTTTTGAAAGTGACAAAAAATAAGATAGTAATGTTTTCTAAATTATAGAAGTTTTTTTTTTTTGTTTTATCTTTTTATTTGGTTTTGGAATTCTAGCATATCTCAGCTATATTCAATATAGAGATCTAAGGAAATGGAACTTTTGGTTCATAAATGGGCCAGAGTTTTGATGCAGAATTGTCTTTTCTTCATATTATCTATAATAAAATTAAAAACAAATCAAATTCTAGAAGACTATAAATGTAAGATAGACGGAGGCCATGAGAATGAAATCCTGTCAACCTGGTCATACGCCTTCAATGGTACATTTCTAGAGGTTCTAAGAATTATTTGAGAGAGTTGATTTATTGGCGATTGGTAAGCATTCATCACTATAGAGCAGTAATTGAATCAAGATCATTTTATTGCAATAAATTTGGTTTTTAAGTTAAACTGATCACTGTTTGCTGAATGCCCTACCACTCAGAAATTTTATGTCCTCAAGCATAACAGATTTTGGACCTTTCAATGGAGCGTATTTAATGCAAAAGCTTGAGGTTTATTGACTATTCATCTATGACATTCTTTCATAAAGAACCAAGAGTAAGACTTGATGAAGCTCATAACCTTGATGCTAACTCCTTTGTTTGAATGATGGCTCATGCCATTGTTTCTACTACATATACTTCTTCCAACAGTGATGCCTCTTTAGTATTTATTATCATATTTTACATCTATTGAACACCCAAATGTGTTAAGTACTTTACAAAGAAGAATACTTGAAATTATTCTTTTTCATTATATTCAAATAAATATTTTAAGATCAGGTCCCTCAGTACTCTGTTTTTCCATCCAGTGTCTTTTAAATATGTGAGAATTTTAGTAACTTCAATCTTTCTGTGATTGAACTAAAATTATCAGTTTTTAGTAAAGCCATAGAGATCCAGAGTTATACAAAGAAAATAAATTAAGTATGATTTGAAATACAGATAACATTAAGAAATCTATAAAATAGATAGTATGGTGTAGGGAAATTGATTCTACAGTTGGAGTAAAAATGCTAAAATATTGACTTTCTTATGTGACACTTGCTAAATTACTAGTCTCTAAATGCCATACTTTTCCATGAACGCTTTCCTGATTTGTCAGGAGAAACACATGAAGTTTGAAGATACTAAAGGATTATAACATATTAATATCAGCATAACATTCAAGGCCTAAAGTACCTTTCTCATAAATAATGTGTATATAAGTATAGTTAATGTATTCTAGAGTTTAGAAAAACATAGAGAAGGCAACAATTTATATAGGATGACAAACAAAAACAAAAAAAAGAATTTTTAATGACAATAAAACACACAAAAAGTTCTCCTGTAAAAACAAAGTGTAATCTGTTGTTGAGTGATAAAACATAATATAAATTTCAAGTTTTATTATAGCAACCAAATTAATAGCTAACAAAATTAAGCGTATCACATTTCAAATCCTGTACAGGGCTATTCACTTGCACCTTTCAGGTTGGTGTATTCTACTTTCTGTCTACTCTAATCTCTCTGTTGCCTTCACTATTATTGTAAATCTTCATTTCAGTCATTGTCAATTTTTATCCTCATGTCAATATCTTTAAACAAAAATATGAGAACATCTCAGCTCTCATTTTAAAGTATCTTTAATTGCATGTTGCCTATATTTTTAAAAAATAAAAAGTCTTTTTCTGCCACATAAAATCCAGCCATAAATTATTTCTTATCAGTGCCCCCTATACATCTAACTTTCTCTTTAACTTCTCACCCTGACATGGGTACACCAGTGTTTTGTTGTTGGCATAATCTGCTACTTTGGACCTTTTTATATGCTGCTATGATTACCTAGAAAACCTTCTCCCCCTTTTTCTCCTGGTCAACTCTCCCTCATTCTTTAAGACCCAGCTCAAATAGCCCATCCACAGAGAGGCTCTCTCCACTTCCATACACTTCTGTCTGTTCTCTATTAAAACTATAATAGCACTTCAGGAGTTGTGTTTGGATTATTTGGTCTCTCACTAAATTGTTGAGCCCCTTTGTGAGAGGTAGTGCTTGGCTCACAACTTGGATTTAATAACTAAAACCTCTCTGAAGGATGGATGGATGGATGGATGGACGGACGGACGGACGGACGGACGGATGGATGGAAGGAAGGGAGGGAGGGAGGGAGGGAGGGGGGAAGGGATGATAGCTAGGCAACTATTCTTTGTGCATCTACCATGCACAGCAGGGATAACTCAATCAGTTTCTTTTCAGGCAGGACCAAAGGAAAACCTGGAGCTCTTAGCAAATATCTGAGAATAACCCACTTAGTATTTGTTGTGGAATATTTATAGATGCTGTTATTTGATATTGGAATTTCCTTTTTTCTCATTTATATGTAATTAAAAAGTGTCCTTATTTGTAACATGCGTTTATACTATTTTTTTGTCAACTTGGTAAAAATGTTTACCTAGACAGTGCAAAATCTACCTGAATATTATTACCAAGCTTCCTCTATTCCAGCATGGACACCCTCACAAACTGCAACTCCTCAGAGAACACCACATCAGTAGGGTTTAGTTATAACTCTAATCTATAACTCCCTTTGCCCCAAAGCATCTAGTGCTTTTAAATCAATGAGAAAGATATTTTATTTTAGAATACTTTTACTGCCATCCTGGTTTACTCTGTTTTCTGTATTTAGAACCAGTACTTAATTCTGCATACATTCCAGCCTTTTGAAAATAGAAAAAAAAAAAAAAATCAAGTTTTCTGCCTGCAAGCCAATGCAGTCAAAATGTTAACAAGGATCCCTGATTCTATAAATAAGAATTTCCTTACCAGCAGTAAAATTTCTAGAAGACTCCTGCTGTGTAAGCTAGAAGGCTTCAAGCTGAGCTCTTTTTTTATCGGCAAGTTGCCCTTAGATAAATTACACTGATGACTAAGTAAAACCCAGGTAATGTGAGACTGGAGTACATATAGCTAGCATTCTTCACGTCATGCACCATTATCAGACTCAATGAAGCATACCTTTGGAGATCAAAGAATAAACCTTGTCCTCGCTGCTTTTTGCTGTGTTGAAAATTTTAACTGCTAGTTAGTCTATTTTTAACTTATTTAAATGGAGCCAACTGCTTCCTATCTCAGGGTGCTGAGTTGAAAAATGACTGCCTGGTTTGCATGGTCTTATAAACTATGGACTCCATGCCCTAGATTCCCTAGGGCAGACCCTGCTTTTAGGACTTAGCAGGTTTATGACCTGGTTTGTGTTTCTTAGCTTCAATGGAAATAACTAGAAAACAATCTTGTTGGAGAGAGAATTCATATTAGGTGACAAAAGGTTGAAAGGCTTGAATGAGAATCAGAAGTTAAACCTAACATGATAGGCCATACAGAGCTATACTAGATTTTTGACTAGAATGGAACATGAGAAAGAGATGCTTAATAAAAATAGTAAATTATACAATATTATATATTACGGATTAATTGTGGAGTTGTGATGGTGTTAAGGTGTTATTATGGCTAAAAGATTGATTTGCTCCATGGTTTTGCTATCCATCCTTAGAGGGTCTAAACCCTGTGTAAGCTATAGAAATTTGTCCATGGTCCAAGATCACTGATAATCTCTTACAATCTCTGTCTGTTAAACATTTGGCCAGTTTTCAGAGTGGTGCCAGGCTCAGTGTAGCCTCCCAATCAATATATGGAAAGTGAATAACTAAATGCTGTTTCCTGAGCACTGGATCCAAGAAGGCAGGATCTCAATGCAAAACCATCACCTCTCAAGCTCAGGAGGGAAGGGGGTGGGGAGGGAAGGGGTCTTAATATGTGGTGACAGGAGAAGGTATGACTTCGGGTGGTGGTCACACAGAGCAGTATACAGATCTTGTCACATAGAAACCCACACCTGAAACCTATATGTGCATATTAACCATTGTCACCCCAATAAATTAAATTTTAAAAACCCACAAAAAAAACCTTAGAATTAAATTGGGGAGATAAGTGACATATTCATTAAATGGCAATAGTAATTTAGGATTGTGATTCTAGTGGTTTTTAATATAAATTCTAAATTATTCAATATCCCTTCAAAATCCTATCATATCTACTGCATTGCTTATCATTCTGTGTTTTGTTTATCAATGTTACTTTCTCACACTTTGATGAAACCTCTACTTCTGCCAGACTAATTAACTTAGTCATTCCTGAGTAAGCCTTTGCTTTCTTTCCTTTTCATCATTGCTCATGCTGTTCTTTCTACTTGGAGTGCCTTCCTACTATCTAATAGTTTTAATCTTTTATGTTCTTACAGAATCAGTTTAATTCCAATCCCTCCCATAAATCTTTTCCTCTCACTTCCAGTCATTTGTGCTAATATCCATGTGGCCCTACATATAAATATATGTATACTTTTGTTTTTGATAGTTCATACTGCAATCATATGAAAAATATTTGCATATATTTATCTCACTCCTTCAATAAATATTTATTAAGCTAGGTACTTTTCTAGGCACTGAGGCATGACATTGAACAAAACATAAAATCTCTGGCTTCGTAGGGCTTGTATTTCAATTGTTCTGTCTTAAAATATTAACATTTCTTAAGATGCTTTAATATGTAATGTCAACATTAAGGTACTGATAGCTTATTATAATAATGTAATATACCTGTGTTTCATTGCAAGTTCTTTAAACAGCAATCTCTTTTGAAGAGATAGTGTAGAAAAAGTTGGACTTGGCACCCTGAAAGCACCCTAACTGTGAGAAGTGCTCAGGATAAAATACGCTGTCAAGGGAGTGTAGAGGGCTCCTTTGTGAAGTCTCCTTTCAAATATTTCAGGCAAACAGCTCAAAGTGCCTTTTAGGGAGCAATTATGCTTTGGTGGGTTAATGACCTAATAGAGAGAATGATGTTCTGTCAGTTTAAAACACAGCCTAATTATCCTGCATTTTGAAGCCAGGGCATATGTGTTGGTTTTACCATTAAATCCCTAGAGATTAACAGAATGCTTTGGGCATAGTAGATGCTCAATCAATATATGCTGACCAAGTTAAACTTTTAAAAACTTTTTTGCTTATCAGCTGTTCATTGGAATATTTAAATTATGAGTGTTAACAATGAATAGTTTTTTTTCCAATTCAGTTAAATAAGTTTTTATTGTATAATAGTTACAAGATTCTGTGTTAGCAGTAGAGTCTCATTTTATTGCATCTTTGGTCATACTTTTCTTTTATTCATTCAACTATTCAACTATTCATGCATTTATTGATGCCCATTCAATGCAGAGCATGGTGCTAGAAAAAGGGTATATGTAGTGATAATTAAGGTATGACCTGTAAGTGAGCTTAGAGTTGGGGGATAAGCAAAATTCAACAAAGAATCATCCAATAATTAATTACGATAGAAACAAACATTATGATGAAAACTAAAAAGGCAGCTCATTGAGTGTGAAAGACAGGACAATGCCAGGAAATGGAAAGGAAACACTTCCTTGAGAAAGCACATTGAATTTGCCACCTGAAAATTAGGTGGAATTAAGTTAAGTGAAGATATATGGAAAGTGTTCTCCAGGAGGAATGGGGGTAAGGGTATTATACAATGACCCTAAAGTAGGAAAGAGTTTGGCATGTTGAGTAAACTGAAAAATAAAAGAATAAATATGTTTTCCTTTGCTGTGCAAAAGCTTTTTAGTTAGATGTAGTCCCATTTATTATTTCTTTTGTTTCCCTTGTCAAAGAGATATATTAGAAAAAGTACTGCTATGAGAAATGTCTGAGGTTTTACTGCCTATGTTTAGTTCTAGGATTTTTACGGTTTCGAGTCTTACATTTAAGTCTTTAATCCATTTTGAGTTTATTCTTGTATATGGTGTAAGAAGGTGGTTTGGTTTCACTTTTTTGTTTGTACCTGTCCAATTTTCCCAGCACCATTTATTAAATAGATTCTCTTTACCCCATTGTATGTTCTTGCCTCCTTTGTAAAATATTAACTGACCATAAACTCGTGGGTTTATTTCTGGGCTCTCTGGTCTGTTCCATTGATCTATATCTGTGTTTATGTCAGTACCATGCTGTTTTGATTACTATGGCCTTGTAGTACAGTTTGATAGCAGGTAGAATGAAACCTCCAACTTCGTTCTTCTTAAGATTGCTGTGACTATTTGGGGTCTTTTGTGGTTCCATATAAATTTTTGGAATATTTGTTCTAGTTCTGTAAAATATGCCATTGGTATCTTGATAGGAATTGTGTTGAATCTATAGATTGCTTTGGGTAGTATGGACATTTTAATGATGTTAATTCTTCCTATCTATGAACATGGTATATGTTTCTACTTGTATCTTCTTCAGTTTCTCTCTCTAGTGTCTTATAATTTTTCAAGTACAGTCTTTTACTTCCTTTGTTAAATTTATTCCCAGGTATTTTATTTTTGTTGTTGTGATTGGAAATGGGATTGTTTTCTTAGTTTCCATTTCTGATAGTTCATTATTGGTGTATACAAATGCAACCTACTTCTGGATATTTATTTTGTATCCTGCTACTTTACTGAATTCATTTATCAGTTCTAGTAGTTTCTTGGTGGACACTTTAGGATTTTCTATATACAGTATCATGCCATCTGAAAATAGTGACAGCTTCACTTCTTGATTCCAATTTGTATGCCTTTTATTTCTCCTTATCTGACGGCTATGGCTAGGACTTCCAGTACTACGCTGAGTAAAAGTTTTGAAAGTGGGCCAATCAACAAAATGAAAAGAAAACCCACTGAATGGGAGAACATATTCCCAATGATACATCTGATAATGGGGTTAATATCCCAAATTTATAAAGAACTTATACAACTAAACACCAAAAACTCCACTAAGTTAACAACCATGTCCTTAGATTCTTAGGTGTTTTCAATGCAAGCAGTCGTAACAGCTGTTACAGATACAGCTTTGTTCCTTTCATTAAAATTTTTATAGAATGCATTTTCCTGGTATCACATTACTTACTAGCTACCCAAGACCAAGTATGATAAAAGATGATATAAGAGTGACCCAGCCACACATCAAGGAAGAACAGAAGCCACAAGAAGATCTTGTAACATAGAAACTCACACCTGAAATCTATATATTCATATTAACCATTGTCACCCCAATAAATTTAATAAACTATTATTAAAGAAAAAACACAGATTATCCCAGAAAGCCTCTAGAGGGAGCATAGTCCTGTTGACACCGTGATTTGAGCCTACTACTACTTCTGGTCTCCAGAACTGTGAAAGGACAAATATCTGTTGTTTTAAACAGCCCAATTTATGGTAACTGTTATAACAGCCACAGGAAACTTAATTTCTTAATTATTTCTTACTCTTATTTAGAATAATGTTTGCTGCAAGTTTTAATTAGATGCCCAGTATGAGATTAAGAATGTAGGGTTTATTCTTAGTGTGCTGAGAGTTTTTATAATAAATGGGTGATAAATTAAGTAAAATAATTGGCATTATTTTTTTCTCTTTTTATCTATTAATACAAATTACAGACACACACAAGTATTCTAAGATAAATTACATTTGTTTTCCTAAGATAAACTCAACTTGAGCATGATGCTAAATTACATTTGTTTTACCAAGATAAACTCAACTTGACCATGATGAATATCTTTTTAATACATTACTTGATGTGGTTTGCTCATATTTTAGACATTTTGCATCTATTTTTATGATTGAAATTGACATATAATATCTCATTCTTGTACTATACCTACAGTGTAAGGCATAGTCACTTTAAAAAATTAGTTGGAGAGTATTGTCCTTTTTACTCTCTGGAGGTGTTAGTATAACAATGAATATTCAGTTCCCAGGACAGGTTTAAATTTATGATACCCAAGGAAAGCGACATCAATGACCAAAACACAATTTTGATAACACTGAATTTAACAATGTGTGTGTGTGTGTGTTTAATTGGTCTGTGCATAGGTCATAACTTGACTCCATTTGCGATAGTAGGACTAAATGTAAATCTAACTCTTACAAGCAGCAGGTACAGTTAGGTGACTTTGCCTGATCTCCTTGTAACATGACAGATAGCTGGACTCCAACAGACAAATTACTGATGTCAGCCATGACCTCTGGGTGTATATACTAATGATGTTTGCTGGGAGTATTATCTTTATGAAATACTTCAGCCAACTGTAATCACGGAGGGACAGTCTTGCATAATTTAAGAGCACAGACTTGAATGGCTAACTGCCTGGGTTTATATTTCAAATATTTGCATTTCTATGTGACTTTGGGCAAGTTAACTCCAGGACTCAGTCTCCTCATCTGTAAAATGGAGATAATAATCCTAGCAATTGTTTCATATGTTTGTTTTGAGGTTCAAATGAGTGAGCATATGCAGAGGACACAGAATTTTTTGTTTGTTTCTAGGAAGGATTTTGTAAGCATTAGTTACTAAAATTTTTGTTAAGTTTTGCTCCATTTTTCTTCTAAAGGGATTAAAACATTTTACATTAGTTATCCTGCCCAGTTCCAAACCTTTGTGTACATGGTGGGAAATCCTCATTTGATGTTTAGAATAATTGAATTCTGGAGGTTTGTGAAGTGATTAGAGAGAAACTAGCCTTCAGGAGTCAAAGTGCTGATTAGAAGCCAGACATTATTCCAACATGTGACTTTTTCTTTCCTACACTTACTCCTCCAATGGGAATTGAATTTTTTAAAAAGTAAGGAAATTGCATTTAATGTGTGGTTTTCTATTTAATCCAGGTCGTCTTGAAATCTATGTTCTGATAAAATCACTGATGGTTAAATTGTGTTGAATTATTTATTCTTTTATCTAAAAGGTTTAAATAGGATAAATTAAATTGTAGATAGCAAATAATGGTGTGTCATTGTTTTTTATAATAAAAGGCTTCCAATTTCAATTTTTCATTTTTATTTATTTGCTTATTAAGTACACTTTCATATTATAAAGCATGGAGCTGAGACTTATCTTAATATTAGGTCCCTATTCATCATAAACATGTCTACAATTTTAACATATGGATTATGTCCCCACATGGCATAACTAAATAGTCACCTTGTAAATTATAGGCAATAATTTTATAACTCAACACTTGTACAGGCATACCTCAGTGCTATTGTGGGTTTGGTTTCAGACCACCCTAATAAAGTGGGTATTGCAATAAAGTGAGTTGTAATTTTTTGCTTGTGGGGAGGGTCTTGCCTTCAGTTTATAAAAAACACAACGTCTGTAACCTCAATAAAGCAAAGCACAATAAAACACGGTATGCCTGTACATTAAATAATAATCATGAGCGGCAACACACTTTCTAAAATAAGAATGGGTGAAGATTCCAAAACTTTGAGCACAGTCTATCACATTTTTTCCCAAGTGGAATGTTACTTTTTTGGACAATCAGGGCACATCTGGCAAAAATATTTTTATTGCATGTAAGTATCTCAGCCTCTTCTCATACTAAACTGGCTGATGTTCAATATCTAAAATTGGATATGTTCAAGCTAACTTGCCAAGAAAGCAGGAAATATTTTTTTTGGATATGGCATCTATAAAATATAATGTAAATTCGTATGAGCTCTTTGTTACATGATCAGTTTAAAAATTGCCTATGTGGAATTTTATGCCAAATAGAACAGAAAGAGTGTCGAACTAAATATGATTCGAAATAGTCCTGAAATATTATGCAGCCTTTAGGTTTTACTTAAATAAGCTTTTTGTGAGTAATAGGATAGCATGATATTTTTCTCAAAAGCAGGAAAGGAGAGAGGAAATAGATGAAGTATGGAGGGAAGGAGGGAAGGAAGGAAATCAATTTTTATGGTTTTATTAATAACTGATCTGCTTGTACTTCAGACCAAATAAAGAATATACATAAAATGAGATAAATGTCTAGGATATTTTAGCTTTATACTAGTCAAATAGAAAATAAGAAGAGATGGGTGTATGGTCGATTGAATGACTAGATTTTGGTGCTGGTTTTTTCCTATACAGATTGCACAGTCATAAGGCAGTGCATTGAAATGGAATGAGAATAACAAACTGACAGAGTATTAAACACTATCATGTCTGCAGAGTTCTCAGTTTGGTGCTGATATTGACTTTTTTATTATTTAATACAGGTATTGTTAAAATACTATTATTGTTAGTAATACCACTAATATTGGGAAGAAAAGGGGGCTCTTGAAAGCTTTTACAAACCAAAGGCATAATAATTAGGAGTCAATTTTCCAGAGAGCTCTGTTGGTTTAGAAGAATGATTGGTTTTCCCTAAACAATCAATAAGAAAGTTACTAATTAATGTTTATTTCTGTGAATGTTTATTATCTACTTTCAAAAATGAGATAAATGTACTTGAAAAGGGAAAATAAATTTTCAAGCAAAGAGACATCAGAATGAAAGTGGGCTCAATTCTGAATAGAAGGAAAACATAGATTTATAGTCAAGAATGTGGGTGAGGGTGGTCAGTGGACATTGAGGTGACCTAATGGAATTCTTGCTGAAGGCAGGCCAGGGTAGTAAGATGTCACCTGGGGATGTTCGGGGGTTGTGGGGGGAGGAATTTGTCAGCTATCAAAGATTATTATTGAGGGTGAGGGATTCTGGCTAAATCTACTTAAGATTCTTGTTAAAAGTGGACAATGCAAAGATGAATGGGGAAATCAAAAGTCAAGGAATAAAGAGAGGATTCAGAGGCTCTGACAAAGTTTGGACAATGAGAGACACTTTGTCAATGATATTTACAAGTTTTTAAAATTGGATTAACCATCTGGTTAAAAAAAAAAGGACTTGAGTAAATTTGATTTGCACTGAACCATGGTGGATGATTGAAGTTGTGTCCAAAGAGAGTTTATTGCAAGACCACTTACCAAACTCAACCAAAAATGTTTTTTGGAAATTAAAGACATCCTGATGGATGGGTAATAAGGAAAGATGCTATAACATGGGAGAAAGCTGAGTGGCTGACAAATGAATGAAACCAAGTGAAATTAGGTCAACAGAGAGCTGGTAACTGAGTTCCCCACAGAGCTATTTGTTCTGAACTATACTTTGGTGTGATTTTGATGTGATATGTCAAGATAAGAAATGTCCAAACCTGTAGAGGATTTTTCTGAGTTTATTGAGCCAAGCAGAGGACACACCTAGAAGCAAGGTCTCAATAGACTAAGAAAATGCTTAGAGAATGACAGTTTTTCCGTTTCTTTTATTCATTTGGAATTAAGAAGGGGGGCATTAAAAATATTATAGTTCACAGTATTATGTGCTCCCTTAAGGGTGGCTATGCCTCCAAGGGGTCTGAAAAATAGAATTACTCTGGCATTTCACAGCTATGTTAACCTAGATGCACAAGGACAATGTACAGGGCTTGCTTAAGGCAAAGATACACCTTTTACTGAAGGAGTTAAATGCCTGGGGTGAAGCCACACCATGACCTGCCTACTTAGGAATTTATGATCAGATCACCCTTTGAGGTTACTTTCAGTCACTAGACTTGTCATATTTATTACAGAGCCTGCATTTCATCCACAAATCCACCTTTTGGTCATAAATCAATATGAAGGATGCATTGATGACCAATCTTTTGGTCGGATAGTGTGGTCTCACAGCACCATGAAGGCTCATTTCTAGGAAGTCTCAGTATTGACATCATCTTGTTGAAACTGTGAACTACTGGGGATGGGACAATACAGTAACCATGGGATATCAGTTGAGACTGAATTTTCCGAGAAGGGAAGAGCAGGTAAATGGAAGGAAGTCTTTCATTGTGAGAAACACCCTGGATCATTTCTATCCTGTGAACTATCATGATCTGACTTTTGCTGTTTGTTTCATTTTTTGTGCTTTGCATGTCATATAACATTTACATACTCCCTAAAAAGAGCATTAAAAGTTATCCTACAGATCTTCAGAAAATTATCTCACATTTACAACTTACTTATATAGGCACACACAGACAGACACAGACCTTTTAGCAATGAGAATAACTCACTCATTTATAAAAGAATAGTTGGATCCAAATTTTGTTTTGGAGGCATTTACAATTTTATCTATCCGTGATAAGTCAGCTTCCAAATGACCTTCCCTTTTTTAAAAATAAGGATGCTGCCTGCTGGTGTCACTTAGTGGTTGAGCATCAACCCATGAGTCAGAAGGTCTGTTTCTTTCCTGGTCAGGGCATGTGCCTGGGTTGTGGGCTTGATCCCCAGTAGGGGGGTGTGCTGGAGACAGCCCATCGATGTATCTCTCTCCCTCTCCCTCTCCCTGAAATCAATTTAAAAAATAAAGTAAGGAAAGCTGTTTTTAGTATTTTAAAGAATTGGGTGACCACCTAAGCAACAAAATAGGTTGATCCATTTATCTAAATCTTTTTGAAGATTCAAGAGACCAATTAAATATGCTTTTGATTCACTGTGCCTAATTTTATAGCCAACATTTTCTAACTGTGCATGCAAAAGCTTAATTTAGAAGTATCAAAGGACCCTCATCCTGCAGGAGTATTAATGGGGGACTAACAATTGTGAGGCTTGGTCTTGGAGGCATATTTCCCATGTTAATTTTAATTTTTCTTTTGAAATCCGCACAGACTTCTAGGAAAAACTAGCCTGCATGTGCATGTTTCAGGATGAGTCAAACACAGTGGATATTCCTATAGGACTGCTTCATGACTTAGAGGAGATTTTTCCTCAGACAATCCCCCAAAGATTCTTAGTCACCTAAGAATACCTGAGATTTGAGATGAGGGAGCAAGCGTCCTTTCTCTTTCAGAGCTAAAGAGAGTTGTCTCATTTACCGGCAAAGATTTAGTTCAGACTCTCAGGCAAACACTCCAATAAAAAGCAAAAATTAAAAGCAGTGCCCATTTTTTTCTCTCCTTCCCTGGGTTATCTCTACCCTTTTCCACTAGAAGATTTTTCAAAGACCGCTCAAATGAAATCCAGACCTGCTGTGTAAAGCAGGGAGGTCCGCACTCCAAGAGAAAACTCACCCAAGTTCACCCAAATGCAAAGAAGAAGCCAGTGGTTCACAACAGGCCCCCTGCTGGTACCCAGCACCAGGTCCTGTTCTGTGGGGTGGGCCTGGGTGGGCTTCTTTGGAATCCTGCTGACCATATGTCAATGTCAATGTAAGAAATGGCCAAACCTGCAGAGGATTTTTGAGTTTAACCTGAGTTTGAGTTAAACACAGCAAGTGCTGAAAAGGAAAATCTCAAAAGACAGAAAGTGCTCAAGAGAATGACGATTTTGCAGTTTCTTTTATACATTTGGAATTAAGCAGAGACATAGGAAGATTATAGCTCACAGTACTATGTGCTCCCTTGAGGATCGTTATACCTCCCAGGCGTCTAGCATTTCAAAGATATGTTAACCTAGATGCACAAGAACAATGGACAGGACTTGCTTAAGGCAAAGAAGGATACACATTTTACTAAAGGAGTTATGTGGCTGGGATGAGACCATGTACCATGATCTGCCTATTTAGGAATTTATGATCAAATTATCTTATGAGGTTACTTTTGGTGCTAGACTCGTCAAATTTATTACAGAGCCCCCCTTTTTTGTCCACAGATATTATTATATCTGTTTTATATATTAAACTTGATTGAAATTAACACCTCTAGCAAGCTCATGATATCTTCATTGTAAAAACATCTGGTAGAAATTCTTACCTGATTACTCTTCCAAGAATAATACTTCTCTTGAATAATTTATTTAATTCTATTTGATGAATTATGAATTTTATAATTGACAGTTTCTGTGCTGAACAATAGAATTGCAGAGTTTTACTGAGACAAAAATTGCCAGTGTACAGTATAACAGAAGTACAGGTGGTGATGATACTTATTACAGTGGCTTTGGATCCTTTAGCCAGTGATAGACCAGTGAGATGGAGGAGTATCTCAGAAGCTCAGGCTCAAGAGAGCAGGTAGGAATAAAAGGAAGGAGAGAGATGATACCCATAACATGCCTTCTTCCCCCATTCTTTGCACCACGCACCCTCGCACACAGTGGGGAGCCATAGGGACCAGTTTACTTGCTGTGAGGCATAAAATAAGAATTCTTAGTTAGCACCAGACAATTTTTCCAGGCTGGTTAGAAATGGGTTATGAGGTAAAATAAAAATATGCATACAATTTAAGATGGAAAGTACAGAGAATTTGGGAGAGTAGAGTAAAAACAAGCTGCTTTAGTTTAAGCACAAGGTTAATTTAGAGTAGATGTAAACAATGAGCCTAGTTATAATGTTTGGGAGCAGGTGCAAAAGTTAGGAACAGATGTTGGAAGGCTCTATAACACAAAAGAGTTTAATTTTATTCTCTAACTTAATAGAAAATTGTTTTAGACATTTGTGTAGAGCACTAATGTTATGATAATGGTACTGTAGGAAGATTAATTTGGTAGTGTAACCTCAGTTTATTGGAACAATTATTTACTGAATGCCTACTATTTTCAAGATAGTATGCTTGGTGTTTCAGGTGATATAAATGGACTTCATGTTTAAAAATTTAACCATGATGTGCTTAACAGTTATCATGTAACAGGCATAATGCTAAGTGTTCAGAATCAAACAGGAGGGAATGGGAAGGTAAGGAAACAAGAACACAAATGATACGAAGCTTGAATTTAGTTAGGTTCCTATAAACAATACATAATCAAATGCTATGGCAATTCAAAAGGAAGAAGAGATTATATCCAATCGACTACAAAGGACAGCCAGCCACTACTGTGTTTCTCAAAGGTGCTGTTACCTGCCCTTATCAGCATGTTCCTTACCGTTTGGTAAACAAAAACACCCTCTCAGCCCTCTTGAAGAATGCCCTCAGCCCCTGGTATCTTGGTTTTATGTGGTCAGTTCACGTTAGCACACTCATCTCTCTGAGTCTTTGTTCCCACTTTTTGTAGTTTATCTTGGAAATGTTTGCATCCATACCAATTTAATAAGGTTTATAGTTTTTACCAAACTTCCATCAGCTTCCTCTTATGCCTTCCATAAGAGTGCATTAGAGCTGTATCCTCAGGCCTTTGACAAGATATTAAATATTGTGTCAAGGGGGAGATCTCCATATAGAAAAAATCTCCCTCGTCCAGCTTCATAGTTTGCTCTTCTTTATCCACCACCTTCAGGATTTACTGTCAGGCAAACGCTCCCAGCTCTTGCCAGTACGTGTCAGCCAGATCTTCTGGAACATAAGCATTCTCTTCCCTTACAAGTCCCAGTGTTCCTCAGTTGGGTAATGCTTAGGTATAATTATGTTTATTTTCTGGTGGCCAGTAGGAGAGAGAGGTGCAGATTTTGAGAGAGAAAAGCATTGTCTTGTAAGGCACTTGCCAAGTCTTCAGTCAAAGCAGGGGCTTCTATCATCTGACAAAGTAAGTAGACAGCTCCTGAAATCCCAGAGTTCTATGTAATTGGAGACTTCAGGGTTCTTTAGTCTACCCAGATAATTCAGTTGCAATAGCAGGCCCCTGACTTTGGCATAGAGGGCTTGATATTCATCTGAGCTAATCACTTGCTCTACTGAAAGCATTAAAATTATGCTAAGCAATAGCCAAAATCTTTAGAATTATTTTTATAATCCACTTATCTAAGGCCTGAACGATTGCACCAAATTGTGCACACCCTTTCCCTGCATCATCCTCCCATATTTCACCTTTCAAAAGTGACGGGGTCCTCACTGTTATATGGCCAGAGAAGAAACCAACCCTTATTGAATGTGTGCTCTTACCATGAAATCTGTAAGGGAGGAAAGGAAGCAGAACAGGGCAGAGAAAGAAGCTACACAAAGATAGGAATTCCACTTAAGTCAAGCACCTCTATCACTTACATAATTACCCTTCTTTCAGTGCCTGCAGTAATTACAGTCTCTCAGCACCTTTGTCTGTTACAATATATTGTGTTCTATATCTACTGTACTGTGCATTAGATCTCTAAGGCTTATTGACTATATGTTGTAAGTTTGCACCCTTAAGAAACATCTGTCCTATGTCCCCGTGCCCCATCCTCTAGAAACCACCATTTTTACTCTGCTTTTTTTTTTCATTTCTTTTATTTCCAGGTTTGGCTCTTTTAGATTTCACATATAAGTGGTATCATATAGTACTTACCTTTCTTTGTTTAACTATCTTACTTAGCATAATGTGTTCAATGGCCGTCCATGTTATTGCAAATTGGCAAGATGTATTCCTTTCTCATGGCTGAATAATATTTTATTCTCCACACACACACACACACACACACACCCAGCAATGATGGGTAGTGGATGCAGGTCTTAAATAGAATAAGCATTATCTTTATGAAACACTTGACACTTGTTTCAATATCCATTATTGTCTCTATTGAGTGTAGACTCTTCTGGAATTGTCAGGGTTGCTTCTGTAAGTCTGTAGAGCTTGCGAGTATTTATATTTTTAATACCTATTCATCAAAATAACTAGATTCGAAATATCATTATCTCACTTTTTCCCCACCAGGACCTTGATTTTTATATCAGAGGTATGTTGAATATAAGTAGATCTCCTTTTAGCTTTGCCAGATACTTGGTCTTATTTTCTAACAATCTGCAGAAAATTAGAGTTTTCTTAAAAGCTACTACAAGGAATCCTCTAGCATTCTGAATGTGTGTTAAGTTGGCAGCTGGCCGGGGTGACTGTTCCATTTTTTAAAGGGTATTTCAAAGCCAATAGAAGTAGTAAATCCACAATCTTATGTTGCAATTAGCATTATCTCCATAGCATTAAAATGTCACAACCACTGCCTTGCTCTCCTTCACCACCCCAACCTACCTCATGTTATACACAGTTAAGATTCTCTTCAAATCAATCTATAGACTCAATGCCAGTGTTTTTTTTTTCTTTTTAAGAAAGTGACATTCAGAAGTTCACATGAGAACACAAATTATCTTGAAAACCCAAAACAATTTTGAAAGTGAAGGAAGAATTTGCAATTTCAACGCTTCTTATAAGGCTAAAGTAACCAAAGCAGTGCGATATTGACATAAGAATAAGCTTAAATCAGTGGAACAAAACAGAGCTCAGAAACAGACTCATGCATGTATAGGCAATGAATTTTTAAAAAGGTGCTGAGAAAATTCAGTGGTGAAGGATAACATTTTCAACAAAAAGTATTAGAATGATTGACTATCCAGATACTGAAGGTAATGTAAAAAAATAAAAAGGTAAGCAGAGGAAATACTTCCAATATATCCAACAAAAGACCTATACCTGGACCATCAAATTAAGTCTCAAAACTCAATACTATAAAAAATAACCAATTAAAAACTGGGCAGAATATTTGAACAGGCTTTTCACAGGAGGGGATGTACAAATGGCCAATAAAATCATGAAAAGATACTTAACATTATTAGCCACCAGAGAAATGCAAATTAAAAACACAATGAGATACCCCTACACACCTATAAAAATGGCCAAAATGCAGAGCACTGACAACACGGAATGCTGGAGAGGATATGGAACAACAGTAAATCTCATTCATTGCTGGTGGGAATGCAAAATGGTGTAGCCACTTTGGAAGACTATTTGCCAATTTCTTACAAAATTAAACATACTCTGACCATGTAATCCAGCAATTGTGCTCCTTAGTATTAACCCAAAGTTTATACCCACACAAAAACCTGCACGTAAATGGTTATAGAAACTTTATTCATCATTGCCAAAACTTGAAAAAAAACAAAAATGTCCTTTAGTAGGTGAATAAATAAATAAACTGTTACATCCAGACAATGGAATATTATTCAGCACTAAGAAAAAATTTAAAAAATTAAAATGCACTATCTAGCCATAGATTGAAGCCTCTGCTGAGCAAGGGGTCCCTGAGGGGAGGAAATCATTTTTGCCTCCATATTGCAGAGGAGTAGATAAAAATCAAAGGGGCATGGCAGATCCTGGTGCCCCTGAAGCAAGGAGGGTGGGGCAGAGTCTAGGGCACAAGGCTGGAGAGTAGAGGAAGGAAGGTAGAGGGTAGAGAACTCCAGCTAGTAACCTCCCCAGTTCTGTTGCTTGCAGTGCTGAGAAATCTGGAAACTGGCCCTTAACAGCTACTCCAAACTGGGCCTGTTGGGGGGCAGGTACAGGGGCTGTGACCTGTAGGGGTAAATAGAGGGTGTCCCAGTGGAGAAGCCTCTATTGGGATGCAACTGAGAGTCTATGGCTGCCCCTGAGACCTGAGAACTTAGAGGCCCAGGGCTTCCATAGAAGGTCTCAGGGTACAAGTACTTAAAGGCATATTGCTAAGTGATAAAAAAACAATCTGTAGAGGCTTCATATTGTTGGATCCATGATTCCAACTACAGTATATGACATTCTGGATAAGACACAACTATGAAGAGAGTAAAAAGATCAGTGGTAGCCAAGGGTTAAAGTTGGTGGCAGGGTGTGGGCAGTGTGAATTGGCAGTACAGAGGATTTTTAAGGCAGTGAAAATACTCAGTATAATACTATAATGATGGATACATGTTATACATTTGTCCAAGTCATCAAATGTACAAAAACAACAGTGAATTTTAATGTAAACTACAAACTCTGGGTGATTATGATGTGTCAATGTGGTTCATCAATTTAAGAAATCCACCACTCATGGGGGAGGCTGTGCATGTTTGGGGGACAGGTATACATGGGAAATAGCCATACTTCTTAATTGTTCTGTGAATCAGAAACTACACTAAAAAAATGTCTTAAAAAAAAATCCCACAAGGTACTACTACAGACTCGTGAGAGTGGTTAGAGCATGAAGACTGCCAGTACCAAGTGTTGAAGGGAATGTATTGCAACTGCATCTCTCACATACTGCTGATAGGAGAGTAAAATGGTACAACTACTTTCAAAATAGTTTGGAGCTTCTTATAAATTTAAGAAAACTCATCCTATATGCTATTTATTCATTCATTATCTCTCAACTCTGAATGCAGCTTTCAATTTATGCTCTACAATAAAAAAATGGGATAACATTAAATATTTTACTTTTAAAGTGATTATAGTGTTAATCTTTCAGTAGAAAGTACTGGAGGGACATTTCAGGAGCTATGCATTCTGAAATTTTCCCTGTGGGCCTGGGTTGGAGGGGTGGGGCCACAGATCCCGGGTTGCCTGGTGCCAAGAGTGGGGTAGAACTGACTGCAAAGTGGCAGGAGGCAAAGGCGAGTTGATAAAAATGTTCTATATCTTCATTATGGGGTTGGTTACATGGATGTATAAAGTTGCCAAGACTCTTCAAACTGTTCACCTAAGTTGTATGCATTTTATTTTGTGTAAATAATTTCCTAACAAAGGTGACTTAAAAATATTTAATCCGTGGATGTGTGAACATGTGAATAGAACTTGGGTGCGTGTTTCAGAACACATGAATTTGATTCACAGCTCACTATAAATTTGACAAGTCCTTTGAATGTATATGCCCTTTTGCCCTCCTCAATACACCAAAGCACATTTTATCCAGTTCAGAGAGAGCTTATACAGCTATACTAGATTTAAACCTAAAGTTGGAATGCATGTACACACCAAAATAAACAAACCTTAAAACAAAACAATAAAGGATGAATGCAAGAGTTAAAGCAAGATTCAAGAAGGAAATACATTTTTATGCATTAATTCAGTTTCATCTACCCGGCAGATACTTTGCACTAAGCCTTGTGCTAGATTCAGGAAAAAAGGCCTCTGCAGTTAAGAAGAGTCCAATAGATAAGCATGTAAAGCCCTGTGTATGAAATTGGGTAATCTATTTTACTAATGAAGGTCATCCCAATGTGCTTACCAATGTTGGCCACGGTGGGAGCAAGACCTGAGCAAGGGGTATCAGAGATTGATTAGGTAAAAGAGGTGAGGAACAAAGAGATGCCCAAAAAATAAAACAGACAAAACAAAAAACTCCATCACGTTGAGCCTAAAAAAGCAGAAAGGAGTGTAAGGTTTAGGTGATATACTGAAGTTAGCTTTGTACAAGTTAAACGTTGTTAATCAGAATGTTGCTCTATGAAGATTACCGAATCGGCCCACAAGGGTTGATGGTGGAAAATACAGGCATCAATGAAATCACCAGGAAGGTGATTAAAGAAATTCAAGTATTAAAAGTAAAAATTAAAGACGCATTCTTATTGAAGGGTCAAGATGAGAAAAATGTAACCATGGAAACAAGTAGGCTGTAAGAGCTTGATATATTGATGGTGCTCAGATGTAATTCTGAATCAGAGTCGCATGCTAAGTTTGGTTTGACAGTGTGGTTTAAACTACATTGCATTAATCTGAAAAATAATGGCAATTAATGATGAAGCTTAGAATGATGCCATAAAAAGTGCTTTACATTGCAACAATTTCATGGTTGTAAAAACAAAAATTTCATATGTACATTTCATCAGATTTTTATAAACTTTTAAGGTGAGCAGGGCAGATCTATTTAGTCCCATTTACCAATTGAGGTAATAATATCTCTATTAAATTTAATCATTGTCCTGAGATCATACAGCTACTAAATGACAGAAATGGAACAGATACCTGAGTCAGATGCTTAACCCAATGCAGTTTCTACCTCTGGCCTAATAAAAAATAATTTTTTCTACTTTGTGCTCTTATGTAGTAATGGAAAATGTAAAAATTACTTCTTTCACTCTGGGAGATTAAGCACATTAAAAGTGGACCAGGGTAATGGAGGTGAAAATAGGGGATGTCATGAGTTTGAGCATGTGCAGAGTTGTTGTTTTTTTAATATTCCAATATGCCTCTCTCCTGATGATGAATTTCAGATAATAAAAATTATCACTGTTGGAATTAATTTTCTATATTGCTATAATGTAACCATTTAATCGAACTGACTTGCTTTTACTGGCAATTATGGACTCTCACTATTAACTTAATGAATGCATGCTTTCCTATTATCCATATATTTTATGTGATATTTAGAAGTATGGGGCATAAAAACTATAAAGAAAATCTACATACACCATATTAAATTATGCTCCCAATAATACTGAGAATTTCAATAATACTAATGCCAACCTCCTTATCTAAATAAAATGCTATTTCTTGCAGTCCACAGTATATATGCATATATATGCTCCTTCAAGTAAAGTTGATGGATTGGTCCTAGTCCATCTACTATTCTATTTCTTGATCTAGCTTGTGGAATGATGATGAATATTTACAAGAGGGATGGCCTAAGTTAGTATTATTTTTGTTCCTGGTGAGTCTAAAGAAAGACAGATCTATGATGCTAGCTGCCTCTATCCATCTTAGGTGAACATCAGAAAATATTATGTGGAAGATATTTAATCTATTTGTAGAAAAAAGTGCTGTTAGACCCACATAACAACATAATTATTTTATATAGTGTTTGACACACCTTGCCTTTCTATAGGAAATATTAACATGCATCATGGCTAAATAGAAATGAATTGACATTCCTTTTATATGTTAAGGTCATGAGCATCCTAATTTTTTGGAGCCAACAGTAATTAATATATTATACAAGAAATTATTTTGGGGGAAATTAGAGAATAAATATAATCCTGAATTAAAGTTTGGTTAAACAGAAGCTTAGAGAGAAATGTCCAACATTACTTTTTCTATATTTGTCATGATTAAAATACTTTAGTAATCACTCTTTACATATAAAGCTTCCTCACTTCTGCTTTTATCCTGGTTTTTACCATAGTCTTTCCTGCATTATTTTTATTTTGTGATTTAAAAAAAAATTCCTGCCTGAGAGGAATCATTCAAAATCCAAACTGAGTCTTGTTCTTTGCTGTATCCTTCATGATGCTTATCAAAATATTTCAGTTTGCCTGGCTAGGCATGGCTCAGCTCAGCAGTTGAGCATCAGCCTAGGATCCAGGAGATCTCAGTTTGATTCCAGGTCAGGGCACATGCCTGGGTTTTGGGCTCTATCCCCAGTGAGGGGTGTGCAGGAGGCAGCCAGTCAATGACGACTCTCTCATCATTGATGTTTCTATCTCTCTCTCCCCCTCTCCCTTCCTCTCTCTGAAATAATAAAGATATATATATTTTTAAAAATTTCAGTTTACTGCCAATCAATTTACTATGACTTGATCATAGTAAACAATGAATAAATGCTTCTTGAATGAAAAATGAATGAATAAAAATATTCATTACTGAAAGATAATGAAATTGATTTCTAAGAGAATCTAATCCCTGATCTTATCTGTCCTCTGGGCTATAAAGTATATTTATTTAAATATAAGTAATATTTATCAAGCCCCTACTATGTTTTGGTTGCTGTTTTTGACACTGAGGATATAGCAGTAAATGAAACAAATCTCTAGCCTAATGGAGCTCACATCCTAGCTGATAGAAATAGACAGGAAACAAATGTACAAATGAACTATGTAGTGTGTGAGATGGTGATAAGAGCTACTGGGAAAATAAAGCAGGACAGGTAGATAGGGAGTGACAGGTTGGGAGCAGTATGACTTAAGCTGGGGTGGTAAGGAAAGGCCTGAGAAAATAGATATTTGAACCAAGACCTACTGGAGGTAAGGGAGTGAGTCACATGGATATTTGACAGAAAAACAATCTAGGCAGGATATTTTTATGCAATACCAGTGCTCCAACAAGCATGGAACAGCAAGAGTGCCGATGTTTTGGTAATTAATAAGAGCAAATGGATGAGTAGGAGAAGGTAACATCTGAGAAGCAATTGGGAGGTCAGATAAATACATACATACATCATTGTGAGGACACTGACTTCTGCTTTGAGTAAGCAAAAGCCATTGGAAGCTTATTTTCATAGGATGATTCTGGCTACTGCATGGAAATTAGACTGTAGGTGAGGAAGGAAATTAATAGGTGCATCGATGTGAGTTTTGCAAAAATCCAGTGAGAGATGATGGTCAGTTGGGTGAAGATAGCGGCAGTGTAGATAGTCAAAAGAAGATTTTAGGTATGTTTTACAGGTAAACAGGATTTCCTGAGAAGTTAGATGTGGTATTTGAGAAAAAAAATAAAGATATAGAGATGACTACGAAGTTTTTGGATGGAGGGGCTGCAAGAATGGGATTGTCATTAATGGACATAGGAAAGACTTTTTATGTTTGTGTGATTTTTGTTTTAAATATATTTTAAAAAATTGTCATTGCCAAGATGTTCATTAGCTCTAAGTAGAGATGTTAATTACTGAAGTATGGAGAACAGAAGTGACACTGTGCCTGGAAATTTTAAAAAATTAGGAATAATTAACATTTAGATATTTTTTAAAGCCATGAACCTGGAGATCACTCAAAGAATGAAGATAAAGGAGAGGGAACAAAGGGATGGGAAAGTAAGGAAAGAGATAGAAAGTGAAGGGGGAGCCGAGAGGAGAGGAAAATAGAGAAGGTAAGAAAAATTAAGAACTAATTCCTGGAAAGCTCCAATATTAGGAAGAGAGACCAAAAGAGGAGAATATGCCTGTATTAGTTTTCTATTCCTGCTATTACAAGATACTGCAAATTTAGTAGTTAAGACAAAAAATTAATTTTCTATGAATTATGAAAGTCAGAAGCTAAAAATAGGCTCCACTGGGCTGAAATCAAAGTGTCATCAGAACTGAATTCCTTCTGGAGAATCTAGGGAAGAATCAGGTTCCTTGACTTTTCCAGCCTCTAGAGGCCACTGCATTCCGTGGCTCATGGCCCCTTCCTCTGTTTGAAAGCCAGCAGTTCCATCACACTGACCTGTATTCCTGCCATCACGTCTCTCTCTCTGATCTGATTCTCCTATGCCCCTCTCTTATAAGGACCCTGTAATTACACTGGGCCTACCTGGATAAGCCAGGATAATATGTCCACCTCAAGATATTTAGTTTAATCATATCTATAAAGTCTCTTTTCCATGTAAGGCAAACATATTCACAGGTTTTGGGAATTAGGCCATGGACATCTTGGGTGAGACCATTATTCTGTCTCTCACAATGATGAATTAACCAGAGAGGCAGGATTTATACCAGACAGTGTGTTCTTGAAATTCAAGTAAAGTACATACTTAAAGGAGAGATGCATAACTGTGCCAAATATTTATTGAATACTCAAGAAAAGAGAACAAAAGAATAACCATTGGATTTAATAGAGGAATTTAGCTAAAAATTTAGGGGCAAATGTCTTTTGGTATGGATTGAAGTGAGTATATATAGAGAGGATTATAGGCAACTAGTCTGAACAACTTTATCAAGGAATTTTGCTCCAAAGGGAAAAATAACAAATAAAGGGGAGAATAGCAGTCATTAGAGAATTAATTTTTAATGGGAGAAATAATATGTATAAATTATATGCATATGCAGCATAGATGCATCAGCATAATAATATATGCTGATAGTAATGACTTAGATAAGGTTGGGTGAAGCAGGAGAGGGAGAGAAACGGCTGCAGTCATTCCTTGGTAGGCAAATGACTAAGAGCTCTAGTACAGACTGGACAAATCAACATTCACACGCACGCAGCATGCCCATAATAACAGGGGGAAATGGTAGGTAGATAATTACGGAGTGACCGCTTTTAATGTTTGCTTTATTTAGTGAGATGGAAAGTAATGTTAAAACAGAAATGATACAGGAGGCATTAGGATTTACAGGAGAAATGCGAAAGCTTGAAAATATTACCCAGGAGAGTGTCTGGTGGCCTAGGGAAACCGTATGTGATTTCTGGGCAGCGCTAAGAGAATACTTGAAGTTTGGTATTCTTTTTAATAATATACTAGGCATGGTCTATGTTTGCATATGTTTCTAGTCTCATTCCATTATATAGATATAGAGTCAGAATAGGCAAAATGCTGAATGTAATAGGTTAAAGAGATTAAGTGAAAGTGGGAAAGGACAGTTTAAGATGAAAGTGATTATTCTGATTGGATGGTGGGACTTACCAGGGTAGAGGAAAAAAAGGATTCGTTATGGGGTCTAGAGTAAAAATTTGATCAATGTGAATGGATTGTTGATGATTCTACTATTGTTCTAGAGTATATGAGCTGGACACATGAGGCATTGGAGAGTAGGGATGGTTAAAACCGAGATGACAGGGTTATGGCAATTGGCACCGACTGGATGTAGGGCATGCCTAGGAAGTGAATGGTTGAAGTAATTAAAGTCATCACGAATGGAAGGGAAGATGCGAAGGACTTGAGAAGTCAACAGTAGTGCTATAATAATCTACACGGATAGTGAAATCAGCCAAAAGTGGGACAGAAATGTTCAAGGTAGTGACAAAAATCTCAGGAAAAAGAAAGTCATTGAAAGTGTCAACAACCAGAGGGGCAATCACTCCATTTTATGGGGGTATTACAGAGACAGATTCACTATTTGAGTAGGCTGCAGAAGCAGTATCTTCAGAGGTAGATGAAGTTTCTGTTAGAGCAAGGAGAAGGGAACATTCTGAGGTGTTAAGATTACAGGGGATTATGCTCATTAGTGCATGTGAGTTCCAGTGGAACAGTGGAAAGTTTTCAGGAGCTGGGGAGAATTTTGGAGATGGGTAAAATTTTGGAATGTGCAGACCTGCATGTGCGTTATATTGGGAAAACGAGGGATGGCTGACATAGTGAATATTGAGTGTTTTGGTATCAGATGAAAAGCATAAAGACTGGAAGAGAAGTTGTATGTACAGAGAGGAAAGAAGGCTAGATTCCTCGCCAAGAGCACGTAGTTCTGAGACATCTTGTTCACAACTGCCAATGTGGAAGTTAGAGCAAGAGGGGTCATGCCCTTAGCTCCCAGCTCTCTGCTCCACCAGATCTTCTGCTTCCTTTTGTGGCTCTGGAGTTCTATCTTAAATTTTGCCACTGTCAATGTGAAGCTGGAAAAGAGGCAGTTCTTGTTGGAGTATGTGTAACATACGGGCTCCTTCTCTACTCATTTTTCGATGGCTTGTTTTTTCTGCTTTGTTCATTAAGAGCTTTTAAACCAGATGTGATTCTATTGTTATCGTTACTATTATTGGGAAGGGTACTAATATTCCCTGCTCTAAGTAAGTGCTGCTTCCTGCCCAGCCTGTGTGGCTCAGTGGCTGAGCATTGACCTATGCACCAGGAGGTCCAGGTTCGATTCCCAGTCAGGACATATGCCCAGGTTGCAGGCTCAATCCCCAGCAGGAGGCGTGCAGGAGGCAGCGGATCCATGTTGATGTTTCTATATCTCTCTCCCTCTCCATTCCTCTCTCTCTCAAAAAAAACAATAAAAACATATATAAAAAAATAAAAGTGCTGCTTCCCACTTTATTTAAAGTTGTTTACTTAGCTAAGATCAGGCTACAGCAGTAAAGAATCAATTGACATCAAGAAAAATTCAAGGGTCTTCTATGACATACTATTATTAGTTGTACTTAAGCAGTTTAAGAGCCCTTTACTTCTTTCTATTTACTTAAACTCAGCTTCCTTATTTATAAATGGAAGTAATAGTGTTAATAAGACTGTAGTGATAACTAAATGAGATATTTTTAGCACAGTATTCTGGCCAGATTAAACACTCAGGTACATTCATGATACCTATTAATATATGCACATTAAATAGCACCTTGCTGAAAGTTTAATTGCTTGATCCTAATAACAAGTCATAGATTATAAACTCTACAAAGAGTACTGCAGGAAAACCCACACATCTTGGCTATAATGTTTTATTGCATTAATCATATTTATCACTCTCAATATGTCTTAAGCTCCTATAGCAAAGCAATCTACAAATGCGTTTCCTAATTGGCCACGTACATTTTGAAGTAATTTAGGAAATGCACTTATATTTGAATTCACAGTGAGTTTTAGTAATTACTTTTACAAGAGGATTTTAAGGGAGTAACATTGATCCAGCTTTTCATTACATTTTATCCATTACTTCTGTAAAAACTCCCTTTCTGAAAATTCTATTAGACCCTATGAGATAGCAGATGATGGCCAGATATATTCCATTCATACTAACCTAATTTCAGAGCTGTGTAAAGGTCAGAGTGACAGGAAGAAAAAAAAAAGTTCTATTTCAGAAGAAGAAATGAAATTCAAAACACTCACTGTAGTGGACACTTGTTGAATATGTACATGGCATCCATCTCCCATTTCCTTCTTTCTAAAAACATGCTTTCCCTTTAGGGAGCCATCACTCCCTGGAAGGGTTACAGCTACATGATTTGGATGGGACAGACACTGCGTCCAGTTCTAGGACTGGCCATGATGAATGTAAGCAAATACCATTAGAGAAACTGATAATGAGCCAATGAGACCATGGCATTACGTTGAGTATAAATATTTGTTCAGTGTTAGTACAAACAGAGCAAACCTAAGGACTTTGAAACATCTGGATGATGGTAAATGAAGTGTTTATGGAATTAAACAAGGAAACATTTAGACCTAGATGCCACTGACCACTAGGTTGCAATTATAACCAAAGCCAGGTTCCAGATGGATTCTCTAGATGAAGACTTTGTATGGAGGAGCATGGAGTTGAAACAGAGGAATGGAACTGTGGCCCTAATATTACTGTTTCTGGCACCCCCACTACCCTTGTATTTTCAGTTATAAAAGTAGTTGGATTATATTATTTAAGCCGTCTTGAGGTTAGTTTTCTTGTATAGCTGAAAACATACTAATACACTATTTTTAGCTTTTCTATTTAATCTTTGAAATAAAGTTATTACTTGAGTTTTATAATGAGACATTTAATAAATAAAATTACAGTGGCCTGGGATATCATCTAACTCAGAGCTTTATCCTATATTTCAATTTTATGTATATATCATTGCTAGCAACTGCTATAGTATTTCAGTATCCAGCTAGGACAACAAAGCCCATACCAGGTAACTAAATAGAAGGAATTTAACACAGAAAATCAATGATAAAGCTGTTAGAAAAGCTGTAAAAGTAATCAAGACATAGGAGGTAACAGATTAGCAAGTACAGGAGGCTGCTCTCAATTCTAGGTTCAGTAGTGACCAAGGAAGAAGACTGTGCTATCATAACCTAGGAGCCAAAGCCATACCCCATAAACTGGAACCATGCTAAGTCCTACTTGCAGGAGCTCAGCTTTTCCATAGCAATGTAAAGAAGTAGCCATTTAGTCAAAAGTGGGTATTGAAGGAGGGGGAGAAACATTTGGGCTTCTTTCTTCCTTTAACCCTCTAGTCTCCTGCGGTAGCTTTCATTAATCAAAGCAATAGGCAAAGTGACCTGGAAACAAACAAAAAAACTTTCAAGAGCCAGTTTCTCTGCCAAAAAGAGCAGAGTATGAAAGTGAGAGAAAACAAGCAAATGACTGACACATGGAAATATAATTTGTTTTTGAAGACTATGTACTTAGTGCAAGTGATACTATTTGCTGTAACAGATAAACGCCAAATCTCAGTAGCTTAACAAATAAGTTTGTTTATCACTCAGTAAAGTCTAAGCATGGGATTCAGATCAGTAGGGTCATAGGATCTTTTTGTTTTATGATACCACCATCCTCTAAGTCTTTATAGTACTCGCCACTTAACTGGCCCAGGAGAAAAAGAGATGGAGGGTCACGCATTGGAGATCTTATGTGTCAGGCCTGAGTGTGTGTACATTGCTTCTGCTAGTGTTCTCCTGACTAGATTTTAGTCACCTGGATGCAAGGGACTAGGAAATGCAGCATAGCCATGTGCCCATCGCGGAACTGACCAGGTTTGCTGAGCACCTAGGGTGTCTCAGCCAGGCTCTCATGATTATAAAGTTTTTTTCTATTCAGCTGAAATCTACTTTGTAATGTGATAATGCTTAATCACTCAACTAAAGTGTAAGGTTGAAGGACAAGAATATTTAAACTATCTGTTGCTATTAAGATTTGTTAAAGAATATACAATTTACAAAGAGGTCAATTATGGCATTAAAACATAAGAGGGAGCTAAAGGGTCCAGTTTTTATATACATTGAAGTTATCAGAAAAAAACAGACTGATACCTATAAGATGGTTTATATAAATCTCATGATAACCACCAAGCAAACACCTGTAATAGATTCACAAAAGATAAAAGGGAATCAGCACCCTGATATAAAAAATTATCAACTTGCATCTCTCTGATGATTAGTGACTTTGAGCATTTTTTCATATGTCTCTTGGCCACCTGTGTGTCCTTTTTAGAGAAATGTCTATTTAGGTCCTTTGCCCATTTTTTAATTGGGTTGTTTATCTTCCTTTTGTTAAGTTGTATGAGTTCTTTATATATTTTGGAAATTAACCCCTTATCAGATGTGTCAGTGGCAAATATGTTCTCCCATACAGTGGGCTCCCTTTTCATTTTATTGATTCTTTTGCTGTGCAGGAGATTTTTAGTCTGATGTTGTCCCATTTGTTTATTTTCTTCTTTGTTTCTCTTGCCCTAGGAGATGTATCGACAAACATATTGCTATGAGAGATATCTGTGATTTTACTGCCTGTTTTCTTCCAGGATTTTTATGGGTCATGATTTACATTTAAGTCTTTTATCCATTTTGAATTTATTCTTGTATATGGAGTAAGTTGATGGTCTAGTTTCAGTGTTTTATATGTACTTGTCCAATTTTCCCAGCATCATTTATTGAAGGGACTGTCTTTGCTTCATTGTATGTGATCTTGCATCCTTTATCAAATATTAATTGATTATAATGGTTTGGGTCAATGTTTCATTGATCTATATGCCTGTTGTTATACTGGTTGTTGCTAGTGCCAGACCTGGGGGCATTTAGTAAGTGGTATGGGGCACGATACCAGATGCTGCTTATTTGAGAGATTTTAGGAAAGTCTGAAGTATGAGCCAAGGCAGGCCATTTATATGGAAAACCCCCTGGAAACAGCTTGGGTGGGCCCACAAGTTGGGTAGAGCAGGGTCTCCAGGAATTTTTAGGCTGAGGTGAGCAATGTGAGCCAGGCTGATGGAGACTCATATATGACACCAGCCTGCTGGCTTTGTTGGGGGAGGTCTCAGAAACAAAACAATGGGCTGTGCCAGCACTTTTATCTGGAAGAAAGCTGTGCCCCCAGCTCTCACCCTGATGCCAGACAATTCAGTTCTTCCCTGTATGCCTCTGGTGCCTTTCGAGCTGCTGCCCTGAACTGGAGCTCAGAGGAGTGAGTCTGAGTCAGTCTGTGTGCTGGTCCTTTAAGAGGAACTGCCTGGGACTCCAGCAGCCTCCGTCTCACTCAGCCACAATCCCTGCTGGTTTTTACAGTCAAAAGTTTTGGGGACATCGCTTCTTGGCCCTGGAACTGTGGGTTGGAGCTGGGACTTCTCGCTCCTTGGGGTATCCGCATCCGGATATCCCTCCTGGTTTTTATCCCCTGTATGGGACCAGCCCGTTCTGCATCTCCACCCCTGTTGCCAGTGCTGATGTGGTGGCTTCTTTAAATTCCTAGTTATAGGACTTCCATTCATCTAGGTTTCAGGTGGTTCCAAATGATGGTTGTTCTGTAGTTTAGTAGTAATTTTGATGTGGCTGTGGGAGGATGCCAGTACTGCATTTACCTACACAGCCATCGTGACCAGAAGTCTCAGTAATTTATTATAGTTTAAGTGTTCCTGCTGGCACTGGCTCCAAGAGCAGGTTTCTGCTCCTGGGCGCCAAGTAAGTTTTGACGCTCTATATCGACCTCAGTCTCTAGTTTTGGGGATTGTGGCCTGCCCTATGACCCAAATTTTCTGGTGGATCTAAGAAGAGTTGTTTTTCAGTTTGTTCAGTTTTATTTTTGTTGTTAGGATGGGAGCAACAACTCCAAGCTCTCTATATGTCAAAGAGGAAATCAGAAGTAGTCTTTACTTTTAAAAGGCAGAGAAACCAAAACCCGCTTGTCTTCTAAACATGAAGCAAAGTCATGTTTTAAAAATTGTTGTTCACTCATATCTCATCCCCTAAAATCTCCTCGCTTAAAAATTATTTAGTGCCTCATAACTTACAGTTCTGGGACTGCAACCCATTTCTCTGACATACTGTATCTTCTATAATAATACATAACGATTATTTAGTTATGTATTATTTGCTATTATAAATAGTTATAGTTCCGTGTACCTCATTAGAATTTGGCTGTGATTCTGACTTTCAGTTTCTGATGCCTATTTCCAAAAGAGAAATGAGTGCATCCCTCAATCTCAACCTCTTTTACCTGGCTCCATGTTTGCTCAGTGCCAGGTTTTTCATTCCTCTCTTCACATGTTTGCATCACTTGACTAACATCTGTTAAACAAAAAGAACCTACACCAAAGTATACTTCTAAAAGCCTCTTTATTTTGTACTGAAATTAAAGGATCCTCTCTGTTAACTAAAATACAGGAACCCTATATATGGGAGGAGCTCGAGGAGGAGTGATATTATAAATGACACCCTCAGCAGTCTGTCAGTCAAGGTGAAGTAGTTCAGGATTTGAGTCTTTAAAAACATAAAAATATAAAAATACAAGGTACCATTAATAAAATCTTAGAACTAGATTGAACTCAGAATCATTTATGAATTTAGTTTTTTACAAAATAGGAAATATATATAAAGATATTAAGTAAGCTGCTCTAAGTCATAGAGAATGTTAGTAGAAAAAACACAACAAAAACCCAGGTCTTCCCAATTACAATTAAGTGCTTTTCCTCTGTCCTGTTTTTCTTTTTTATCCCCCTACCAATGTCTGCTGTCTTGTATCTGTTCAGTTCCATTCTTTTCTATTTAGTTGAGCAAAGCAACACCTACTACATGGTGGGTGATCACATATTAATTAGTGATAATAATGGCATCTGAGTTTTGCTAGGTCAAGTTAGAGGGCAAGTTAATTTATTCTACCATCCTGACTCAAAGGAGAGACTATAATTTTATTGCTTTACATCCTGGGACCTAGTAAGCATTTCTATTAAAACCCTGGAGCCACATCACAACATCAGCCTCCACACAGTTACACTTCACAAAGAGGCTAATGGAAGTTCACGCTGAGAATAGCTGGGGCCCACAGGGTGAGGACTGCTTCTTTCTCATATTCTCAGATTGTGTTTGTTAGTGTTTTTAAGTTACAGACCTTGAAGAACAGCTTTAAAACTGCCTGTTTTTAATACATTGGGACAGAAATCCTGATTTCAATTTCTCGCTATATACCTGAATTATAGAGAACTCTGAGCCAGTCACATCATCCCCCTGCTCATTTCGCTTTCTTCATAATGAGAGTAGGGATGCTGCCCTCCAACTTACCTTACAGGAATGCCCTGAGGACTAATGAGGTCACATGCAAAAAGCACTTGGAGCACAGAGAATGACATCAGTTATTTCTCCTATTAATCTCCTGAGATGCGATTCATGACTGTATAACATGGCATTCCACTGCAGTTGTAGGCGTTGGGTGACAATTTACAAAAAGCTGCTCTGCTTTGTGGTTGTTCACTTCTCATAACGAGAATAATGTGGGGGAAATGAAGAGGCTTGCTCTAAATTCTGCAGTAGCTAAGTCTAGAAAACTCACAGGACACTGTACATGTAGAGCTGAAGGCACCTGGGCCAACTTCTCTTGCAGCGATCCCATATCAATATCTCTGATAGGTAGTAAATTAACCTCTGAGTATTTCTAGGAATGAGGATCTCACTACTTCTAAAGACTGTCATTGTTAGGCGCTGGATATTGCTTACATTGATGGGACTCTATGATAATATTTTCCTCCTGCCTATCATACTTATATTTTAGGGCACTATCAGACATTTCTGAATTCTCTTATCTTGATTACACTTCATTTATTTCTTTATTCCTTCCTCTACTTTTTTCCAGTTCTACGCACCTACTTTCATTTGCTTATACTTTGTATAAAATGTAGTGTTTGGAATCTGATCTAGCTCTGCAGAATATTGTAGGCATGTGTGGATGCTATGGAAGTTTGTCACTTAGCCCTCCTTTAAAGAAAGATCCTGCCAATCATCTGTGAGAAGTAAATTAAGTTGACAGCTCCAACTGAAGCAACTTTGAGACCCACTGCAGAATTGAGCTGAGCCCAGATTCTTGTTCAGCCTTAGCTAATGACTGAACCTGGTCAAGTATTGGGGTCTGGCCATTTCTGCTCAAACCACAGCTCTTCTCCAGGCAATGTCTGCATCTGAGCTCCCTATTGGTCTAGAGGGGACTTTCCCAGCTGCACCACAGAGTAAAAATATTGCTACTCAACCCTCTTGCTATCCCTCTCTCCATTCCATATGTTAGACCAGCATTGCAATCTAAATGTTTACCCTACCTACTCCTTTTTCCATTCTCCTTTGTCTTTTACAGGCATTATTTCAGATATTTCTTCTATTGCTAACACCATGCCAGCAACTGAACATAAAATATGGTATCTAGTTATCTTGGTTTGGTCTTTTATAGCATCATTAAAACAGTTGGTGGCAATAGTCAATGACCTATATTAATGTTACAATGTATGAGATATCTGTGACTCCACAGATTAGTCAAGTCTGGTCTATTATTATAATGGGATAGAGGTATCACTGTGGGCACACTGGCCCCCATGGAAAATGTTCCACATATAAGGGAGAGGAAGAGAGAGAGAGAGAAACATCAATGATGAGAATCATTGATTGGCTGCCTTCTGCATGATCCCTGCTGGGGATTGAGCCCACAACCTGGGGCACATGTCCTGACCAGGGATATCCTGAATCACAGGGAGATGCTCAACTGCTGAGCAACACTGGCCAGGTGAAAGACTTGTTTTGATTGGAGATGTAAAGAAGAGACTCAGGACAATCATTGCTGTGAATTTGTGTTGTTATCAGTCAAGCTCCCTTCTTTCTTCATCATCATCATCATCATCGTCCTCTCCTCTTCTTCCTCCTCCCCATCTCTCCATCTCTTCCTCCCTCTCTCTCCTGTTTCTGATACATCTATGGCCTTGGCTTAAGCACCTTGAATCCTCATTAATTAAAGCCCTCTTGAACTCATGCCACAAACACAAGCACATCTCTTAGCATCTTGAGGAATCATGTGCCCTCCATTTTGCCAATAATGAACATGACGTATAAATGAGAACTATACCTTGCTTCTTTAAGCCACTAGAATGTGGTGGTGGTTATTGACAAATAAATGAACTATTCTGATTGAAGCAGTTCCCTATAGTATACATTTTTTGTACCTATATTTTAAATGGAGTTCCATGTTTCCGGAAACTTGCTTGCTGTGTCCACAAGCTCTGTAGGCCGTCGTTTGTACTTTCTCCCCACCTTTGCTTGTTCCCTTTGGCCTCTTTCATCTTCTCAGCATGATGTTGTGCTCTGGTGTTTTTAACCCTCTCCTGGAGCCATACACTCTTGAAGATACTCTCTTTGAAATGTTACATTTGAGTGTGTGTTTTCCCCCTTATTGACCACTATAGTGTGGTAGATAAAAACATAGATTTCCAGAGTCAAAAGAGACCTGTATTTTAAATATAAATTTATAATTGTTTTGTAACTGCACCCTTGGGTAGGAGACCCTTGTTTTTTCACTTATAAAATGTAGAAAATAATATTTTATACACTAAAGGATTATTGGAGGATTATATGAGATAGTGTATGAAAAATGGCCAGGTGCCTCTTCAGCCTTTCTCCATCAAAACAATCCTATTCTATTTAATTGTCAAATATTATAGTAAGGTATCCAATGTTAATAAAATTTCCAAAATCAATACATTCATATGCCTTATAAGTGCCAAATGCATTAATGTACAGTATGTGATTTTTTTTTTACAATGATTCTATAAAATAAATCTGTGAGGAAACATTTCTGAAATGCACACTGAGTCCCAGGAATTGAACTAGGCACTGGCCATTATTAGTACCTTTTTATAGATACAAAAAGTGAAGCCCAGGGAGGTTAAATAACTCATTTAAATTTGCTTGTCAGTAACTGAATAAATATGTGTCTCAAATATAAATTTTCTAACTGTAATAATCTTCTCTACATAAGCTTTTATTTCTCCTAAGTAAGACATAGAATCAGAATGTTAAAGATATTTGATTTTAGGTAATAAAATTCTATAGTGCAAAGAGTCAAGATTGAATTTTGGTCTCAGAAAAGTGAACCAATCAACCCTTCGTACGCCCAATAACTTTTTTTAAACCACCTATCTATGTCCCACAAGCAATAGGTTCAAACACTGAGGCTTTGAAAGAAATATATATGCCTAGTGTATGGATTTCTACCTCAACATATAAATGCTAAGAGACTGAAACCTAAATCAGTCCCTGTACCTAAGTTTTTCAAAGGTAAAATCCAAATACAGCTTCCTAAATTTCAAACAATATTGGGATTTATCTAAGAAAAGATCTCAAAACATCAAAGGAGAATTGACTATGTAGTAAAAATGTAAATTAAATCTTCAGGAGGGCAAAGTATTTTGCCTTACAGAATATTTTAAGGATACTTACAAGCAATAATCATATGACCCACACAGAATTCAAATGCAGCACATAGTCAGTAAATATTTTCTGTGACACTGATTTTAAAGTAAAGAAAAATACAGTAGTTTCAACTTTAAAAAATGAAATTGCAATAAATAAAAAATAAATAAAAAACAGAAGGGAGAAAAGTAAAGAAAAAAATCAGAATAGCATCGTGATGTTCTGCTAGGATGTGAAGAAATGTTTAAAAATGTAAGAGATCGAGGAGAATGTGGAAGCTAATTCAAGCACACCATTTACTTCTTTTGCAGGATGTCTATTTGTGACTCACAGATAATTTATGGATCTATTCAATTAGCAAGTTAGACATGAGTGTGCCTACATCTGCCCATGCAGCTGAAAGCAATAATCTCTATGCTGTGGTTTTATTGTTGATAAAAACTTTTGGTAGCAAATGAAAGAGAATTTTGTTTTCTTCAGAGTGGTTGAGGGGGAAATGAATCACAGAGAGGAATCTTTAGAGATTCAAACATGGCAAATAAATCTGTGGTCTGGAGTGGAAGCCTTAGGCACACAGATGCCACACTTAGAGGCACATAGTGAAATATTCAGCTGCAGTCTTCCCATTTTGGTTTAAATCTTTGCTATTTACAATATATATATATATATATATATATCTCAAGCATATGGTTTCTGTTTTCTACTTGTTGTCCTTTACAACTTTAACCAAGGTTGTTTCCCACTTTCTACAAGCTGAACTCCTTGTGAACGTGCCCATGTTATTTGTTAGTCCAGCAGGCAAAGTGAGAGATTTAATGAAAATAGGTGCTCCCATTAAATTTGGGAGAACCACCTGAACTTTATATTAGAATTTCTTTTAGGTTGAAATGAGAGGGTATTTGATTTTAAAATACGGCATCATCTCTTTGAACTGCTTCCCTAGCAAGTAATCCAACATTTTGGAAAATGCTATGTCATGGAAATCTTGGATACTAGATGGATGCTTTTTATTAGAGGCTCTTGAGATGAACAAAATGTAGGGGCTCTTAAAATCCCAGTCCTTATCTATTACATCTCTTGCAGATAGATAACTGAGAGAGAGATGGGCACGTAAGAGTAGTTCAAGCATAGCCTATCCATTTTGTTGACATTATAGCTTTTCTATTAATTCATACAGGTATTAAATATTCAATGCCTGCCTTATAAATTAGTAAATAGAGAGTATATGAATATGTATTTCATTTTACGCTCCCTGGGATAGCCATATGAGACCAACTACTTCACTAATAATGCAAGGGGACAGTAATTATGTGTTCACATTTCAACAAATAAGGCAGCTTCCATGTCGTGCTTGGGAATTATTCAACTATATCTTGGTATATAAGGGGGAAAATGTTTCATGTTGAAATTAAACCTGTTAATTTCTGTAAGGAAGGAAAAGGGACGGAGGTATTTCCCTCTCCTGGAAAACTTTGAAATGTTTCTGGAAGGGTAAGGGATACACTTACCCCTCCTCAGATGGAGCCTCGTGTATGCTCGTGTTTCAGTTTCTTTCAGTCTCTTCATGTAGAGTGTGTGTGTGTGTGTGTGTGTGTGTGTGTGTGTGTGTGTTTCTCATTTGTTTGCCTAATTTCTTGCTGGAGGAAAAAGACAAAATAAAACCCAAGCCTTCCACCATCTTGTTTCCATATGATTCATCTTACCTCCCAAGATGTTGGAATTTTATTTAGCTTCTCTAAACCTCATTTACCTCATCTGTAAAAATGTTGCCAATAATATTTCCTCAATGGGTTGCTGATTAATTAAATCTTTTTTTAAGATGAACTAAGAATATTAGTTCTGGATGAATTGTCATGGATCCTGGAACTACTATAAATGTGCCACAAAATTTTGATTAACACACACCATTTATTTTTTTCTCCTGCAACTAAGAAGTCATACAAGGCAATAATATTTGCAAGTGCAATGTTCTGTAGAGCAGGTCGGGGAGATCAGCATGGATCAGGATGTCTCAATTGCTCTAGAGGGGAAGGGGGATGGCCTAAAAGCAAGCTTACACTAAAACAATATTAGATAACTGTAGCATAAGACACTTAACTTATATGTTGCTATGTTTGAGTTGTTATAGTTAAAACTAAAGTGTGAACCTGTGATAGTTAGGAATATATTTATAGACACTGTGAGATATTTTTATGATGTAAGAATATTAAGACTGGAATTATGGCTGACTTGATTAATGTAATTTTGAGGTTGTAAATCCTTCAAGCATGTCATTTAAATACTATAAACATATTAGAATATTTAAATTGTTCCATAAGCAAAAATTATTGAGCCTACCAAAATATATGCCCAGTTAATACACATTACATAAGTACTTTTATTTTTCCCCTCTCCTCTATAAAATTTGTTTTGCTAGCTTATATTTATGTATATTTTCCCTTTCCCATTGCCTAATGATGTCATATTCAGTATAGATGAAAACTCCCTGTACTGGAAACAGATGCCTCAAAGAACTTTTATCCATAAGGAAGCCAAGTGACTGCTGACTAGTAATGCTCCTCCACAGTTAGTTTCTCTAGTCTCTTAAAACTCCTTTAGCTAAAACTCATTCTGCTCCTTTAAAGCAGATCCGTGATTAATACAATCCTTGAGTGATTTTACAGAGACAGAACTGTGTATGTGCCACTGGACCAGGAACCAAAGTCACCACCACCACTTCTCTCACACACTGTTATAACATCTGGCTGATGTCCCTACATCCACTGTGCCCTTTCCCCAGTCTGTAGTCTATACCACAGCTGAGGTGATCTCTCACAATAGACATCCTGTCATTACACCTTTCAACTAAAAATGCTTCACTGACAACGCTTTTTCTCTTAGGATAAAGAAAAATCTTTAACATGCCTTCATGGCTCTGCAGGAGCTGTTCTCTGCCATGTTTACATCTTCATCTGAGGCTTTCTCTATCTCATCCAGGTTAGACTGCACCATTGCTTCTCTCTCTCCAAGCCCAGGCCCTTTCCAATCTGATCTGTCTGTCTGGAACTCACTGCCCTGCCACACCTGCTGCAGGGGCCCCCAAATCATACTTTAAAATGTACCTCTCCTGCCCATCCTTCAGATGTCAGCTTAAACAGTGCTTTCTTGGGAAAAGCTTTTTTGATCCCCAAGACAAGGCCAGATCTCTCCATTACCCTTTAGCACACTGTACTGTATCTTCATTGAATTTGTCTGTCTGAAAATATTTATTTTTCTGGTTATTAATATTTAATACTCCCATCATAATCCTTGGAATCAGTGTTGCTTCTTATTGTTTTTACATAATGCAGCAATAGTAACAGGTAACCAAAGAACTTATACACACATATGCATAACCCATGGACACAGACAATAGATGGTGAAGGCCTGGGGGGGGGGGAGTTGGTGCAGGATAGAGGGAACCAATGGGAGAAAAAGGGGTACATCTGTAATACTTTCAACAGTAATGCTAAATTAAAAAAATGAGTAAATGACTGGATAAGCCATTTATATGGTTCCATTTTATCCAATTATTTATTGCTTGGTATTTACTTTTTAATATAGAGGCTTGATTCCAGAGATGTTTCACTGTACTAATAAGATTACTAATCTCAAAGGCTTATATTTAGAACCAATTATTTATTTAAAGAAGAGTAGATGTTGCTGTAATACCTCTAATTTTGTGTAGTAAATGGTTTCACTACATATTACATAACTATAAATAACACACATTTATAAATATACGTTTTAAAATTATGTACAACACACATGTAATATGTATATGCCTCTATAAAATAATAAAGGAGAAATCAACATATCTTAGAAATCAGTTTGTTACCAATGAGTGTTCAAGTTGTAGTTGTAGGAAACACACTGGGATGAAAAATAAAAATACTTGGGTCTTAGTTCCAGTTTTGATCTAAAATTGCTCTAGGATATTAATGAAATCACATTTTTAGGAGTCACTTTTCTTATCTATGACTTAAGGTTTTAAGCTACTAGGTCTGTCAAGTTCCTGTAGATTCACTGAGCAGTTATCTTTTTTGTATTAGACTAACATCTTTATAGATGGTATTTTCAAATAAATCTAGAAGCATTTAAGGAAATGACAGGTGAAATAAGAGCTATACAAAAATATTGTAAAAAGGTTAGAAAAACATGCATTAAATCAATGCTTTAAAATCAATTTGTTATTGATATCTGAAAGCTTCATTTTACTAATCAATGGTGTTTAGTGTAACTTAATTTTTAGAGCATATAATTTAAATTTATTTAAAAATATTACAATTTAACTTAAAATATGCAAAATATAATTTTAGGTTTTCTGGTTTTCCATAAATCTGGTCATTTTTGATTGCCAAACCTCTCCAGTGGATAACATGGTTAAGAATGTGAACGGTTATCTACTAGGAAGATTGTCTTACTTAACTGAGATGGGATTTCAAACAACTTGAAAAACTTAAAATCAATAAGGCAATTAAAAATAAACTTTTAAAAGGAGAATTAGGTATTGTTATTTATCTGAAATGAGAGATTAATACTGATACAGAATCAAGCTTCGAATAAACATGCCATTTTATGTTTATATGGCTCTTACTGCCATATAAAAAACAAACATTAAAAAACAAACAAAAACTTCAAGAACATAAATGAACTTGACACTTCTTTTTGAGATGTTTTTGTATTTTTAGAGGACTCAAAAACCTTTTAGAAACTTCAGTTCTTTCTATTTTTGAGAATGTTCATTAAATTGTACTTTAGATGAAAAAGAATGTCAGTTTCTGCAATATATCTGTTAACAGATCAAGAAAAATAATTGACTCTCATTGACCTTAAAGAGTAAACATGGCACTCATTCCTTTTATTAATATATGTAACAAAACTTAGAAAATTTGATTAAGGTTGTTACCATTATTTAACATCTCTTAGGTCTTTTCTCAATATCCCAGTGACAGCTTTAATATGTTTCTTAGTAGAAAACTCAGTGCTTGGGATTATGTCCAGGATTTTGACAGCTATATATATCATATAAAGGTTGAAAGGTAGGAGACAGCTTCCAGAAATAATGAATACCTAGATATCCGATAGTCATCTTAAAACAATTTAGTTAGACAGAATTGGGAGGCAGCCAGGAACTGAAATGGAAGATGCAGAAATTAATGGAATAAGATAAGGGGCTGTAAATCAAAAAAATTTGCATGCCGGCAGTCTTATATAGCAAGAAGTTTAAACAGTGATTGACAGGACATAGATATTAACTTGAGGAGATGGAGATAATAGGATACGGTCACCAGGTTAAATGTATAGAATTGGAATACTAAAATAGATGTCAAGCCAAAAAAAATAAATAAAGGCCAAAAAAGGTTATCTTGACATCCTACGTAGATAACACCATGGATTACATTGAGGAGCTACAAAGATATAAAATATGATAAAAACTTATTTTTACATCTTCTTTATCCAGTCATCCATCGAAAGACACTTAGTTTCCATGTCTTGGCTGTTGTGAATAGTGCTGCAGTAAACATCGGGGTACAAGTGTCTTTACCCATAAGTGTTCTCACAATTTTTTTGGTAGATACCCAGAAGAGGGATTGCTGGGTCATATATTAATTCTATTCTTAATTTTTTGAGGAACCTCCATGCTGTTTTCTTTAGTGGCTGAACAGTCTACAATCCACCAGCAGTGAAATGATGAGGGTTCCCTTTTCTCTACAACCTCTCCAACCCTTGCCGTGTCTTGTCTTTTTGAAAACTGCCTTTCTAACAGGTGTGAGGTGGTATCTCGTGGTGGTTTTAATTTACATTTCCCTTATAGCTAGTGAATTTGAGCATCTTTTTCATATATTTGTTGGCAATTTGTATGTCTTCCTTGGAAAAGTGTCTATTCGGGTCCTCTGCCCATTTTTAAATCAGATTGGTGGTGGTGGTGGTTGAAGTTAAATGAGTTCATTACATATTTTGGTTATTAGCCCCTTAGTGGAGGTATCATTTGCAAATATCTTCTCCCATTTGTTTGGCTGACCTTTTGTTTGGTTGGTGGTTTAACTTTTGTAGTGGAAAGCTTTTTAGTTTGATGTAGTCCTATTTATTTTATTTTTTCTTTTACTTCTCTTGTCTTTGGGATCAAGTTTCACAAAAACCCCTCTGAGACCAAGGTGCATAAGTTTAGTGCCGATGTTTTCCTCTATGTATTTTATTGTTTCAGATCTTATATCCAAGTCTTGAATCCATTTTGAGTTCATTTTTGACTATGATTTCAGATAGCAGTCTAGTTTCATTCTTTTGCATGTGGATTTCCAGTTTTCCCAACATCATGTACTAAGAAGACTTTTTCCATCACGTTTTTGAAATTTATATAATTCATTTAAAAAGAAATCTCAACGGGTGCTAGATACAGATTAGTTCAGAATGAGTCTGAGACATTTTGTCTGTTTATTAAAGAAATTTACAGTTACAGTAATCGTAAAAATAATGGTATTATAACATTTAATGATGGCTGAATAAGTTTTCCAAGATGTCTTATAAAGCCAACTAGATCAATAAAATACAGGAAAGGAAACGTGAAGGGTTTATTTTGAATTCCATATACCTCACACATTATATACACATTCTGAAAAAGTGGAAATGCTTCCAGGTATCAAATTGATAAGATACCATTTTATATTTTGTGCTCCATCTGTTGATTACATGCTGCTGTTTGCTTGCTACCTATTCTTGGTCTCAAACAGGGTAAGTATGTATTTCTTTCTTTCTTCCTGAGAACATAAAGGGGAGGTTAAATAAATGGGAGAAAAACACTGTATATTGATTCACTTCTCTAACTTTAGTGTTTATGTCTTATTCTTCTAGAAATGATAGATTCGTGATCTCTGATAAATGGCTGGGAAAGTTGGTTCCCTTTTCTTCTGAAATAGTACGTAGAAAGGTTTGCTGAACTGATGGCAAGCTCACTGAATGAGGGTGTGCTTCTGTACTTTCCACGGTGCTGTTACATTTGTTTTTGTGTTTAGTTGTAGCAACAGATTAGGACAATAGTTGTTTTTTCCTACACTGAGACACAATCAGTGCAGGTAGAATAAGGTCCGTGAAACAATATCTATTCTGTTTTTTGTGTGAAAAATTGTCCATGTTTCAGTCCAGAAGAGAGATAATTACAAATAGAAAACATGATGCAAAAGGAAGTTAAAAATTGAGCGGTCAGTGTGCAACACCAAAATGCTCGTGTGTTTCTAATACTAAGTTTTTTAAGTGCAGCCGTGCATTGCTTAATGATGGGCTATGTTCTGAGAAATGCATCATTAGGTGAACATGATAGACTGTGTTATAGTCTCTTGTTCCCAGGCTATGAACCCTGTGCAGCATGTCTGGCCAAAGTAGTTTGTTCACAATGTTAAAAGAAACAGCTAGACCTGGACATGAGGCTGAATTTACTGATGTTGAATTAACTGCTCTATCTGGATGGTTTAAACAATTCAGAGCCATCATTCGTTACCTAATATGAAAGCGGATGGTAAGTCTGCTAGTGCTGATGTGAAGGTGTTACCAAACAACGCCCTCTGCCGGTGTGCATAGGAGCCAAAAATATGACAGAGGCTTTTGAGAAAAAGAAACAGTCTTTTATTTTTCTTGGGTTGACCCACAAGGAGACAGGAGACACTGCTCTGATTTGTCTCCTTGATCCCGAATTCAGGGTAGGTTTTTAAGGGGTTAGGTGGGAACAGCTATGTGGAAGTGCTGGCAGGGCAAGTTTTGGTTGAAGAGTTTTGGATCTTCCTGGACAATAGACCCTTCACTTCTAAAAGGGTTTCAGTATCCAAGTGCAGGTCATGTCCCCATCCTGTGGTTTGGTGGAGAAAAGTTCTTTGAGGCATCCATTTCCAGAAAAGGGAGTTTTCGTCCATAATGGATATGTTAGGCCACAGGAAGTTTTTTAGCTCCATTATAATCTTATGTGTGCTCTGTTGTTGACCAAAATGTTGTTAAGCAGCTCACAAGTGTATAGTGTAAGACATAGGACAAAAGATAATGAGAACTATTTCAAGTAATAGAGATAGGAAAGAACTTTTAAGAATCATCTACTCTAACCACCTGAATTAATGAGGTGCACACCACACAGATAGTGTGCAAACAAAAGGGAATTCACACAAGGGGTGAAAGTGAAGTGAAACAGAGATGCATCCTATCAGGACTCGGTTATAAAGGGCTCCCATAATTACAACTAAAGAAAGAAGCTCTTGAATCCATGATATAAAACTGCCACAGCAATATCTGCTTGGGCTTAGCCATCACTACTCCAGATGGAAAATTCCTTGGAAGAAAATATTGGCTAAGAGAAGAAAGCATAATGAACTCTGTGGGGCTACACTCTCAGCTTGGACCACAGCTTAAGGTCCTGGCTGAAAAAGCCCAATGCTGGCCTCTGGGAACAATTTCAGTTCTGCTATTGCTCTGATTAGTATCGAACTCCAGATGATTGTCCCCCAAATTAAGGAACTAACTACACAGAAAACAAAGAGGTTAACCAGTTCCTTCCTCTACTCTTTTTACTTACACAAGAAATTCATAACTCATTTGTTAAAACTTTGTCCTTTCTAGAAGATAATTGAGAAGGGAAAGTATTATTATTTTCCTGTGAATAATATGGGGTAGGGAGAGGTGATTCTCCTTTTCATCTGGTCAATTTTCACTAGTTAAGCTATAAACTAGAACAGTTTTTCTGATCCTGATTCTAATATCACCCCCATTAAACTGTGCTGTTTCTATCCACTTGCACACTTGAGTTCAGAAAGCATTTAAACCCTGTTGTATCATAGAGGTATAAGAGAAATCACTGTCACTAATAAAGAGCTTCAGAGTCACTTGACAATTCTGTAACACATCTCATTTGTTTTGTAGATAAAAGTCCCAAGGGGTTTTGTGGTGTTGTATTTAAATTAAGGCTTTCATAAGAAATCAAAATGAAAAGCCCTTGAACCAGCCACATGGTCAAATGAGCCTCAAAGAAGAAAAAAGACTCAGGCTTTCTTCTTTCAATGTGGAGTGTTTTTTTTTGTTGCAGGACAAACATGAGTCTCTGCCTATAAGAAACTGTCCCAAGCACAAGGAGTTTCATTAATATCACATTAAAACCTTACCCAGATATTTCCAAAGGTCAAATTATGTATTTTGAATATCTTGCATATTTTTAAATAAAAAATTTGGTGACATATATAAGTTTACGTAATTCAAGTATCTGCAACATCCAGTTGTATATTGCTTCATGCACAGCAAATATGACTATGTTAAATTGGTTTCCTGCCATTTCCAGGAATAGTATTTGGGGGGCCAAAAATTATGCAGCAGTCACTATAATAAAATTCACCCGTATTTCGGAATTCTTATTACACAACACTTGCAATATTGAACTAATGAAATTGTCTCAACAGTTGTTGCCAAGCATGAGGAGATGAGGTACATTGGCATTTTAAAGGGGATAAGAAATTTGTTTAAAGCACGTTCACACATAGGACTCAAGGGAACTTATTTTGAGAGAAATCTGAAGAAGGTGTTTTCACGAACCACTTAAAATTCACTGTTGTGATGCATGATACATTATGTCGTTTTTAGGCTATTTCGGTTTCCCTCATGTGCTTTGTTGTTATCTCTCTTGAGTAAGAGCCTGATGTTTTCATTTATCATATTTCTTGTGTTATTTAATTTGGGAATGTTATAAAACATATTTTTATCTATTATATGAAAAAAATCCATGTGCCAGTGTATACATGTTTTTTGACAAAATATAAGCTTAACGTGTACATTTTTACAGTAACAATGAAATTTAACTCTACTGATGTATCTCAAAGCGTTTTAGGTTTGCTAATACATTCTCTACTAATTTGCATTTAAGCACATACAACTAGGTTAGGTCCATATTCTCTGCTACTGGCATTTGTATTTAAGGTCAAACCATACTTTCCTTACTAACATAACTGTCTGGATCGGCTAGGTTCTGTTATGGTAGCAAATAAAGCCAAAATTTCACAGTTGCTTAAAATAGCAAAGGCTATTTCTTGCTCATTTTATGTGTGTGTGTGTATGTGTGAGAGAGAGAGAGAGAGAGAGGTGGAATATTTTTACTGTCCAAGTCACTAACAATCTTATGGAAAAATACTTGTTCCTAATATCAAATACTCAAAATTTCTTGTGTATGTGTATGAGAGTATGGCACAGGACCCCAAGGGCAGTAGGTCCAAAGAACACATCTGGCAAATGTGGCAAATTTGTAGTGTATTATTGTTTATGCTTTGGTTCCAAATTTCATGCCTTTGTGAGTTGAGTTTGGACTAGCCAAACGCCTTTAACTTAGGTAAGCAAAACCAGTCTGCCCCATATCCCCCTCTATTCATCCTGTTCTTAAGCCCTTGGGTGGCCAAGGTGGGAGGCCTCCCATAAAGGGAAGCTCGGATTTGTCTGAATGCACTAGACAGGGAATTCTAAATAATAAAGGGAAGATGGATCCGAAAGATCAAAAAGCCCCAAAATAGAGATACCAAAATAGTGAAAAGGCAAGAAAATAGAAATGTGAGTTACCAAGAAAACCAGGTTGCCATTTCATGTGTTTTTCCCCAAAGCTACAACTCATAGCAACAACCAAAATCCTGATTTCAATTTGCCCATGATCCACATCAAAATTCCTTCTCTGGGCCTTGCAGATCTTGTGGAGTTTGGAATGCTTGTTTAAAGTCCTATTTAGTTTGATTGAAGCCTATTAGAAGCAGGGAAACCTATTTGACATATTACCTCTTAACACAAAAAGCACACCTTGACGCCCAGTGGGTTCAGAAACTCTTGGCTAAAAGGAATGCAATTAACATTGGAACTGAGGACAAGAGACAGAGGCAAAGAGAGAGTTTATGAGCATCAAGAAAGGGACGTGTGACTTTCCTCAGGGGTTTTAATTCTTGAATTTCAGAATTAATTTCTGTGCTAGTACTCAGGTACTTAATCTATATGTCTATGGACTAACAGGTAGTGATTACTTTCTGGATGAAGAATACTGGATGTTTTAGATTCTTTTTTCCCTACAGTTCTTACTCCATCCCCTTTGGCCTCCCATTACCAAAGTACTTTTTGTTGATAATCTATGGTTTTAAGCCTACTGAGAAGACACTCCATGTGGTATACTCCTGCTAAGTAATTTAATTGAGATCAGATTAGTGTGACCTGATTGCCTAGCTTAACATATTTATGTAACCAGCCTTGGCATTCCTGGAAATATGAAAACAATAAGAGTGAATCTGGAAAACAGAAACAAGAACTCCCCCCCCCACATACACACACATCTCCCTGTACCCACCCCCACCCCAAAAAAGTGATTTGTAGAAAACATAATTCTTTTCTATAATTTATAGATGTCCTTTCAATTTCATATTTTATTAGAATTTTTAGATTTTCAGTACACAGTGTTTTTAAATTTATAACTATAATTAGTATACTTTAAGCTGTGGGTGGTGATGCAGTAGAGAAATCAAATAAAGTTTTAAAAATCAAGTTTTAATAGCAACAGCAGTTCACACAATTAAGCTAGCAATTCAGTGAACTGCATTTTTTACAAGTTCCAAGCTCTGACACATCATGGGGTGACTTTATAGCCTACTGTTTTCACATCCTTGTTGATATCTTGAATTAGTCAAGCATCTGTTACCCCAATGAAATCAGATATCTATTTTAATACATGTATTTTCAGCATTGCAGTTGTGGTCTGATTGCTTTTATAAATTTTATATAAGTGAAACATTTTTCTAACATTTTGTCATAATTATTTTTTCTTGTTTCTATTGATTTCAGAGAGAGGGAGGGAGAGATAGAAACATCAATGATGGGAGTCATTAATTGGCTGCCTCCCCTTCTGGGGATCGACCGGCAACCATAGCATGTGCGCTGTCCGAAATCAAACCTCCATCTCCTGGTTCATAGGTCAGTGTTCGACCACTGAGTCACGCCCCCAGGCTCTTGTTTGTATTTTAATGAAAAGCAGTTGTGAGGGATTGCTTTTCAAATAGATCTATCAAAATACTTATTTTTTCTATATTTCCATTTACTTCCTTTCTCTCTTTTGCCAGAAGAATACCTTGCGAATCATAAAGAGAACTAATTCTAAATCTTAATGGAGTAGATTGGCACGCAGTCATTCACTGGCGCTTTCACAGTCTCCTTCACTGCTGTCTGGGTTCTATATCATTTTCTCTTCAACATAATGCATAGCCAAGAATGGAAGAGTTAGCCTAAGAAATCTAGATAATCTTTACTTGGAATGTTTTTAACGTACTACTTTAATAAGAGCAAAGATATTAAGAAAAACAAACCAAAAGCACTAAACCAGTTTTAAAACCCTCACTTCCTGTTAATGAAATGACTAGTTAACATAATTTTTTATTATTAAGTTGTGATTTTTTTAATAGCATATGAATGAAACATGAATATTTTCAACTAAAGTAAATACATTTTCTAAATTCTGGGCATTAGGAAGAAAGTCTTGAAATGTATTCCTATTTATATCAAGCTAAACAGCTCTTTGTTGAAATACTTTAGATTTAAATTTTAAAGCTGACAGAAGAGTGACTGGTATGTAAAGGTAATAGATAATCCCTCCTTTAAAATTTGTTCACATGTCATATGACTGTCTCTTGGATTATTTAGTTCTAAATCTTTTTTCTTAATGCTGATACCTTTTTTATAGGGAAAATATAAAACAGATACTGCCCCCCTGCTGCCCCCACCCCCAAAGTCATTGCATAAAACCATGGGAGACTTGGAATTTTGAAATTATTCTCTCCAGATAAAGACTGCGTTAAGAAAGTTTGATTGTGTAAATGAAAATGATTTTAAAATAAGAGTAAATATTATCCATGGTTTATATAAATTCAATAGAAAATTATCAAGATAGTTCAATCAAAAATAGCTATTTAAAATGGCTTAATAAACAAAGGGTGATGTCTAGTATGTTTAACAAGACCACAGACAATTCTAAATATAGACAATTTTCTCCAATTTATTGTCTGTGAAACCTGAAAAATCAATTATTTTATATTTATTTCCAAGGATTTACTAAAGGGCTAAGAGGACAGAACTGGGAAAAGTAACTGCCAGCGTGGTTAAATAATCTTATTAAAAACTGATTACGATGATATTATTACTTATATAAGTAGGAAACTCAGGCTTGCAAACTCAGGGAGAGAGTCTACTCTACTTGAATCTGGGATTTCTGCACCTGGAATCCATATGGGCACGTACTCATTTGACGGTTTCATCTGAAAAAGAAACCACAAGAAAGAAACAAGTGAAAGCAAGTAGATGAAAATTGCTAAGGAGACTTTTTGCCTCTCCTTTCAAATTGAGGGATAGCACAGGCAAGGGGTGAGGAGCGGATAGGAAAGCATTCATTGTGCTTAGGCTTCTGAATAAATTGGCAGCTCCTTGAGGGAGTAAACAGAGAATGTAGGAAGAATGAAGGCTGAGGACCTTGGGGATCATTAAATGTTTCATTAGTCACACATGGTGTGCTCACTCTCTGTGTCTTATGGGCTTTGCAGCAGTTGTTCAATAATTTTTCTTTTTTAGTTTTGTTGTATCAGTTGCTTGTGCGGTATTGATTTTTGCATAAGGCAGACAGGAAGAGCCAAGGACTTCTTTTGTGGGAAACACATGAGTAGGGCAAGTGTCAGATAAACCCAGTCACATTTGATATTTACCTTGTTTAGTCTTACTGCCTAAGTCTAGGTTGTTTTATAAGATAAATGGACATATTAAAAATTTTAAGTGTATATTTGAGCAATAATCAATTTAAAGCAGGCAGCATACAATGTAGAAGATAAAAAGGAGTTCTGAGGAGCTGTACAAAATGAAAGACTTTTCTAGCCGAAAGAGACTAAGACACTTAGGTTGCTTATGGCAAAGTTACTTTCCCCTAAGCTAGGGGATGGCAGGGGTCGATCAGGCAGATTGTCTAGTGTTGATCAGGTGATTCCTGATTGACTGGTTTAAGATTCCATTTCTGGTTAAGTCTTGGTTTTGGTGATGTGGGACTTAGCATAAGTGACTCCATCTGGAGTTGTCTTGTTTTTAACAATTCCCCTCCTTTTGATCACGCCTCTCAGGCAAGCTGAGAGATGTGATCAAAATTTAAGGCATTGACACTAATCTCCCTGCAGCTCGGGAGTTCTCAGTTGTTTTCTGCTGGGTCTCTGTGGGGTGTTCACGGGTCATGATGTCAGCTTCACATTTCCTGAGTCAGTCATTCTCTTTGATCTGTTTCTGATGTTCTAATCTTAGGGGGATCATCTTGGTGGTTAGTGGCTGTGAACATGCATTTACAACTTTTGAGAGAATACAGCGTACGAGGGAGACTATTATCATAAGCACGATCGTTCCCAGTGTCTGAAATTCACTTTAGAGCCAAACCAACTGGAATCAAATCAGTGAAAGACAGGCCCAGTTCAAGGGGTCCCTTTCTTAAGCCAGCTGGCTGCTGCTTCTGAGGAAGTTGAGACTCAGCTACATAAGTGGCAATAAGTGATTTGGCCATAACACAAATACCTCCTTGCTCAACTAAAAGATAATATCTGTCTTATTATTAAGAACAACTCTGGCTAGAGAGTCCAGGAATTTTTGTTGGGCAGCTAGCTATTGCGTTAGCAGAAGATTCAGGAATAGTACCAGAGTAAAGGAGCATTGTCTTTCCTTACATTAAAAAAGGGGGATTGAAAACAAGCAGTAGAAAGGCAAAAGGAATAAAAGTTTCATCTTGGATGTAAAGATCTTAAATCGTGATCTTGGCATCCTGAGATGGACAGCTCTTCCATCTGCCTGTGGGAAGAAACCTCTACTACAGTCAGTCTTCATTTCAGATCTTCAGCTGGTGTACAGTTCCAAGAATCTGGAAAGTGGTTCCCTAATTTATTGGGTGATGTGGACCCAAGGTTCAAGGCATCATTTCTAGAAGTATATTCTTCCTAATAGTAAATTTTCCAGTATTGCAGAAAATATGTATACAAATAGACCCACGTATTTTTTTAGTCCCCCTGTAAAAGAAAGGCGAAGGTAGAGAAACCTGTGTTCAGTAATTAATATTTCAGTATTTTGTCTTTTTTGGAAATGATCTAGATATCAATGAATATCCATCATTTAATGTATCTCAGGATAACTCTAAGGTTTTGAGTTCTCAAATTATTCTTAGGTAGACATACCATAAAGAATGATTATTGTTGAAAATCTTATAAACTTTTATCTTACATCTTTTTAATTTACTTGCTATTAGCAATTATGTTTAGATTAGTGACTAAATTTCATGAGACCCTAAGTATCATCTGAAGTTACTTTCTTGCTCACAAATTTTGTAATAGAGATAATATTAGCCCATTTGACTTTCAGTAAACCTAGGTGGAATGAAAGTGATATATTCAATTGTAATAACTCAAGACACGCCTGCTTTATTTAAACTAACAAACTGAAATGAGCTTTTATTTACTGAAGATTATCCTAGATCATATGACCTTGAAAAACATTTGGTAAGACACAAAATCTTTGCTTTCCAGGTAGATTAAAGGTGGTAAAAAAATAAATAAATAAACAACAAAAAAACCTTTCACGATCTCTTATCAAGAGCAGACCAAATAGTCCAGAGGAATTCTCTGTCGTTTTATCAGATGTAACTTTTAGTTTTACATAAGCACACTATTGACATTATAATGTTTTTACTAGTCTCTATATAGTAGTCTATATTTCTGAGGGTATATGACTGTCTTTCAACCAATTAAATAAAGTTCTTTACAAATTAATTTTAGCAATACCATTCAGAGTTAGAAAAACTATGACCCATTTTGACATATACAGTATACAGAGACATATATAAACATACAGACAGATGCAAACAGAGACCTTGCAGCTTTCATTTAAAAATTTTAGCCATGAGATAGATACAATAATGCAAAACTCACTAGTTTATAAAAGAACGGTTGGATTAAAATTGCGTTTCTGGCAGATGGATAAGTTAAGGTTACTTGGTCAAGTGACGGATGGCGAAAGCTTTTTACTAATATTTGTGAAAGAGACTTTTAAGGTTTGTGTGTGTTCTTGAAACATATAGCAGGTTCTCAAATAATATTGTTTTGTTTAACCTCATTTCATTGTAACATTAATGAAATGCCCCAGGGATTTAATTCGTGTTTATGCCAATCGGGCTGTGGTAAAAGTGGAATCACTTTGCTGCAGTACCAAGAACCGATTGACATTGTTAAGTGAGGATTAGATGTAATTTTATAAAGGCTGTGGTCTAGATTTTCAGCAAGGGTGCCTTCATAACAATCTGTATTTAAGAAGCCTCTTTGCCCCTTTTATTTACCTTCCATCTCCTGTGACCGTGGCAGTGTTGTACTTGCCTCCTGTGGTGTTTACATTTCAAAGACTTGGTAAGATTTATTATCTTTAAGGGACAAAGAAAGGATGAAAGTTTTCTCCTAGGATTTTGGAGTGTATCTGTCTCTGATCAGAAGCCTAAAGTAATTACTGTTTATGTTTTTTCTCCGTTTTCTTAAGAGCAGGACACTTCTGTTTCCCAAGTCCTGACCTTTTACAATATCTGTAAGCATTTTGAAGATGAGTAGGAGAGGTTGTCAGGGGTGCTGAAGGCACACGAACTTGGAGCTATTTCTGGTTTTGCAAATATCTGTAAGATAGGGAAATGTAGTTAGTATACAATATCATGTTAGTTTCACACGTACAAATAGAGCTTTGACATTTTTATACCTCACAATGCTGCTTTTAATTCCTCGAAGAACTGGATTGCAGCTTCAGTGATATCAAGGGGCTGAACTGCCCACCCAGCTCCATTATCCTCAATTTGCTTCTTTATATCAGCGAAATCTTCAAGCGAGATAAAAATCAAAGGGTTCCTACATCTGAACCTAAAGCTTTTTGACTCTGGAATGTTTTAGTAAATCCTTCCACAAAAGACTTCAGAGTGTCTGTCTTTCCCTCTGGGCACATCGTTTTATTTTAGCTTAGAGGACAAACATTTTTTCAAATATCTTGTTTCAATTGAGGCAAACAGTAAATATTAAACAATGTAAGATGCATCCCCAAAGAGGGCACAAAGCATACGAACCTCCCAAGACCTAGAGCCACTTCAAGACAATTTTTAAAAAAGACAATTTCCTGAAGAGCTGTCAATAGTTAGTAGGACCCTAGGCACAAATGGGGTGCAATCTACATTTCTGTCCAGCAGAATTTGGGGGGGTCCCCAGCCTGAAGTTTGCCGAGGCAGACAAGACAAACAAGAAGGCAGCAGCTTTCCCTTAGAAAGGACCAACAACCAATGGGTACCCCATAAAAATATTCATGTGTTACAACTTAAAGATCTCTTACAATTTGTTTTTGGGTTTTTTGCATGCCAGTTTGAATTTGAAAAGAAAGAGACAATGTGAAATTTTACCACCTTCTCACCACCAGGCTCTACAGATAGAGATCTTGGAGAAATGAGCTTGGTAAGAATTCTCACGGTTTGCTGGCTTTTTCCAGGATTCTGTGTGCACGCTCTGGAATGAGAAGGGTGTCCTAGCAGGTCCCATTCTAGTCACCAGAAACAGTAGAAGTGGAAAAGTATTTTTCCCTCTACCCTTTATGGTGAGTGCTTGGCTGAGACCTCTTTTTCTGTAGGACACTTTCATAGATGGATAGGCTTATCTAGGTTTAGAGACCTCCACTGTATTTTATGATTATCTTTGGGAAGGTTGATCAACTTGTTCAGCCACAAAACTACATTTATTCACACTGGACCCAGTCCAGAAAAAGAGAAATGCTCAAATGAAGTCTAGAAGCTCAAAGGGCCAAAGCTTCAAGCTAGGATACAAGAGGGACTGACCCGTGACCTGGAGAGGCAGCAAGGAAGCGGTGAGCCTAAGGGGGTCAACAGGTACCTAGTTGCTTGTTGCCTCTGGGGGCCAGAGGGGTCTCCTTCAGGTCCTGCTTTTAAAAGATAAACTAATATATATTAAACATTTTTTAAGAGTTTATTTGACCAAAACTCACTTTGATTGGGGCAGGATCTGATCAAGAAGATAGAAAGGAGCTCCGAGGAGCTGTACAAAATGATAGACTCTTATAGCCAGAAGGGAGCAAGGAAGTTAGGGTAAGGCAGGTTGGTTATTGCCAAGACTGTCCTTTAGGGGATGGCAGGGGTTCATCACACAGATTACCTAACTACTGTATCAGGTGATTCCCAATTGACTGGTTTAAATGTCTATTTCTGGAAAAACCAAAACTGAACTAAGTCTCAGTTTGGTGATGTGGGTAATAGAATAAAAGGCTGTTTTGGTCCTTTTTTCTTGTTTTTAGCAGTTGGTACCACCTTTCAAGGAGAGAATTTAATAATATGCATCAAAATTTTTTAAAATGTCCATTTTCTTTATCCAGTATCTAAGAATAAGAATTGGTAAAGAAATGATACATAAATTCACAAAGATATACAGGAATATAACCGTCATATACACATGCTTACAGAACACTGAAAATAACATATCCAAGAATAGCAGGTTGGTAAATACATTACTGTGTGCCTATAAGGTGAGTTATATAGTCATTGATAATTGTGATTCAGAAATATATATTTGAAAATAATATTACTGAAGAGAAAGGCAGATTTCAAACATTGTATTCTGGTTTTCAATGATCTCATACAAAGATATATAAACTGAGAAATACAAACTTTCCAACATAAATACCAAAATCTAACAAACATCTCTGGGGTAGGATCATTGATTAAGTTTTCTTTAATGTACATTGATTGCATTTGTAAGTTTTAAAACTTTTGCATTACCCGTGAGTGGCAATATTAAATATGACATATAAAACAATATTTATTAGAAACTGTGGCTTACAACTCATTAGTCAAAATGGCATTGGCAGGATTCAGTATCTTCTCTAAAACATCTTGACTCTATATCCTGACATTCTTATTCCAAGACAAAATGTTTTCTTTTATACAATTTTTGTATAATCTTTTTAGTTTGTGTATCTACTATAAGCCTATATTATCTAATTTAAGATAAGCATAAATATTTGATAACATTTTTAAAAGATTATAAAAAATTTATTAGTATTTCTGAAAAAAATTTTCATTGTTTCAATGATTCCCAGCAAACTGATAGAATTTTTTAAAATTCAGACTTTGTTTTGATGCTTGTTTCTTTGAGCAAACTACTCATCCTCTGACTTTTGTCTTCCTGCCTATGAAATGGAGAAAATTGTTTCCTACAAGGACACAAATATAATGCTTTATATTTAGTTATTTTCCTCCTCTCTAAATATCAAATGCTATGGTGAACATGCTTGTTGGGAATGAATTTCCAAACATTTGCAATATCACACTTTGTATATTTTCTGCTACCTGCTATAGGCAACAATTTTTTACTTCTCTGGTGTTATATTAAATTTGGAAACTCAGAACCATTCAGCAGTGGTGTTCCTGGCTACTTATCTCTTTTGGTTTCATGAGACTCTGTCCTTTCTCATCCTGTCATTAGAGGCAAATACTTTGACCTTTACAAGTCTAATTTTGCTTATACAATGTGAAAATAGTATATAACTTAAAGGGAAATTGAGGTTTAAATGAGATAATCTATGTAGGGATTTATACAATGTAAAGTGTTATGTAATTATGCTGCACTGTTGTTGCTACTACATATTCAGTGCTTAAATCTGCTAGAGACTAATCAGAATTGGGAATGTTAATGTGTCAAATCGTACTTCCAAAATGGTATGTTTGTGAATGATTAAGCAAAGCTGTGGAGCCCAACTAATCACATAATTCAAGACATAGGAGCAATGAGGGCCAGTGGGCAATGGTGTACTGGACCAGATATACTGGTTCTTGAGAGCTGACTGTACCCCTCTCTTCCCAGTTCCAAATTCAGTGATCACATAGTGGTCGAAATCACCCATGATGGCATATTTCACCAAAGTAATTGGGACACTACAGACTGGGACTTGTTCTGAGACCCAGTTAAATATTTCTCAGCATGCCATTGAGCATAAGCCCCATGTGTTTCTATGGAAGACTTGGCATTTGGGGTCGATAAAATCCACTAGATGTATTTGTATACAGTAAGATCAGTTGAGAAAGTAACAGGTTTTTTTTCTAACTTTAAGAACTATGTTGTTCCTGACAAGATAAGTTCTTTTATATTATATCATGAAATAGAGGATACAGCCCAAGGGTGATGTTGTAAAATTGCTTAAAGATTTCTTGCTTTCACACTACAGTCATTAACATTTCTGAGATAATCTAATTGTTGTATAAAAGCTTTAAGGACTGATGGTTAACACCATAATTGGCATTTAGTATTTATACTTTATCTGACACCAAAGAATTTTCTTTTTACTTTGTATATCTAGCATATTTTTAAGACTTTGAGGTATAATTTAGACCACCTAGGACCTCAGTGACAATGCAATTTATTCCTAATTCATCAGGCTTTGTGAATTTTTATGTTTGAATTTATAACTGAAAGACACTTTCTGTGAAAGAAATACAGGGGCTAAATTTAGCATTCATTTCTCATAGTCTAGTATACCACGACCATCTAACTTTGCCTTATCATGAACAGACTTTTTAAGAACACTGACAGCACTAACAGAAATTATTTCACAACCAGATAAGCAATCAGAAAACGTATTCCAATGTAAGTGGAAATTATTTTGAATTAGTATTATGCCATTATTAAATATATATAACTATCACTTGAATGGACAGGAATGAACTTTATGTTCTTTCCTAAGGGTTGAACTATATTCTCCTAGTACCAAACTTACTTCCTTAAAAATATGTTTCAGGGTCATGACCAGCAGTGCAGTAACAGAAGCAGTTGTTAGGTGTATTGATGGAGTGGATGTAAAAATAATGTTCTCTCAGAAAATAGGACCTAAGTGCTGTACTGGTGCCCTTTATTGAGAGTTCATACTATATGTATTGTAAATATTTAAGAAAGGAAGATCCTGAAGGAATACACAAAATGTGATAAAATACTAAATTCTAGTTAAGTGAGTGTGTTAGTCAGGTTTCCCCATAGAAACAACAATAGGATGCTTGAGAGACTTATTTTAAGGAAGTGACTCATGATTATTGAGGATAGAGGCCCAGAGAAGAGCTGCAGTTCAAATCTGAAGGGCATCTGCTGGCAGAATATCTTCTCCCAGTGAGGTCAGTTATTTTTCTATTAAAGTTTTCAACTGATTGAAATGAAGGGTGATACACTTTGCTCAAAGTCTGCTGATTTAAATGTTAGACCAAATATCTGGGTACTGTGGCCTCACCAAGTTGACAAATAAAATTGACCATCATTCAGAAAGTTAAAGAAAATAATACATTTGGTTAATTGATCAAAAGTGAGTTACAAATATATACCAAATATTATAGGCACAGATAGAAAATAGATAGCCCTCAGAATTAAATGGTTAGGAAAGGTTATATATGGTAAAGTATACTCTGAATTGGACCTTGGGGTACAGGTGGGATTATAACATAAAAGTAAGAGTGTCTTGTGTGGAATTAAACCATTAGCAATGTTAAGGGTATAAAAGCATTTTTCAATTATTCTATTAATGGATTACCCAATCTGAGTGGGTACTACCTCAACACCAAAGGGTATCATCTGATTGAACTGAAAAGTGAGGGATATGAGTTTCATAAAGGATCTATCATCTTTGAAATATATGATTAACCATGTCTAGAAAGATCAGATTCACTATCCCATCAATTTCCTGCAAAACAGATTGGGTAATTACTATTTCATTTAACAGATGAGAGCTCATTTACAGAGAGATCTGCCACTACTAGCAGGATAAAAAGTTAGCAAGTTTCTTAACAGCAAAAGAGACTCCATTAGCTCATCTATAAATTGGGAATATTTGTCTCATGGCTATTATAAACATAAATTGTGAATTGCTTGTGAATTAGTTTGTGTATTATGCAATATGCTAGAAATATAGGACCAAATAAAAGATTCTATCTTTATAGAGTTTATAGACTAGTTTGGTTGTTCATTAAAATGTTATATATGCTGTAACATAAGAGTATCTATAATGCAACAATTAATAGAAGGCATCTATTAATACAAATTTTCTTAATTTCTTTTTCTTGTTCTGTACATATACACATAAACACAATCTGTAATACCTCCTTGACCTCCTTTAGTTATCAGTTTCAAAGTTACTCTTCAAAGTACAAAAATATCTTCAAGCTAAATAGTCCTATTGCAGAATCAAACCTGATGGAAAAAACAAAGCCTGACATTGATTTAATACCCTATGTTGCCCTTGGGTGTATGAATCACATTGCAGTATGTTTTAGAAAATCATGTAGCACATTTATGATTCAGAGGCTTTGCAGAGAGGTTTTCCCAGACTAGCAAATGTGATTCAAATCATGCAAAATGCAGGAATGACTGCGTAGAGAACATGTCCTGAAGACTTCTCGCTCAGACAGCTTGTATCCCCTTGGAACACAGCTTATGGAAAACGTCAACCCCAGCAGTGTGTGAAGAAAGAACACGCTGCTCCTTTTCAGGTATAGCTTTAATTGCTCCCCTCTGGTTTGGCTGAACCAGGGACACAGAACATTGAAGAACGTGTTTACCTTAAGCATTTGTTGACAAACTAGGGTTTTCCCTTGCCAGTTATTATGGGATTTCTGTGGATATAATATGATCAGGTGCAAATTTAATTCATGCTTTGCTGGCATTTTTCCAAGCCTGTTTCTATTAGGAATACAACTGCCAGTTGCAGCATATACAATACCCCGCCCAGTAGCTCCTAAGTAAAACACACCATGTTTTCCAACTTAAAACTTATGAGTTTAAGGCACACCCTGGGGATTTGTCTCCTGTAGGCTTGTTCCACTCTCTTGAGAACAGTGATGATAATTTTGCTATGGAAAATGGATATGATGATAATACTGTTTACTAGCATAATCTCTTAGGGGCATATTTTATCTACATGCATAAAAGCATAGAAATCGACACTACCGTCTTTGAATCATAGAATATGGGTTTAAATCTTGACTCTAACCCTCAGTAGCTTGGAAATTTCTGCCAAGTTATTTAACATCTCTGAGTAATTATCCCAGGGTTGTTGTGTTAAATTATTATATGTAGCAAGAATTCAGAGCTATGCTTGACACAATATTAGTTCTGGGGCATTTTGGAGGTTTACAATTGGTAGTAATGAGCTAGAGTTTATTCTTGTATTATTTTTCTATATGAACAACTGTAAACCTAATTTGTACCACCCTGTATTCAAAACACAACCTCAAATAGGACTAAAAGAGTTTGTTCAGGGAAGTTTTGTTGAGATTGGATATGAGAAGACTGGGATTCAGATCAGAATTATGTAGTTCTGATATGCAAAGCACATCATTTCAAAGATTTTCAGGTGATGCTAAATAAATATTTTTTATCCTAGGGTTATTTTGGGTAATTTGGCAAGGAAGTAATTTGTTCAGAAAAACTGGGTAGTTTGTTTCCCTCAAAAAGTTTTATTTAAAATAATACCTAAATTACTGAGGATATTCAATAACTTTGTGATTTATATATGTGAACGGTTATAGTGAGTGATGTCATCATCAAAATTAAACAAAAAATGTTTGTTTCATTTGTATGTTTAGGAAGGCATTGTAGATTATAAAATAGAGAATTTCAGAAGTCCTTAAATGCAATAAGAACAAGAACAAAAACCGTGAAAATTAACTTTTTCCAGGACTCTGAAAATTACCTTCAAATTTGCAATACTCTGAAGAGTTTACAAGAAGAAAGCCCAGATTATGGTAAGAACAGTGAGTTTTGTGGCATTTTAACTTGTCCTATTCCCTTCTCCCTAGCACAGCAGTATCTGTGAAGACTTACAGCCATTCGTCACTTGAGGGGTTAGAATGGGTTCGGAGCCCCCTACCTTTATAGAATTGTCACTATTTAACCTATCTGGCAGAACCTAGAAAAGTTCATTACCTAATTGGCTTTATCTGATCTGAGGAACAGCCCTATCCATATGGGTGAATTTAGAAAACAATTAGTGGCAATTGTTTAACATTGCAGAGACCTAAACTAGAGTTAACAAGATGGTGGGAAAAAAAAATTAGAAGGATAAACTGGAGAATGGATGGGGCTTTGCAAACGTCCTATATATTTCTGGGAACACAAAAACCTCCCATGCATGTTCAGTGCTTTCTGCATGTCCAGGAGAGATCCTAATTTCTCACATCTGTGTGACTTGAAAGGTAAGATTAAGGCAGCCTTGTAAACTATCTGGAGGCACAGTAAAAGCAGACCCCAGAACATATACACAGCACTGTAGAAAGGCTTGTTTCAAGACATTTAAGGAAATCTGTTAAATTTCCAGTTTATCACTAAACTAATAGAAGAGACTTCTATGACTGCACTTGAAAAATATCAGACTTTACAGATTATTCCAGGAAAGTCATTAAACAATCACCAGCAATAACAACCCCAGGGTTGGTTAGTTTGATTTGCATATTATATTTTTTAATTGTCCAGTTTAAGAGGGGGGGGAACAGTAAATATATGCAAATAACTAAGTGAACCCTGTTTGAATAACTATGGAGGTTTAGGATGATGTCTCGTCAAACAGAGATAGACATTATAAAAATGGGTGTAGAGAAAATGTAACAGCATAATAAAGACTGTATAATCAAAAACGGTAAGGATGTCCACTGCTTTTACTCAGCAAAGTATTGTAAGTCCTAATCAGAACCATCAGACAAGAAAAACAAAAGGCATCCAAATTGAAAAGGGAGAAGTAAAACTATCACTAGAAAACTCAAAAGAGGCCACAAATAACTATTAGAAATAAAAATGAATACAGTAAAGTTTTAGAGTATAAAATCACTATAAAAAATCTGTTGTTTCTGTTCACTAAGAATGAACTATTAGAAGTTAAAAAAAAATATTCCCAACAACAATAAAAAAATACCTAGGAATAAATTAAAATAAGACCTGTATACTGAAAGCTATAAGACATTATTGAAATAGCCACAAAGAAAGGGGAAAATATCCCAAGTTGATAGATTAAATAAATTAACATTGTTAAAATGTCCATAGTACCTAGAGCAACTTATGTAGAGTGCCATACATACTTTAACAGCTGTTAACATTACTCTTTTTCAGGTTTAACTGATTTGAAATAATGACTGAAGCCAGACTAAGATTTGAATAAAGAAAATTTATCCTAAAATGACACTAGACTTTGGCAACAGTTGATGAATTGAGGGCATACAAATAATTATTGATGGTTTTGATTGCTTTGCATTATCAGCAGTGCCTGGACCAGAACAGTTTGAAAACAGGTATTGACAAAAAAAATTATTCATGTCTCTGTAGATTCTTTTAAATATTGAAAATGAACATTAATAAACACTGACTTTATAATCATTCAAAGTGTGTACACATTTTGGGGGGATACCCTGTATATTCAATGCAATCCCTATCAAAATCCCAATGGCATTTTTCATAGAAATAGAAAAAATATAACCCTAAAATTTGCACGGAACCATAAGGCCCTGACTAACCAAAGCCTTCAGATGTATCCCAGTCCCTGGGTTGAAACAATACTGAAAGAGTACAGACTAGCAGAAAACACAGAGAGATGGTACAAAAGTGAGAAACCAGAAATAAACTCACACATATATGAATAACTAAATATGACATAGAACATACAAAGGAGAAAGGAAAGTCTCTTCCTTAAATAGTGTTGATAAACTAGACAGCTACATGGAAAAATAAAATTAGACCACATTCCTAAATCATACACAAAAACTAATTCAAAATTCATTAAAGAGCTGAATATTACACCTGAAACTATAAAATCATAGAAAAAACGTAGGTGTTAAGCTCCCTGACATTGATTTTAGTGATGTTTTGTGGATTTGACTCCAACAGCAAGGGAAACAAAAAAAACTGAACTAACCTTAACTATAAAAAGCTTCTGCACAGCAAAGGAAACAAACAAAACAAAAGAGCAAACTACCAAATGGGAAAATATATTTTCAAATCATACATCTAATAAGGGATTACTATCCAAAACTTATGCCAAAAAAAAAACAAACCCAAAATCCCACCTGATTAAAAACTGGGCAGAGGATCTAAATAGACATTTTCCAAAAAAAGACATGCCTATGGCCAACAGGTACATGAAAAGATGCTCAGCATCACTAATTATAAAAAAAAACCCCACACTGGGATATTACCTCACATCTTCTAGAATTGTTATTTCTTTTTAATGATAGCCAGTGTTGGAGAAAAGGGAAACCTCATACACTGTTGGTGAGAATGTAAATTGTTACAGCCACTATGGAGATTTCTCAAAAAATTAAGACTGGAGCTACCACATTATCTAGCTACTCCACTTTGTGTTTTCCAAAGATTATGAATACACTAACTAAAAAAGATATGTGCACCTGTGTTCATTGCAGCGTTATTTACAATAGCCAAGATATGAAAGCAACCTGAGTGCCCATTGATAGGTGAATGGATAAGCAGGTTTGCAATACACAAACACACACAATGGAATACTATTCAGCCATTAAAAATATGAAATCTTTCTTACTATTTGCAACAACATGGATGGACCTCGAGGGTATTATGCTAAGGGAGAAACAATAGCTGGAGAAAGAAATACTGTATGATTTCCCTCTTATGTGATAGACAAAACAAAAACTCAGAGGCAGACAGCACATTGGCCATTACCAGAGGGGAAGTGGGATGGAGAGAGATGAGTAAAGAGGATCAGTTGTATGGGGATGCATAGAAACTAGACTTTCCGTGGTGAGCACAATGTAGTATATACTAATGTTAAATTTTAATGTACACCTGAAATTCATATAATGTAAACTAATGTTACCTCAATCAAACTAATAATTACCCAAAACTCATCATTTTAGACATATTTTACTATTTATGCTCTTGAGATTTTAATGTCTATTACTGCATAAATGTGTTACTGTATATTTCTACTTAACTCTGCATTGGTTGGCATCGTAGTGTTAAATTTAAATTGGACCCAGCTGGAATATTCACATCATGGAAACTAGGAAATACTACAAAGGCTCTAGTGTATTGTTGATTTTTTAAGTAATGAAGAAAACATTAATAATTCAGATTAAACTTAAGTAGGTGTCATGTCCGTAATAACCACATTGTGAATAGCACAAAACTGAGGACATATTCTTTTATTACTTGGAAGGTATCAGATTTATTAATTTAATCTACACATCACTATAAATTTTACAGATAAGGAGACCTGGAGTATTAACATGCCCATTGTCACGGGGGCTATGAATAATGTCAGCAGGATTTGAATTTCAATCCCTACTCCCTTAAATCACAATTTTTTTCAGCCTTCTTATCATGTTTTAAAGGACAACCAAGCAGGCGTGGATTATGATTGGGAAAAAAAAAAAAGCATTACATACAAGAGCCAAGAAAGGGTCACTTCAGTGACTCATGAATATCTGAAATATAAAAATCTAATTAATAAACACCTTATTCAACACAGAAGTCACTTAAGTCAGTGATGAATGAATAAAATTCCAGAATACCCGAGTTGTTTCATGCTTTTCTTACTAATTGATGTCAAAGAAAATATTAACCAATATTCATTCTCAAGTACACTTGATCATTTGCAACCATGAGTTACCAAGAAATACAAGATTTTGGCAAAAATCAAAAGCAATCTCACAATCAACAATCTAGAGGCAGTTCACACTAAAGAAAATTGTGTAGATTAGGGCTATCTAAAAGTTGTAGAGTATACAATTTAATAGAAGCCAAATTTACAGTATACATTGGATATATATTATCTTTGGGAGATTTGCCAACACACTGCCCTCCCCTCACTACTGTCTAATACAGCACTGTTTCATCTATGTATCTTTATATATCCCTTGTTGATAGTTTCTCACTGCCTGATTATTTTATGAATACTGGTCCTTCCCTCTGAAGTCTTTCTACAAACTCCAGACCTACTGACCCAGCTTCACAATTGTTTCCTTGATTTCTCCTCATGGCCCCTGTGTCCCGTTCTGCACAATAGCTAGGCCTTTCTAATTATAAATCAGACTCATCACTTCCTGTTTCAAGTTTTCCATTGTCTTCTTATCACACTTAGAATAAAATCCAAACCCTTCCCTGGGCTCAATGGGCTCAGTGTAATCTGGTTCCTCCTCCAGCCATATCTTATTTTCTGTCTCCCCTTAACACTTTCAGTGCTGGTTTCCTGTGCGCTCACACAGGGCTCTGTGTTCAGAAGGGTCTCAATTTGGTTTAATTATCTGCTGTTGCTGTCTTGACAGTCTTAATACTTTTAAACAAGGGGCTTCACATTTTGATCTTACATCAGGACCTGCTAATTATGAATATGGCTTTTCCTCAACTGGCACACACCCTTTTCCACCTTAGGATGATTGCCATCTACCTTCGCTCTTCCTAGAAAGCTTTTCCATCAGCCATATGCCAAAGTGTTTATCCTGTCATTCAAGCCTCATATCAACACTTATGTGAGGCCTTACCTATCACTCAATGTAAATTGGCAGCTCCTTAGTACTTATACTCCATAGCTCACTTTTTATTGTCTCCATAATATTTATCCTTTGGTGAAATGATTTCATTCATGTAATAGTTTACCTGCTTGTTTATCCCTCTTTATTCAAATTTTAACTGATTAAGAGCAGAGTTTTATCTATGGGATTTATCACTCTACTAGCAGAGGCTCGAACACTAGGAAGCACATAGCAGTCATTCAGTAAATATCTGCCAAGTATATGAATGAATCCATTGCTTTATATCATCTATCATGACAATTCCAGTTGCCTCATCTGAAAACTTTGCATTTGTGACATCATTAGACTTCTCTCACATCAGTCCTTGACCTGATTCTTCAGTGTTTATTATAGTTTTTGTGTTCTTGTTCGTAATGTACCTCCCCCCCCACTCCATTCCTAAGTTGTGTTTTCTTAGTCATAAAACACTATAGAAGGCTGGAGAGGAAGTTTGCCATGGTTTGGGAGATCAGAAATGGCATTCAAATCTTGCTTCCTACCTATAGCTCTTGTAACAGTGGGGATGTTATTTAACTGTTCCAGGCTTCAGTTTATCTATAAAACCTATTAGTGTTGTGCAGATTATATGAGAAAATGTGTAAAGAGAATTTAGGAGGGAATTAGTGGACAGAAACTCCTCAATACATATTAGCACTGATTCTTACTATATATTTTTTTCAATTACTGGAATCACAACTGTTACTAAGAGGTGAATATCCTTACTCACCCATAAGTCATATCTAACTCTCACCTCGCTAAATTGTTCGGTTAATTGTAAGGGATAAAATTATACATATATAAATAACATGAACATAGAGAGGTACATCTCTATCAACATACATCACCTTGTTAGTGTTGAACTATTAGTTTATATTTTGTTTGTTCCATAGACATGTACAAATGATATTTTAATTGAGAAATTTAAACATCCTTCAGCTCCAATATTGCTTGTAATTATGCGTTTGTAGTGCAATCCTGCACTCCTGATTTTGAGTTTCATATTACACCCAATTATATTTGCACACCACACAAAAATCTCCTGTAAGGAGCAATTACTATTCTGTAGGGACATTTTTAGATCTCTGCTATTTTCTAAACAAACTTTTCATCACTAAGAAAAAAGCAAAGAAGTAAAAACAAAAACATCAATTGGGTTTTCTAGCAATGCCTATTGACAAAGGTGCCACAACATTTTAAAAAAGGAGTTGAAGAGCAGAGTTGAAATGCTGAGAGCATAGTTTATTGTAAGTGCCCGAATCAAAGCAAACAATCAGTGAAAGGTCAACATAGCAGCCCATTGATCTGTACCAGCGCATTTGCTAAACTTGGTAATAAATTCCCTCAAGAGCCGCAGCAACAATTCCCTCAAATATGTGCGATATCTTTTTGTATGAGGCAGCTGGCCAGAAAGTATAGCAGGACTTGCCCTTTCTCAGTGTTAGCACAATGTCAGTAAACTATTGGCCACCCTAAGGAGTTTTTATTCCTATAAATTTAATTTTATTGAACTCACATTTTGAGCACTTGTTGGTCAATGATCTATGCCCTGTGGAAATAGTAACTAACAATACTGTTAATAACATATTGTCCCTGTCTTTCAGGAAGAAGGTCTATCCAGGTAGAAATTATACGTCAATTACTATACTAGATGTATACATTGGAAAAGTTGGGTAATCTCTAAGTTTTTCTCTTTGGATGGTGATGTATTTTTGTAGCTTGTGAAAACTTTTACAGGAGAAGTTACTTTTGAGCTTGTCTTTGAAATGTAAGTAGGAAAAATGCAGAAATAAACCTGATCCAAAAGAGAGTAGACACACTGAATAGAGGAAATAAAGGTTCACAGTCAAGAAAACAGAGGGCTTGCTTATAAAATAGCAGAATTGTGACAGAGATGCTACAGGAGCTCCAGCGGCCATGCTAAACTACCCCCCACTGTTAAGCTGTTCAACAACATTAAATAAGCAGTGGTAAGTGAACAAACATGTTAAAACCATCAACAACAAAAACCAAAGTCTCAAGCCTTGACTACCCCAGCAGGAATAACTTCAGTTCTCCCCTTGAGCTCTTTTGGTCTCATCTCCAGCGCACCGGATCATCACTCAGAGCTTTCTACCTAAGGTAATTTTACCGTGCTTTAAACATATGGCATATCTTTTGGGTTATTGGTAAGGCTGCCATATAAAATACAGGACACAGTTAAATTTGAATTTCAATGATTTTCTTTTAGTTATTAATAGGTCCCAAGTGTTGTCGAAACTTTTCCTCAGTTACCCTGTGGTAATCATTTTTAGTCCTCTAGCTACTTTTAATAATTTCTCTGACCAGTTTTCTATAATTTGATTATGATGTGCTTAGAGTGATTTCTTTATGTTTATTATAACTTAATTTGGGTACTCTCTATGACTTCAAATTCACTGTTTCTTCTACAGTCCCTAATCTGTAGGCCCTGTACACTATAACTATTTCAGAGATTTTATTTTTACCTCCAGAAATATGAGGATAATCTAAAGGATACATATATCCAGAAAGTAGGGTGTATTTTTAGTACCCCCCCCAAACTGGTTTCTATGTATTATGAATATTTGTTATTACAAAATCCTAGCGGTCATTAAATTATGAAGCACTGTGCCAGGTAATTATGGCTAGTGCTCCCCTCAGCACAATGTAAAAATCTATGAAGATTTTTAACATCGAAAGCTCAAATGTGTGGGCACATGTTTATGCACACACATACATCCAGACGTGTTTGCGTATACACACACACGAAATATATTTTCTTCTTAAGTATGAGTGTGTACTTACAGTATGGCATGCTGTGACAGAGCTTTTGAAAAAATGCTGTGTATACCCAGTTTTGAAGCTCTGACTAGAGGCCAATCAGTTCTTCTTGAAAAGGCAATTAATTCATATTCCCATTTTCTCCCACACTCTAGGACACTCGGCACTCTATAGCTGGCCCAATCCCTCAGGACCAAGTACCTGAAAACTAGGGGCAGCCCCTAGCCCCCAAATTAGAAATCAAAACACTTGTTAACCAGTGTCACCCCAGTAAATTCAATATAAAGGGGAAAAAATCATAAACCTTCTTGCACTGTCTTACCCTTTCCTTCCTAATAAAAAACAACACAATAAAAGCCACAGTTGTCCACAGTTGCCCTCTTTCCCTCTGCCTGAGACTGGTCTCTGTGCTTCCCCAGGGTGCCTCTGCATTGGGGTAGCCGTGAGGCATCCTGTGTTCTCCTTCGGCAACTGTAGGTGTAACAAAACTCTCAAACTCTTCCCAGGTTTTCCCTCTTGATCTGCATCTGGCCTCACCCTACCTCACCAAAGGCAACATGGTTAAAATACATGCCAAGCATGATCTTTGTCCTAAGCCTTAAATCTTTATAACCAGGCAAATGACCAAATTTCCAAACCTTGAAATCATAATTGTAATCAAACAATACAAAATATAAAAAAATACAGTGTACTTAACAAGATTTTTTACTGCCTACATATTAACATGGGGCATATGTAACAGAAAAGTATAGCATGCATTCCTGCTTATCTAAAGGAGAAAAATCACTATTTTCAGCATCTCTGAAGGACACATTTTAGTACAGGATAAATCAAGAATGAGGTCGTTTGTTAGATACAAAGGGACGGAGTCTAGTTTTAAAGTAGATGGAATTTACATGAGAAAATTAGAGGCTTACAAAACCTTGGAAGAACAGCAGTCATGAAGATCAAGGAGGGAAAAAGGTAAATAAAGGAGCATCTAGCATCAGGAATTTAGAAAAAGCAGAAATCTCAGAAGTCCCTTCTGATGCATTCAACTGCCTGCAGTACCGATGCGCATAATTTGCCACAGGATGTGCAAAGCTACTTGGAAAAAATTTTTTATGGTGCCTACTGAAGCTGTTGCATTCTTGCCAATGCTATAGCAGAAATAATGGCTGCCGCTTGTCTTTTATTTTTCAGATCTTCTAGGGAATGCTTTTCATTGGCAGTTTTGAATTTGAAACTCTAATAGCAGAGTTTCTGAAATAGTTTCTTAACATCCAACCCCTGTGATAGGAGAGCCCTGAAGACAGTCTGGCCCATTCACCCCTTTCCCTGTCAAGCATCTGTACAGTCTCTCATCAGTGTTTAATTTAAAAGATCAATGTCAATTAGAGTGCTTTTCTTTACAGTGAAATTACATGCTGTATAAACTAACGTTCACCTTCTCCCTAAAAAAGGAGAGACCATAGCACAATAACTATCTATCTATCCAAATATGTTGTTCATTTTACGCATTTTTCAGCCAAAATCTTCCTTTGGTTTTCTAGGAGACATTAGTTTAACCCTCGCTAGCACACCTTATATAAAATAGTTTGGGGAAGAGGAGGAGAGTGAGAGTGGTTAATATACACAAATGAATGCAGAAAAACATGGAAGAAAATATGCTTAGTTATTACAGACCTTGTTTGAAATTGTTAATAATTGCTTTCATCTACTACCCCACTTCTCAGCTGATTTGGGTTCATTGTAATATGAAATTACAAATCAATAACAGGCAGAAAACTAGAAACTTAAAAAGACATGAAAATTAAACACTCCCCTGAACTAACAATGGATCAAATGAAAAATTAAAGGGAAAATAAAGAAGTATTTTGAGACAAACAAAAATGAAAACACAATATATCAAAATCTATGGGATGGAGCAAAAGCAGTTTCTACTGTGGAAAACAGTAAAGATCCTCCTCCAAAAATTAGGAATAGAACTGCCATTGGCCCAGCAGTTCCACTTCTGGGTATACATCTGAAGGAAATGAAAATACTATGTCAAAGAGTTATCTGCACCCCATGTTCAAGCAGCATTATTTATGATAGCCAAGGCATGGAAACAACTTAAGCATATCAATGGATGAATGGATAAAGTTGGGGTATGTATGTTTAATATTATGTGTGTGTGTGTGTGTGTGTGTGTGTGTGTGTGTGTATATGATAGGGTATATATGTAATGAAATAATATTTAGTCATAAAAAGAGGGAAATCTTGCCATTTTTAATAATGTGGATGGACACTGAAGGACTGATGCTAGTGAAATAAGTCAGACAAAGACATACTTGTATTTTGTAGTTAGGTCATATAATGAGACAAATTATTGTTGTCAAATAATGCAGGTCTACCAGGGCTGGTAAATATGCAAGAATATTACTAATGACAATGGTACATACCTCTTTTCAAGAATACATCTTTTTTAAACAAGCTATTTCTTATATTTCAAATCTTACCTATTTTTGCCTTTCTTTTGGTATTTTTTTTACTTGCCAAACATTACCCTTTGTATTTAAAAACTTTTGTCAGCACCTCTGATTTATTTTTTGTATGCTGTTCATGAATAAATCATTTTATCCATCACGCAGAAAAATGTTTTTCATCTTAACATAAGACAGATAAGCGATGCCTTGCCTTCACTGTGCAGTTGGATTAAGGTTTAGACTAAAATGGAACTCTTGATTATACATATATTTTTGCAATATAAACTTATTTTTCCAACTCTAGTTTTCTTTTTCCCCCCTGAAATGATCATCGATTATACTTTCATGTTCTGTTGTATTATTTCTTTACATATATATATTTTTTAATCTATCTTTATTGACTTCAGAGAGAGGAAGGGAGAGGGAGAGAAAGAGACAGAAACATCAATGATGAGAGAGTCACTGATCGAGCCCACAACCCGGGCATGTGCCCTGACCGGGAATCGAACCCTGATCGCCTGGATCCTAGGTTGACGTTCAACCGCTGAGCCACACCCGGCCGGACTGTTGTATTATTTCTTGTGGTCTATATGTCTAATTTTCCACTCGAATATTTTAATTCTATTGTTTAATATTTCCTTTTGAAATAGTTGTGCCTTTACTGTTATTAATCTGCTTTCTTCTCTCTTTTTTGCTTTTCTCTCTTTTCTTCCCTCAGTGGAGTTGGAGAACTGATAGCACCTTTTACAATCACAGCTGCCTTGGCATACCTCTTATTGTTTGTGTAAGAATAAGTATTCGCTAAGAACATCGGGGATTTCCTCAGGTAATACTAATAGTGATATGTTCTAGATGTGATGCCAATCATTTTATAGGCAATTTCTCACTTAACCCTTAAAAAATATTATGAAGTATTACTATAGGCATTTAAAGGTGAAAAAATAATCTGAGTGTGTGGTAGAGCCAATGCTATTTTTGTTTTCATCAAATTCTATTTGATTTCTGTTCCTGAGCACAGAGGAAGCCTATGTTACCCAATATTCCTTATAGTTTATAGGCCTATAACTGGGTTCTGGCAATGAGATGTGAGCAGGGGTCATAAATGCCACTCTAGATCAGGTCATAATTTCCTGAGATTCTTTTATTATATATATTTTTCTTTCACAATGACCTCAAAGGCCACATAATATAAAGACAATGCCATTAAATGGAAAACGCCTGGATTCCTAAGCCCTCATTTGGAAAAGTGTTACTTGATTAACATAAAATGGAACTTAATTATGTTAAGCTGTTGAATTTTCAACTGTTTAAATTACTGAAGTCTATTCTGGCTACTAGGAAGTGAGGAGTCCAGTTCCAGGCAGAAAAGCTATGTGAAATCATTCATGACCAACCACAGGCAACTACAAAGGCTTTGCCTGCCATGCCCCATGGGGAAAGCTGCCTTCCCCAGAGATGTAGCTCACAGCTGGGACATTGTGTACCGTACTGAAGGGAGTTGCAGTTACAGACTTGGTCCCTCTGGGTCAGCCAAGCTTAGACACATTTCTAGGTCCCAGCTCAGTCACCTCCATTTGGAGATTCCTTTTCAAGAGCTTCAGCTCAGGCACTACCATGTGCCTCAGTGGAGACCTCCTTATAAGGGGTCTTGACCATAACGCTTCTGTCCACCTAACGGAGTACTTTTCCACTCGTAACCTTTCTACCTCTCCCTCCCCTTTTGTTCAGGGCTCCTCAGAACTGAGAAAAGTCCCTTCATCTGCACTGGTCCATCTGACCCTCACCTGGTGCCCTTCCTGAGGGGAAATAGAACACTATGGACTCAGTGTCTTTTTTTTCTTTTCCCCTTTTGCTTACACTGTCACAGTAAGTGAATACAATCTTATTATTTTCAGTTTTGTTCTCTGTCCTATTTGACCACCTGGACCCCTAGCAAACCGACAGGGGCAGATTCAATAACTTGACCAAGAATCATAAGGTCTTAAGTGCCAAAGTTGTCACAGTAACACTCCAATCCTGATTCTACAACCATTTTTCCTAACAACTTATTATTCTTGACTCTCTATAAAGTGAAGCGTTAAATTAGTGTATCTCTAACTCTTACCCAGACTCACCAAGTCTCTGTCATGGTTGTCAGAGTTGAAAATTTATGTAGATTTGGGCTTTGAAAATTCCTAGTAAGGCGAATGCCTGTAGCCACGTAAAATGTTCTTGTCACTTGCTGATAACTTGTTTTTCAACAGTCACAGAATGCATGGGTGAGGATGGCAATGGTATATACAAGCACCTACTTTCTTTAAAACAAGACAGCTGTTTGATGATATTTCCTCAAAACAAACACATTTGCCTAACTATGAATCACTGGAAATATAAATACTTTTAAAGTTCAAAAGAGAAAAGTTGGAATGTTTGCAAAAATGCTTTTATTCTTTCAAAATAAAATTTCATCAGATATTCATTGCTTTCTGATTCAGTTCTCACTCTCTGTTGTCCTCTGTAGGCAGTGGCTATTGTTACACTGTGCTGTGGTAGAAAAGGGACGTTTTATAATGTCTCCTTATATTTCTTCTAAAACAGCAGCAACAAAAAACATATTAACAGTGTAAAAGGAACAAAAATAATTTTGTTTCAACCCACACAGGTTATTGTGTTATGAAGACTGAGAAATATGTAGATTAGGGAAACATTCTGCTTAAAATGACAGAACTAGTTAGACTAGTGCCTGAGTGTCAAATGAAGAAGCTTTTAGTCTTGTGACCCACATCTAATTCTGAAATAATATGACCTCAGTCTGAACAACATCCTCCCACTTATGACCTTCCTTGTGTACATGTGCAACGTAATCACAACTATAACCATAAGAGTCAGCCAGAGAGAAAAACAAAATAGTGAACCAAACTCAAGTCATCTCAATAAGTAGTCTACTATGGCTTTCTAGAGTTCCTTTTCTCATTAATCATCTTGAAATGCCACATTATTTACTGAAATCCCATTTCCAGAGATTTACTCAAGTAATGTGCATAACTGACTTAATATTTCCTGAGAACCTACTCTATACAGGGTACTATATGGCAGATAACATTGGCCCCTGTCCTCCTGGACCTTGAACTTTAAGCATCAGAGGTGGCAGACAGAGAACAGAGAATATATAAGGGAGACACTGATTTGGTTGGCCTCTCCTGTGATCCAGGAGTTAACACCTAGGCCATAACTCTAGAAGGCAAACATGCTCTTATAGACTGGGTTCTCTTTGAAACAGGTCCTGAGATGGGATTTAGGGTAAGAATTAGTACATGGTACTCTTCAGATCACTTGTGGAAGGAAAGAAGCAAGCAATATAAGTCTGCAGCAGAGTTCAGCTGATATCCTACAGAGCTCCTGAACTCAAGTGGAAAACGGGAATTATCAGAAGTTAGGGTCAAATGGCTGGACCATTATACCACAAAGTCATTCAATGTGAACCAGACTAAGACAAGACATGCCTTCAAGGAAAGTGGCTTTCTGCATCTAAGGCAATCCCAACAGTGGGTGACAGCTAAAATATGTTTGCTGACAATGCTCCCAGAATTTGCGATCCATTCCTTCCTAAAGGGATATCTAGATCACATATCACCATATGCATAACAGTCCACTCTTTGCTCTGCTTGCACCTATTTCTTCATTTATGTTCAAGTAGTAGCTAGTCCACTGTTCAGATTGGCATCAGTCTCTGGGAAAATCTTAAAAGTGGAGAAAACCTATGACCACTTCTGCTGTAACTAGTCCCAGGATCTCAGAAGCAGCTCATTATTTTCTTCTTCCCCTGTCCACTTTAGATTCACTTTGTGAATCTACATATTCATGAGACATGCCCTCTGGTTACAAGCCTCTCCCATACTGGGTTACTGCACTTGCCAATTTACTGTCACAACTGGTTAAGGTACACTGGTTAAGGGCACCTGAGTGTCAACCATACTCCTCCCTTTCTTCATTATGTAACATAGCTCTATAATCTTCTGATGGTCAAGGTCAATTACACCTGTCAAGATGATAATCTTTTTTTCCCTCCGGTTCCAGGACACAAATGATATGTCTAGGTATAACCACATCTTATAATTGAATCAGACTTTTTTTTTTTTGGGGGGGGGGTGGGCTCAATTACTCAAGTAGATCATTGCAGTGAGAATGGACTACTCCTGCTCCCAACCTTGGTTCCTGGAACTATGTGTGTTTCCATTTGGAGACATATCCATATATACAACTTATAATAGCTTCATGACTGTTATAAAAAATTACCAAAAACTTAGTGGCTTAAAGAACACACATTTGTTCTTTCATAGTTCCAAAGACCAGAAGTCAGTGATTAGCTTCACTGGATTGAAATCAAGGTATAAGCAAGACTGTGCTTTTCCCTCGGGGGGTTTTAGAGAAGAAATGTTCTTGCCTTGTCCAGATTCTGTGGCTGCAGGTATTCATTGGCTTGTGGCTGTATCAGCCCCATTTCCAGCTCCAGCATCTTCAAATCTCTCCCTGCTCTGCCTTCACATTGCCTGCCCCTCTGCGTGTAAGTCTAATCTCACTCGACAGACCTCTCATGAGGACACAGATGACTGCACTGAGAGCCTACATGAAAAATCAAGGATGATCCCTTGATTGAAAAATGCTGTATTTAATTATATGTGCAATGACACTTTTTACAAATAAAATACCATTTACTAATTCTAGGTATTAGGGGGCATGGTGGGGGGATATTGATCACTCCACTACACACACCTTTGATTCAAGGTATATACCACTTCCTACAGGGCTGCGTCGTATTTTCCTAATATATCACTTCCAAACTGCTGCTTCATCTTTCTCCATAGTGGAGTGTGTTATATGACTAATGAATTCTATGGTTACAGGACCACTCCAAAACCTCCTTTGGTGCAGAGTGGGTCCCCTATGCCAACCTAATGTTATGTTATATCCTATGCCAGTGGACCAAAAACAGAAGTCATCAAATAGTCATATCGGCTCAGGTCCTGTGGGAATAAAAACTCACACACAACTATATCTACTCCTGAAGTGCCCAGGAAAAGAGACAAACCAGGTTCTTGAGAAGCTTTTCTCAGATAAAGTGAACTTATTACTATGTAAAGCAAGTGCACTTATTAACTCAGAGGGAGACTCTAGTAGCTGTTCTATTATGCTTCCCAGCTCCTTCCTCTTCAGTACTGAAGCACTCATTTCCCAGCCTGAGAGAAGTATCGCCAGTCTATGCTTCCCAGCTGCATCTCTTTCCTGGATTTGCCCAGACTCACCCAGTGTTATGCTCCCTTCATCAGGGAATGCCACATTAAATGATAGGAAAATATGCAGGCATAAAATCTATACCCCTTGCTTCAACTTGGGACAACTCTGAAGGGTCACTTTAGTTTTGGAATTATCTGTGGCACTGACCAAGGCTTCCGTTGCAATGATGCTGAGTCAGAAACAGAAGGAACGGACCAGAGGTTAAGCTGTCAGGTCACTGAGGATCTGACAGGTCACAATATAGACTTTGGCTCTTGTTCTAAGAGAGATGAGAAGTCACTGAAGATTTTGGTCACTTTCATTACTTTACAGAAAATAATATCAGGGCTGGAGAAAGGGGATAATAGTAAAACAAGGAGCTCAATAAGAAGCTATTAAAATATTCAGACCAGAGATAATAGTGGCTTGAACTAAAGTGGTTCAATAGAAGTGATGAATATTGAGTTGATCAATTTAAATAATATTTCAAAGCCTGTGCCAACAACATTTTTAGTGCATTGGCTATAAATTGTGGGACCAAAAAAAGCAGTGGACCATTTTAAGACGCTTTGTTGTGTATGTGTGTATGTGTGTGTTTTATCACTAGGCCGGTTCTTGAAGTCAAACCCCTACCCTTGTATGTTTGTATGTTTTCTGACCTCCCACCAGAGCAAACAATGTGATCGCATCATAACTACTTCGGTATTATCTAATACATAGAAGGAGAGGCAGTAAACCATGAGTGCTATGACGGTGCTTTAGTCCAAGCAGGACTGTAGAAAGGATTCGATCGAGTAGGAACCTTCAAGGCAGCTTTCTGACTCGGATTTTTGAGAGCTCTAATTCCCAGCAGCACACTTAGCATCCCTTTGTATTACATACTGGGACATCAACACAAAACACACAGGAGGTGTTATCAATGTTACAAGGCTTCTAGGACTCATTCTTTTGTGCTGAACTGGCAGAGTCTCTCGACAGTTGTCTAGCAAATGCAAGAGTAGCCTGCGCCAACGGCGGCGGCAGTAGAGGGAAGGAGATAAATTGGGTCACTCAGAGGATCAGGTTCTTTGTGAGCCCTCACAGACCGCAGGAGCCTGAGCCACCCAGGGCGACGGGCATCAAGGAAGCACCAGAAAGGAAAGGGGAGGCCAAAGGAGAGATGAAAAAAGTGCTATTTTATTAGTCTCGCTCGCATGCCAGCTTCCCCTGGCATCTCCTTAGTGACATGGGGAACGAGAGTGCCCAAAATACAGGTGTGTAAGTATATCTGCAGACTCAGGGTGAGAAACCTGGCTCTTAGTAAACAATGATGACATCAGAAAGTGGGAAAAGGACAGTTATCTGGCTGTGGCTTAGAAGCAGGAAAGGGTGTCACAGAGGCGGCTAGAGATAAGTCTCCTCTGGGTCAGAGCATGCTAACCAGCCTTTCTAGCTACCCTGCTAAGGCACAGAGTGGACTAGGGAATGGGGGGGCTGAAAATTTAGTGTGACTTCAGGGTGAGAAAGAGTTGCTCACATTTCTTGAATTGATAAGTAACCTACAGTCTCCTCAAGGGTGTGTGTCTGTTTATAGCCCAGGTGCCTGGAAACAACTGTTACATAAGGATAACAAATTAGAAAAACTGTACCCAAAATTATAAGCCTAGAATACCTGGGGGGGGGGAACTTTATCTATCAATGGATATCTGGAAAAAAATCATGATAATCAAAAAGAAGCAGAAATCTGGTTTTCTGGGTTGTTTTTTTTTTAAGTCAAATATAGTTAAACATTAGAATTTTATCATTTTGCTATAGTAGAAAAGGAACAATAGATTAGAAACTGGCCAATGCAGTATGTCATCTGTCTTTGATGGATTTTGTTTGAAGTGAATTACTGCATCTTTCTAAAGCTGATCTCATTTGAAGAATTAAATAAATTTTAAGATTATTTTCAACAAAACATTCAGCAACTTACTTCGCTATTTCTGATATAGTGAATGCAAATGAACAATGAGAGCTGTTGTTTTTCTTGTCATGTCCTCTTCATGCATTTATAAAATGATCATAACATGAGAGAAATGCTAATTATATTGGTGTTAATTCTGAACAACATAAGAGAGGGAGAAATATAGGATGGAGGAATGGAAGGGTACTGGAAAGAAGTATCATATAGAACTAAAAAAAAAAAAAAAAAAAATCATGATTTACACAAAATCCTCTAAGTAGGTCCCCATCCCATTCTTTTATAATGATAAAACTAAAAGGATCATAATCTTTAATGGTTCATTCAAAAGCCAGGCAACATCATTTATCCTTTTATAGGAATAAAACATTGTATATATAGGAATTCATGGAGCTAAATTCTGAAAGAGTCCCATTTACCTGTGCAAAATCATTTTGTATAATCACTTGACAAATAAAATTCCATAAATTACAACATTTTAGAAACTACTATCCAGGTTTTTTTCTCATTCTCTAGATATGTGCTGTCCAATATATGGCTATTAAAATAAATTTAAAACTTCAGTTCCGTAGTCACATGAGCTACCTTTCAATTGTTAATTATGGCTAGTGGCTACCATACTGGACAGCACAGCTGTGGTGCATTTCTATCACTGGCAAAAATTTCATTGACTGCACTACTCTAGATTATTAAAAGCACTGACTTTTCTAACTCAACCTCATTCTCCCAAATAAATCAATTATGAAAGAGGCCCATTTACACCTTCGTTGATCTATATTAACCAGAATTATAAATTTTATAGGTCAATAGAGCAAATTTTGACAGAATTATAGTACAAAGAGCTCATTCTATGCATGTGTCTTATGACAAAAACAACAACAAAACATAGCCTCACAATGTTAAAAATGTAACTGCTACATGACACAGTGATTCCACTTCTGGGTATTTATTTGAAGAAATCCCACACACTAATTCGAAAATATATGTGCATCCCTATGTTCATTGCAGCATTATTTTAGCCAAGTTTAGAAGCAACCTAAGTGTCCATCAATAGACGAGTAAGGAAAGAAGATGTGGTACATATATGCAATGGAATATTACTTGGCCATAAAAAAGAATGAAGTCTTAGCATTTGTGACATGGATGGGCCTAGAGGATATTATACTAAGTAAAATAAGTCAGACAGAGAAAGACAAATACCATATGATTTCACTTATATGTGGAATCTAATGAACGAAGAAAATGAACAAACAAAACACAACCTCATAGGTACAGAGAGCAAATTGGTGGTTGTCAGAGGGTTTGAGGGGATGGGTGAAAAAGATTTAATTGGGTGGTCACTTCATAAAGTATGTAAATGTCTATTCACTACATTGTACACCTGAAACATAATATTGTATGTCAACTGTAATTGAAAGATAAATTTAAGAAAATAACATAGTAACCCTGGCATATAATATTAACTGTAAAAAGACATTTGAAATGTACACTGTGTTTTTAAGTTTTCAATGCCTGAAGATTTTGAGTGTCCTTTACAACTGAAGATCTACTGAGATTCATGAGATGGTTAGTTAATACACTTTCTGTTGGACCCATTCAGCTCTCAGGTGGTTAATCACATGGGGAGGGTACATAGACTGAAAACTCAGGAAAATGTGACATAAACTTCGGTCAGTGCCATTGATTGGCAGTTGACAAGGAGGTACATTTTCTAGCTGCAAAGTCCTTTCCATGTCACTTTATTTGCAGAGACTATTTTGCAGTTTTTTGGAAAGTCTGTCAAGTCAAATTGTAAACATGTGTTGTGTTGTAGAAACTGAAGCCATGAGAGTCTTATGTGGCACAGTGACAAAGCAAAACAGACCTGGGTGTGAATGTGTTTCTTTGCTGTCCTTTCTCAGTCTCCTAATTAGTGATTAATGAATGGGATGAAATGCAGTGGTGCAGAATATGAACACTGGTTCTATCATGACAACATTAGTATCATAGAAGCGGAATCTGCATCTTCACCAGCCAAAGAAGGGTGTGTAACTTGAAAAACAATATACTAATTTGGAGGGCAGGGGAGCAAGTCTTTGGGAGATATTCTAAAGGTAGATAGCTATTTGAGAACATATAAGAGAAATTACCTAAATGTCATAAAGTGAGTTAGGTCTGTAGTCCCAGAGTCTTTCCTCATCATGATTGAAGCAGAGATATTTTTATTTAAATTTTATTTTTTAGGATTAATGTAATATTTCAGTTCTCAGAAATAACCTGAATTCTTCTTTTACAACCGAAAATGTTTGGTTCATTATTTTTAAAATATATTACTTACATGAACATGACTATTCCTGAGATGCACTTGTGTAACTGTTCATCTTTAGTTCTAACATAATCCCCTTTCTCTCTTCAATTTTATTATAAATTAAATCCCTGATTTCCTGATTTCCACTGTCTTCTTGAAGCCAACCTGGTTCCTGTGGGTTTCAATTTCTAATTCACGTTTCACTTGCTTTGAACCTATTTCTTTCTCTTCTGTATATAACATTTGATATTATATATAGATATTATATACTTGTATATTATAATTATGTTGGGTAAATATAAATGTACTACTTAATGTGCATTAATATGTTAATTATTAAGAATGAATTACCCCATTCTTCAAGGGAAGAAGCTTTGAGAAAGATGGACTAATAAGCACTCAGTGCACTAATGTTAAGAACTGATAACTGGAGTTAATGGACTTACTCAGGAGAGTTGCACTTATATTCTACATATATATTTCCTGAATAATGCCCTAAAGTCTGTATGATCCCAATCCCTTCTTTTGACAATGAAGCCTGAAAAATTATCTCATAGTATAGGAAGAGCAATTTACACTATATCTACCTTTTTTGTCATCATAGAACTTTATAGTATCATATCCTGGGATGGAGGTTTGCTAAAAGGAAGCTGGGGTAGCTTCTCCCCGCCCCCACAACAACTACAAATAACATGTGTGTGTGTTTTCCGCCGTAAGAGCCTGGGTACAGGCAATGGTTTCTTCCCAATGAGTGGTTTTGACAAAGGATCTTAACCCTTCCTTGACTTCTCCCCCAGTCCAGAATAAGCTAAAGGATGCTGCCTAGGTCTGGCTAATGACAACCAAGCGCAAAAGCGGCTCAGTGGAAATCATCACCGGGGAAGCACCACCCATTAGCACAGGAGATTTTCTAAGAGGGGTCTGGATCCTGCATGTCTCAAGCAGCATCTCCCAGTGAGTGACTTACACCACAACTTATTTTATTTTCCCCCATCACCATAACCCCCTCTACCCTCCACCTCCACCCACCCCCTCCTTATGTCCTCTGAACCAGCTACTCCATCTCACACACACCTATGTTTTACATTTAACTACATATCAAGCAAACTGGTACCAGATGAGGCGCGGGACACAGGTCAATCGACAATTTGAAAACAAGTCGATTGGTCATATAAAACCTGGTAAAGAAAGACGAACTGTATTAGTTTCTTTTTGACCCTAAAGAAAAAGCTGTCAGTGGCTCACCATATTTAAGTAACTAGCTAGACTGTGCGAAGTGGAAAGGAAGTATAACATCAAGAATTACCAATAAAAATGCTGTATTTTAAATTTGAATTGAAATTGTAGCCCCAAATTCATGATTTCCTTTCTTTTCAAAAATGTGTCTAGTATTTCTACATCCTTAGTATTTCAAAAGTGTGTGTGGCATTTCTATTGTATTTCTAAAAATGGCTAGAAATGATCGACAGCTCCACAATGACAGGCATCATTATTGCTCAGATTGTGGCACATAAATACTATTTCCCACTATAAGGAACAGAGATAGCTTGAAAAAAAAAAAATGGTTAATTCAAAGTCTGAGACTGAAAATATGGAATATAAACCTGAGAAATGTTGTGTTAGAAAGCAAGGGTATGAGATTCTATAAAATAAAAACAGAAGTCAACATGAAAAGGTATGGTTTAAGATGGGACAATTTAATTATTTTAGTTTATCAAAACATAAAATATATATAAATTCATAAATTTATAATAAAACATTTTAAGAATCCTCACTGTTCACTAAAAAAATATGACTACACTAACAAATCATTTTAAAAATTGAGGAAAAAAGAAATCAAGCATGTACCCTGTATTTGTTATAAAACTATATTTCAAGGAAACTAAATAATTGATGAGGAAAAGTTCTTAAAGAAAATGCTAGTTAAGGTAAAAGGAAAGATAAAACTAGAAAATTGTTCTATTCACTCCTGGTTTTATAATCCAAACTGGCAGTAATCATTAATGGATAATCAAGCTATTAAGCAAAAGTTAAGGGGTAACTTTATAATAGGTGGATTGGCTGATGGTATCTATATCCTGTCACCAATCTTACCATCAGTATGAGAGGGAGAAAGTGATGTCCTCAAGATGATGACATAGGTCATTTCTGACTTCAGTTGTCCTAACAAGACCAACTAGGAACTATCCATGGTGCTCATCCCAAAACTTGAGGCTGGGGCTGAGGCCAAGGCACCCCTGTGCACCACAGAGACTGAGAAGGACCATGATGGAAAATGCAGAGGAGCAACTGCACTCTGACAGCATCACCCTTCCCCAGTGAATACCTCAGCAAATGGAAGCCCCTGAGCTTGAGTTTTCCAGTGGGGAAAAAAGGAGCCCAGTGTGAGTATCCAGCTCCCCCAGCATTGTGAAACATTTCCTGGGGGGCTCATTTTGTTCTCACTTCACAGGCATTACTGGGGAAATCTACTGATCTTCAGGGCTTTGTCACTGAAGACCAGACAAAAACATGGAAGGCAGGCAGGGCTTATAGAAACCAGTGTTCAAATCTTGGTAGATTGCATTCTTCCTTGCAGCTGCACCTGAGCAGAGATCACAGCCAGCACCCCTGCCATCTGCAGAACCAAGCTGGTGGCATTATCTGGACAGGAAGTTCACTAGGAAGTTCTGTCTGGTACAGATGACCAGCCAGTGAGCTGTGATTGCTGCGGATCTTGTTCTATGGCCCTTCCTGGTCAGGGAAACACATCTGAAGCACCACCTAGGGTTAAATGTGACACCCAACCCTGCCAGACCCAGAAGCCTAACCAGATAATCGGGGCAGCTGTGTATCTCATGTGTGAGCAAAAATCTTCACCAGTGGCCCTGTTGGCTGGGGCACCTGCTGGGCAGTTCTGCCTGATCTGGGTGCCCAGATGACAGACCATACTGGCTGCAGAGCCTGCTCTACATTGCTACGCAAGCAGTAAAACACACTCAAGGCCCTGCTCAGCTGCACAGTAGGGCCTTCAGTTCTATTCAACCAGGAAGCCTGACCAAAGAATCTGGACACACAGCCCATTCTATAGCTACACTTGGCAGGAAACCAAGCCAGCAGTACTGCCCAACTGTGAGGTATCGCCTGTGGGCCCACATAACCAGGGAGCCTTAACAATGACTCGAAATAGCCTCAGAATACATCCTAGGGTACCACCCAGCCAAGAAGAGCACTTGCAGCCAGTCCAGCATATGACCTTGGCCAACTACTTTGTACAACTTGAGGCCTTGCCCAGATAGGAAGCCCAGCCAATGACCAAGTCCAATGTCAGAGCATAGCCTCTGCCTCCCCCCATGAGGATTCCCAGACAGTGACACTGCCCAACTACAGAGCATAGTCTCTTGCCTCACCCAAGTGCCCCTTCTGACCAAAAAGCCCAGCCAATGACTTTGTCCAACAGCAGCATACAGCCAGTGGCCTACATGAACTTGAAGCCCAGTCTGCAGCTTTAGTCAAATTCAGGGCATAGTCTGTGTCCCCACCTGATTGCATAGCACAGCTTGATTCCTGGTTCAAGTGTGAAGCCCTGCCTGGGGCTCTGCCAGAACACATAGTCCAGCCAGTGGCACTATCCAGTCAGGAATCACAGACGGAAACTCCAGCCAAGCAGGAATGATTGTGGAGCCAAGCCTGTAGCCCTGCCAAAATGACAGCCCATCCAGTGGCACCACCCTGCCAGGGAACACAGCTAGCAAACTCACTCACCCAGAGTTTATTGCAGAGTCTAGTAAATGGCTCCACCTGACCACAAAGAAGGAGGAACAATTATTTCCCATTCCACCCACAGGCCCCATTTGAACATGGTGCTCAATCAGTAGGCCTGCTCAAGAGCAGAGACCACAACACAAGCAGTGGCTTTGCCCAAATAGAGACCCTGATAGCAAGTTCCACCTTCCCAAGGATGCTACCAGCTGAACCATCCAGAAGCCCAAGCTTAGCTAACTGGGGAAGGACTGTCCCTGCCAAAGGGAATCTCTAACCCTGGAGAGAGATAATAGGATAATGCCTACTCAAATATCACAGAAGCTAGCACGGAGAATAAAGGAGCATGAAAAATTAGGTAAATATTACATCGCTGAAAGGAAACTAAAGGCTAATGTCACTGATAAATGCAGATGCAAAAAAAATAAAATATTAGGAAACAAAACTTATTAGCACATTAAAAGGGTCATGTGTTATTAAGTGGGATTCATCCCTGAGATGCAAGATGTTTTAACATATGCAGATCAGTAAATGTGATTCATCACATTAATACAATGAAAGATAAAAATCATATCATATCTACAAGTGCAGAAAAAGCAGTTGACCAAATTTAACATCTATTCATGATAAAATTCTCAACAAATTTTTATTCAGGGACTGTACCTAAACATCTTGAAGGCCACACAACAAGCCCAAAGCGAATGTTATACTCCACAATGAAGGGAAGAAAGGTTTTCTCCTAAGATCGGGGACAAGAAAAGAGTGGCCATTCTCAGTACTCCTGTTCAACACAGTAGTGCTTAAAGTCCTAGCCAAAAAGAGAAATAAAAGGCATCAGAGTAAAAAAGATGTAAAATTGTCTCTGTTTGCAGATAACATGATCTTATATATACAAAATCCTAAAGACTCAACCAAAATCTTGTTAGAACTAATCAATAAATTTAGTAGAGTTGCAGGATATATAATCAATATACAAAAATCAGTTGTATTTCTATACATTAACAACAAATTATCTGAAAAAGAAAGAAAACAAGCCCAATGCAAAATAGCATCGAGAATATTTAGACGTTTAAATAAGGAGGCAAAAGATCTGTACGCTGAAACCATGGCACTGATTAGAGACATTGAAGATGACACACACAAAAAATGGAAAACTTTCTTATGTTCCAAGATTGGAAGAATAAAGATTGTAAAAATACCCACACTATGAAAAGCAATCTTTAGACTGAATGCAATCCCTACCAAGATTTCAAAGGTATTTTTTAAAATAGAAACAAAAAAAACCCCTAAAATTTACATTAAACTACAAAAGGACTTATATAGCCAAAGAAATCCTGAAAAAAAAACAATCAATGTTGGAGGCATCGGACTTCCTGATTTAACGCTATATTACAAAGCTACAGTAATCAAAAGAGTATGTATGATACAGACAATAGTGTGGTGAAGGCCTGGGGTAGCAGCTAGGTGGAGGGGGTGAAAGTGGGGGAAATGGTGGACATCTGTAATACTGCCAACAATAAGAAATAAATTAAAAAAATAGTATGGTACTTGCACAAAGAGAGACACATAGACCTATAGAAAAGCATTGAGAGTGCAGAAATCCAAAGACCAACAACAAAAGCAAACATAAGTAAGTGCAACTACATTAAGCCATCAGTCAAATACCAAACAAACTTAGCCCAATTCAATCAGACACAAAGGTGTGTAACTATTTTGCTGAGTTACACCTAAACTACTACTTACAAGAATTGTCCTGGAAAAATATGATTTAAATCCAGTCTCAAAGTAAAAAGGGTCTTTTCTCCTAAAATTAGTTATCTTTATACAAACGTGGCCAGTGCAGAACACAGGGAATATATGAGGGAAGAAAGACCTTCATGGAAATCTGATAACAACACTATACTTAAGAATTATATAAATTGGCACATTTATAAACACACACTGATAATTAGTAAGAATGTCTCTGGAGCAAGATGGGGCCAATCCATACCAGATAAGACCATGTTGTTAAAAAGATCAGTGTTGAATAAAAAGAAGAGTGCCTAGCCCAAAATAAAATATAAACTCAACAATACCCATTATGGGTTAATTTCCCAGAGAGAACAAGACTGCAATTATAACAGAAGCCACTATGTGATCTCCATACTCTGTTGTGCACAAATTATTTAAACTATGTTTAGCTCTCATTTGAGAAGTATGGCTCAATCATTCTGTCCAAAGTTTAGCCATTTTCACCAACTAAAAAACTTATTGTCACATATTGATGTCTTATCTAGATGGATATTCCTATTTAAAATAATATTCTGCTGCCCAGACTGAATGGAATCATGTGGAGAGAGAGATGCCATAAGGCAAATTTAGAGCTTGGATCTGTAGTCAGATTGGGCTATAATCTTGCCCCTCCCATCTATTGCATTTCTTTCCTAGGGTAGTTTCCCTGAGTTTTCTAAACCTCAATTTATTTTTAGTGTAATTAATATCACCCAAATCAAATTAGTAATAAAGTAGACAATACATGTAATTGCACCAGGTTTGCCTATAGTATTATCTCTGTATAGGTTAGCAGCAATGATTGTTGCTAGTGGAGATTTACAAAGCATAGTGTATATAGTAAAGAAGCCCACGTTAACATTTTCTGTCTCACATATTCCTACCTCTATGTAAATCCAGCTTTGCTCTTTAATGCTCAGATAGTTCAAAGTGTCAGAGTCCAGGGGAAAATTGTAAATTTCCACCTTCCAGTGGAGATAGCCATATTGCTCAAAATTGTATTCCTAGATGTACCAGTTTATCAGAACAAATACAATTTTGAGGGAGAAAGATGCCTCTTCTCTGTAGTTCTCTGCCCACAAAACTATTCTACAAATTCTCTCCACCAACAGGCTTTGAGCTCTAGAGACTGCAGTGCAGGAATGCACTAGGGATGGGTGTAGCTGGATGAATGCTATCAGCATCTTTTTTCTGTTTTGATATTTTCATAATTGACATGGGATATGATAATCACAAAAGTTCCATTTTATTAGAGCTAAACATTCTTGACTTTCTGACTATTTTTATATAGTTAAATGCCTAAAGATCTGAAAATTGCATTTTTCATTTTCATGCAGGAATTGGGAGCACAATTTTAGAGTAAAAGGTGTGTTTTGTTGTTTGGTTTGGTTTTGGTTTTTTAAATGCACACAAACATGATGGTTGGTGCATTTTGTGTGTTAACTTGTCTGAGACACAGAGTGCCTAGGTATTTGGGGTAAACATTATTTCTGGGTATGTCTCTGAGGGTGTTTCTGGATGAGATTAACAGCTGAATTGGTAGACTGAGTTAAAAAAAAAAAACAGCCCTCTGTAATGTGGGTGGGCCTTATCCAATCTGTGGAAGGCCAGGTTAGTGGTCAAAGCCTGAGTAAGATAGAATTTGCTTGCTCTGCCTGCCTTTCAGCACATTATTCTCCTTCCTTTAGATTTGGACTCAGGCTAAAACTTATACTATCAGGTCTCCTGGGTTTCAGGCCTTTGGACTTGAACTGAAACTATACCATTGAGCTAGCTCTGAAAAGGAGAGCAGCTTGGTAAGCCAAGTATTCAGCATGTTTACAGGCAGTGAGGTGTAGAAAAGTGTCACACAATTAGGAAACTGCAAGTTGTTGTGCATTGGTTGATCCTCAGCAAAGCACTGCGGGCAGAAACTGCAGAGAGGGTGAGCTGCAGACCTCAGGAGTCCTTTCACTCTGGGCTAGAGTGTTTAGACACCTTTCTACTGGGTGATGGGTAGCCACTTGGTTTGGTTTTAATCAGTGGAGTGACAAAATCGATTTGTTCCCTAGAACAACTGCTCTGTCAAAAGGATAAAAAATGGCGTAGAGGGTCAAGAGGGAAGAGTTCACACATTTACCTCAAACATATTTATTTGCTTGCTTTCCCAAAGGTTTTGAGGGGGGAAAAAAAGGTTATTTGGATACTGTAAATATAAATATTTTCAGAATAAAATTTTCCAATATTAATTGCAATAACTTTTTGTATTAAGGCAACATGCTTAAAACATTATTCTGGACTACAAGTGTTGCAGCTAAGTAGTAGCGTATACTTGGCTCCTTCAAGTATGACAAAACAATTTTACAAATCACAACCTAATTTAATGAGCTGCCATGGGCCATTTGGGAAATCCTTTATTAACAGTGTAGTTTTTATAGAAATAATCACTAGTTTGTGTTTGTGTGTGTGTGTGTGTGTGTGTGTGTGTGTGTAGTCTCCATTAAGAACTACAGTTTTGACTGAATAGGAAAGCAGAGTCCTTGACTCCAGAAAATAATTTAATAAATATGAAATATTAGTGGGAAAGTGGAATATTAACTCGCCAATTTGTGTTTCAAGTACAATTTCCACAAGGTGGCACATTACTTTGAAAAAATGGGAAGGTGTTCTTGTGAGAATGAGATAAAAATTAGTTGAGATGCAGTCACAGCTCGAGATGCTTTTCAACAGTACTTAATGCCTTGTGCTGTACCTTCAAAAGGCCACTGAGAAATGGCCAATGTTGCATTTGGACCAGGGTCTATGAGTTGAACCCGAGAAGTATCTAGTTTTAGAAGTGATTCCTCTGGAAGTAGGTGTCAGGGAAATGCCTCTTGCTTATGTCAAATCCATCTTTTCTTCTGACTCGTTTTTCTAGTCCTTTGAATAGGGGCAGAGCATTGGGGTGGTTGGTACAAAGAATATAAAGGGAAAATACACTATATACCCTCCATTCAACTAAAAAATGCCCATTCTGTGCCCTTTCAGTATTTACACATTTCACTCCAACCTTTTCATGTGCTCCAAAGTCAGGCTTGAATCTTGAATATAAGAGAAATTTCTCAGCCCCTAGATGTTGAACTTTGAGTTTACTGTGGGGAGCACACAGTTTATTTCTCTGAACAAACTACCTATGGGTAAAACACTTATTTGTAGACAGTCACATGTGGGTTATCTGAGAAAATATCTACTCTGAGGAACACTGTTTTTACATCTTTAGTTACAGGTGTTCTCATAGGAGGGGAAATATCATTGTGTGTTGAAATTCATTTAATAATGCTCTGAGTCAAATGTAGATCTTGTACTAAAATTCAGATATGCTGATTTTCTAGTGATAATGTCCCAGCTTCTAATATTAGCAGTTACTCCAGGGCAGGCCTGATAAAGGAAACCACCACCATGGCTGGTTGCCTGTGCTTAAAACATGCAAAGCCTTCCTTCTCTAAAGCAATGGTTGCCAGATAACTGTTTCTCAGTCACGTGGAGGGAAATTGCCAAAGCAGTTAATAAGTGGTAACAATAATATGAAGACCTGTGACTGTCCACCAATGAACATTTGGGCAAGTCATTTGGACAAATGAGACATGGAACATTTAGAAAGATCTAACAAGGTTATAATGAGAGAAAATGTTGCTGCAACATTGCAATGGAAACTCAATTCTAATGACATTTTTTTGAGAACAAACATGGGTTTACAATTATCAAAAATAACTTCTAATTATTGAAAATAATGTCTCTCTATAGAGACATTCAAGATGGGCACCTATGATTTTCAGGCTTGGCTTTATAACTGCCAACTAGTAGGCTTCTAATTACATCTTGATGTCTGTCTGATGGATCAGAAGAGAAAGAAAATGTGGTGTGAATTTCTCAGAGCACTAATTTTAGTTCATTTTAATTTAAAAAAATCAGCACCCTCAGAGACCTAGAAGAGTATTGCAAAATAAAACAATGAAGCTAAAACCCTCAAATATCAATGATTTAAACAGTGACATGTCAATGAAAATTTTAAAACTCTCCAAGTTAATTCTTTACCTAACTATAAATTACTTTCACAATTTTCCTGTTAATTTTTATTTATTTTTTTGCATGCTTTCTTCCATGATGTATTTGACTACCTTTAATGAACATTATGTACAGAGTAATATGTGCCAGCAATATATGTAAAGGGCTGTATACTTTATATCCTGTGACAGAGGGAGTTAAACAGCAAAGGTCTGTACTTTCATTCCATAACAATGTCTTAGCCAGGCATTAAATACAGCAGTTCTGGGGTCTGTGTGCTTATAAATCTGGTGTTTCTTCTTGTCTTCTTTTGGGGAAAACATGGTTGTGATGTGATGAAAATGGCTGCTTCATAGATGCAAGAGGCCTGGATTGCTGTGTTACTGCTTGAAAAAGAGCCTTCCAACCAGAAACGGCTACACTGGATTTTATGTGAATCAGCAATAAGAGTGTATATTGTTAAACTACTGGGATTTGTTTTCTTTTTGTTGTTGCTATTTTATTATAGCAATTACCCTAACCTGAGTAATACATATGCATGATCCCCAAAATACCCTGAATCAGGTAAAAAAACAAAACACTACCGCCATTTAAGAGAATGAATTGACCTCAGGAAAATATTTGCACAAGTTAGTAAATGACGGGATATATTGAACTGAGGGTCATATAAGTCTAAAGGCCATGTCTTTAACAAAAATTGGCGCTTGAATTATCTCTCTGCTTCATAATAAATTCATTGATTCAAAGATATTCTAGGCAGTGAGAAGAGACACAGGCATAAGAGAAGATGGGATATTTCAGGGCTCATTTGATTGTATTCATTTTCACAAATACCCGTTTCTTCTCTCATGTCTGCCATGCTGCAATGTGGTCAGATTATACCACTCAACCCACTAATTTGGGGCTTGGCCATATAACTTGCTTTGACCAAGACATGAGTGTGGAAGTGATGTGGGCCTGTTAGGAACAGGAGTGTTAAAAGGCATCGTATGTTTCTGCATCCCTTCTTGAATTTCATTCCTGTACATGAGAAAATCATTGACAGTGGCTGTTCTTTGAAACAAGGTTACAGAATGATGAGATGAATGGAGCAGATCTGAAGCTAGTCCAGCCAAGCCAGGCTAACCCCATTACCACCAGGTGAACCAAGCTAAATTCAGCTAAGTGGTAAAAAGCGCACACTGGCATAGGTGAGGAAGATTTCATTTTGGAAAACGCTCAGATTCTGGGTTGTTTATTATCTGATGATATATTATCTGATTATATGGATGGAACAAAGGGTACATTTAAGAGTATGGATCATTGATATAGTAAGGAGATAAGACTGAAATGCTAAGTTGAGGCTAGATTGTGATTGTCCTCATATGCCATGCTAAGTAGTTTAAAATATATAGGTGTCTAAAAATGTATGCACACTTTGAATAATTATAGGCAGTGTTTATTAAAGGCAGTGTTTATTAAAATACATTTCATTTTCACAATTGAGCTATCAGTTGTTACAGTGTATATACATTTTTGGGGACACTCTGTATATCACAAGAACTAGAGAGTTTTTGGACTGGCAGGAGCATGTTCTCCATTTGGGCTTGCTGATATAAGTTTATCTTCTGATCATAGTAAAATTTTAAAAATAATAATTAAACCAACAGAAAGCTTGCTAAAGGAGGTAAAAGTTTTAGAAGGATAGTAAAACACACATGTGCCTACAATTCTTGTGTCATGTGGATCATATTTGGTTTACGCATCAGCCCAGATTGGCACGTTTACCTCGATTACTCACCACAGTGTCCCTGGCACTCACTTGTCCTGTTACTACCTTTGCGGGAGCAAACAGCTACTGCTAAAGCCAGAGTTGTTCCAGTTCAAGAAACAGCATGAGCAGTGTTATTGCTAAAGAGAGACTGTTTGCCTGTTCACTGGCCAGAGAGTGTTCTTAGTTGCTCTGGCCTTTTCCTTTAGCCACCTGGGATTGTCTAGAGAAGCAAACTGGAAGTTCAGAGAAATAAATGATCCATAAGACAAACGTTGACAAAAGAGACGTAAAAGATGAGAGGGGAAAAAGACAGAAAAATAAATGGCCTTCCTGTTCTGAGTTGGTGGTGTGCATACTGCCCCTCTGAAGACATCCCATGATAGTGCAGTCATGCTACGGCCATCCAAGAAATTCACCCTTTTGTATTTGTGTTCTCTTCTCCCTGATTATTATTCTTTCTTTCTTTTTTTTTTGGTGTGGACTGCTTCTCTCTCTCTCTCTCTCTCTTTCCCCCTTAGGGGGAAATATAGTGAGCTAAACAAAATAGTACTGGCTTTGGTCTTCACATCAAAGAAGAATGCTCACTAATATAAATATTGGCCTGACATTAGAAGACATGAGTGTGAGTCTAAACTTAATCAATTATGATTTAAGTATTCTTAGGTAATTCCCTGAAACTGTCTAAGCCTTACTTTCCTTATCTATCTAAAAGAATTGATCCCTGCTCACAGAGTTGTCAAGTAACATGAGTTAATCTGTACAGAATACTTATTAAACAGCAGGGCCTATTTTCTGGAAGTGTCAAAATATGCCTTGGAGTGAAAGATTAGGCATAATGTGGTACAGCAGAGAAACGCCTGGTAATACCTAAACAGACATATGATTTGGATGTGTTATCAGGATTCTTTATTTTAAAAATTGTAGATTAGCCCTGGCCAGGTGGCTCAGTTGGTTGGAGCACCGTCCCATACACCAAAAGGTTGCAGGTTCAATCCTCGGTCAGGCTCATACAGGAGGCAACCAATCGATGTTTTTCTCCCCCACTCTCTTCCCCTCTCTCTAAAATCAATAAACATATCCTCAGGTAAGGGTAAAAAAACCCCACACAGATTACTGCTTATTAAGTGTTCAGAAGTCCTTGATATATACTAACATATTTAAAACTACAAGAGAGACATGGAAATTTAAGAACAGAGCTGTTGCATACATGTATCCACAGGCTAGCAAGTATTGGATCTGGGGCTGGAATCCAAGATGTGTCCATAATCACCAGGATAAACTGACAGACATACTTTGAGAAAATTTCGAGCACTTTAAACTTGGGTTGAGTGGCAATAACAAAAAAGGCAGTCTTAAATCCGATGTTTTTTGGTTACTTTTTATGATCATTTCTTAAAACCCCACTTTATCACATACACTAATGCTATCAGCAGTAGCATTTATCATCTTTAACAACATTGCTTAGGAGAGGGAAGGGATCTCCCTGTCCCAGATCCTTGCAAATCAATTCTTATAAACAGGAGGAGAAAAGGTAGAATGCTCCTGATATTGCTTGATATTTTAATGCAGAATTTATTTTTATTGAAACCATGGACATTGTGGACCAGTGCTTAGTGTCACGTAATTTATACCTGTATGTTTATAACTTTTATGTCATTGAATATTACTGATAAATACACAGAAAAATGTTTATTTTTAAACTTATCAACTCTCATCCGTAATTTTTGAAAACTCAGCTCTATTAAGGTATAATTTTATATGATTCATCTATTTTAAATATAGAAATTAAAGAGTTTTAACAAACCCACAGTTGGGTATCACATGAGATAGAATGTTTTCATTATCTCAGAATTTTACTTTGCTTCCCCCTTCGCTGTTAAGTAAAAGGGCAGAAAAGCTGCATATTGAGAAAGGAGATAATGGACTTATATCCAGAATATATAAAGAAGACTTACATGTCAATAATTGGAACAAATATCCCAATCATAAATAAGCAAGTACAGAAGAAGACTTGAATGCATACTGCCCCAAAGTATACATCATTTCTTTTCTGAGAGAGGAATCTAGGGCTTAGAAATGATTCGTTACTGGTCTAAGTTTACATTTGGTAAGTGCTGGATTTGGCATTTAAACTGAGGTCAGTTTGGGAGTGAAATATGCATTTTATAAGTGAGAAGAAAGTGGTAAAGAGTAAAACAACGAGTGGTAGAGAGTAAAGAAAGACAAGTGCAGTGGCCATAATTTGAAAGTCCTACAAGTGGATCTCACATCATGTCTCAAAGGATGAGTGAAAAAAATCAGTAAGGACAGCATTGCCCTACGGTGTTGAGTAACCAGCACTTATAGAAACTGGGGGGAAGATTTCATTTCAACTCTTACCAGGGCAAAGGGGATGCCTTTAAAAAATATATCCTTCTCTGGTGAATAAAAAGGTAATATAATCACATGGTGATGTTTCAGGTTGAGAGTGTCTAAGAATAGAGAACACATAAACAAAAGAGAATTCTGGTATTTTCAGTTACTTTTCCTAAGATTATCGAGCAGAGAAATTAAGGATGCTTTTTTTTTTTTAAAGAAAATTTTGCAATGTACTTTACCAGATGTATGGTAAAGAAAAATAAAGTGGGAATGAAGCTGTGAATGTGTTTGCAAAGTGAGAGGTGTTGTTCTGCCTTCTTTTAGGAGTGGTGGTGGTGATTATTGTTTAAAAGTGTTAAAGGACCATAAATTAAATCACTAAAATGGCTTCAAAACATTTTCTAAGCAATTAGTCTGTGTGTGTATGAGAACAGAGATGTCCTGTGACTGCACGACAGACAGAAGGAAGAGCTGCATCTTATCTGGCTCTTACTTAACTGTTTTAATTTCTGAGCTTTGAGCTGTTATTTTTCTTAAACTGAGTGAATCAAATTCTTTAAAGAGAAGAGGTCCTGAGACAAACCCATCAGCTAAGGATAAAGTACTAAGAGCCTCAAATTATCATAGCTGTTCACAGTACCTGGTTACTGAGTCTAAGAAGTATTCACATTATATGAAGAAGGTTGAAAAAGGAATTGAAACAGTTTAAATATGGTTAACATTGATCAAATGAAATCTTTTATCTTCAATACAAAGAGTCAATAGATTCATTTGTAGCAGCACAATGGGTACTGGCTCTCAGAAAGGAGTTTATTTAATATTAATATTGTCAATGTTTTAATATTTACTCCTGTCAGCTTTTCACTCTGTTTTAGTCTGTTCAGGCTGCTATAAGAAAGCACCATAGACTGGGTGGCTTATAAACAACAGGATATTATTTCTCACCATCCTGGAAGCTGAGAGTCTAAGATCTAGGTGTCAGCATGGTGGAGTTCTGGTGAGAGCTCTATTCCAGACTGTCAACATAGTGTATCCTCAAATAGCAGAGCTTAGAGAGAGGAGAAGCCAGCTCTAATCCCCTTATAAGGGGATTTAGAGGGACACGATTGCCATTCATGAGAGCTCTACTCTACTCCTAACCACCTCCCAAAGGCCATACCTCCTAATACTGTCATATTGTAAGGTAAGGTTTCAACATATGAATTCTGAGGGGACACAAATATTCAGCACACAATACACTTCATGTAAGAAACATATTGTAAGGTGGGAAATGTCCACCTGGACGAGGGGGAGGTGGATTCTATTGATGGCCCTGCTAAATGTGGTCACCTGGAACCTGTCTATCTTCTCTGGACTTTAGTTTTGCCTTCAAAAGTATAAAAGGGCTGGATGGGATTATTTCAAGTCCCCTTCCTGGTCTGTGTGAATGATTCTCATTGATATATAATTATATGAATTATAAATAGCACAACAGACAAGATTTTCAATTTCTAATAAAGTTTTTTGTCTCTCAAAATCTCAAGACACACACTCTTTATGTGTTAGTTGATAATCGCCCCTTTGCAATGTTTGTAAGCAAAGGGCAACTCACATAAGCTCTGGGAAGCTGGTAACCTTATTATACTGCTAGTTCGTTGACATTCTGACAGCCATTTAGATTATTTTTGCATAAAACAATGTAAATAAAAGTGCAATTCCATTTCCCAATCCTTGTAACTTGACTGAAGTCTGCACCTTTACTAGTTTCTATATTGGAAAGCTTACATGACAAAGGAAACAGCAAGTTATTGCTAAATCAAAATTGATAGCATTGGATAATGGAATTTACTGACTAGTAATAGGAGAAAGGAAAAATCCTTTGGTACCATAAAATGCTTGTGGTAAACATTCCTCAAGAAGAGCAATGCACCAGCTCAGCACTTTATTTTGTTAAAGCCCTAGAAGAACCCTAACCCCCACATATGGCTTACACTTCTCCATCTATGTTTTGCAATTCTAGTTTCTTGAGAAATGTATGCTTGTAATTTAGTATAGAACTTTTCTCAAGCAAATTGAATGAGAAAGCTTAAAGAGTATTTAATATAATGCAGGCAAAATTTTTAAAAGCCTTTATTAGTGAAGGGAAATCTTTTTAATGCTCTTTGGTCAGACTGACTGTCTACAATGATTGGCTTGGTAGGAAAAAAAAATGTGCCTGGCTCATATCTACAGTAGGAAAGAAAACCTAGCAATTACATTATCCTTTGTTTGGATCTCAAACAAGCTAATAGCTTCTCATTTAGCTAACTGGTTGTGCTTTGATTATAGGCCATTAGTGGGCATTAGAAAATGACATGTTTGCTTGGACTTCTCCCACTGATATTTCAGCTTCATGTTAATGAGTCAAATCTAGTCAGTTAGTTCATATGTTAAAACCTTAATAAAGCAATACGGTTTAACTTAAGCTAAATAGCAAATGGTTATACAAACTATATAATACACTTCCTATTTCCTCAGGGAAGATCTTTGCTTTCAGGGTAGAGCAAAAGTTCAAGCTAGGGATCTGAATTCCACCAACAGTTGCTAACAGGAGAAAATCTGAACCACCTCAGGGATTTAGTGTGTCCATTTATATTCTCTAAGAGTAGTCTTATAAGTTCTCAGTTCTATGGCAGCATTAATGTTATTTGTACTTCTTGCCATTTTTAAAGACAAGTAAAAGAACCTGGCTGAGATTGCTTGAGTGTGGCAAGGATCAGTGGGAAAGAATGCGCATAATTAGCAGTGGCTTCTGTAAGGGCTCTAGCCCAGAGAATGGGCCATTCATGGCTGGAAGAGATAACTGGGGGCTGCTGATTGCCTGAGGGGAGAAAGATTGTCTAGTTAAGAACTGAGTGGCAGTCCTGACTCTTCTTTAAAGTCAGCTGCCCAAGCAGAGAAGAATGTCAGTGTCTAAGTACTTAGGCACAGACGGTCTACCCCCTACTCTTACTTTTCCCAGTGGGAAACCCCTTTCTGATTATTTAACCTTCTCTACTTTCAAGGAGTAGAAGCTAGCTTTTGAGTGTGATTTGAGATACATAACAAACTATGTTTCTCCATCTCTAGAGTCTTTCTCTTCCATTCATCCCAATACTCTTACTACTGTATCTCTATTAAACAAAACATAATTATAATTATTAAAATCAAGGCCATGCCCTCATCATGCTTTCATTTCTATAAAACTTTATAATTCTCAGGGTGTTCACATGTATGGTATTTTTTTCTCGCAAAAAATGATGGAATGTGTTAGCATAACTCTCATCTTACATGTAAGGAACTTGTGAGCCCGAGATGACTGAGTATTCTGACCAACAGCATAGTGCTGTGATCGCTTGTCCAGGAACCTGTCTCCCAATACCTGGTTTGCAGGCCTTTCTCAGCACACTACTAAGTAAGACACCGTCTAGGCACTGTGTCCTTAATATCCTTAAGTATTCAATTCTTTGGATGATACCTGAGAAGTGAAGGAGGAAAGCGATGAACTTCAGGCTACTAAGCAGCATGAAATCCATAAAGAAATCCTGGAGGACACACACCATTAGCACTCTTAGCGAAGCTGTAACGAGACGTGGCAGGACAGACAGATGCTCAGGCCTCTCAGATAGGGAGCGGCGCGCGGGAGAGCAGGCGCAGGTAAAATAATCCGGAATGCTTGAAGGAGAAGGTGGCGCTTTTCTTGTAAGACAATGAGGATTCTGACACGCCAGACGGGAGGGTTGGGACATGTGACTAGAGAATGGCATCATCAAGTGTAAAAGTTAGAAAGCATAACAGGTAAGTGCTGTTTAACTAGAATGAGGGGCATGTAAAAAAGGTTGTAAGATAAATAAATAAAGAGAAAGTTGTGTTAAGGCAGCAGCACTGAGTCTTTTAAACAACAGATCAAAGATTTTAGACTTTGGAAATCAGTATGGAACTTTATCAGTTTTTGACCTGACTTTACCAAATTTTGAGCTGATGGAGATATGTTAATCTGACAGGAGTCCTGGGAAGACAAAAGTGAGATTCAGTTAAGTTCCATACAGAGTTTAAACGATTCCAGATCCCAGGTAAATGCCACTTGTCAGTCTGAAGGCAGCATCTGGAGGTGGTACCCAGGATATTGTGTGTGTCGTGTTTAGGATTATCTGGTACACAGTTCACAGAGATAGGATGTATGACCCATATTTGTATTCAAGCCCAGGCCTTGTTTTGAATAGACTGACATTTCAAGTTAGTTCCTTTACCATTTTTATAAAATAGGGGCAAATTATTGATATTTATTCATAACCCTGATAGAAGTGCTTACTGAATAATTCTGAGCTTCTTTGACATCTGAATGTGTGACTAGAAGCTGCTGAGAACAGAGTATAAATGTAGCCAATAGCAATTACGGCAATGCTTCTTAAAGAGATTCCAGTGTTGCCTAGAAGTCATGCAGAGAATTAAAGAATAGAACCAGATCCGTAAGTCCAATCTTAAAAATAAATACTCTACAGGGGTAACAAATAAAATTAATACTATGGTGGTGTGTGTGTTTTTTTCCAGTTTTTGTAATAATTTGACTCAGTTTAATTATGTTAAGTAAATAACATAGGATGACCAATAGTCACATTTAATCAGGACTATCCTGGTTTTAGCACTGAAAATCCCACAGCTAGAAAACCTATCATCCCAGGCAAGTCAGGATGGTAGATCACACTAATATTTCACTGTAATTAGAAGTAACCAAGTGTTTATATCTAGGATGAAGTTGGTCATTTTAATTTTTAGTTATAAATGGCTTAGTGTATGCCCTGGAATTCTCAGGTGAATCAAATGAGAGGTTTTAACCTCAAACATTTAGCCTACTTTTGAATGATCAGTTTAACCCCCTCCTGTTACAGCTAAGACCCAGGGTGTGTTACAAACTCTATCAATAATATATATGGTGCTTGCTATTTTAAGTAATGTATGGACACTATTCAAGCTCTATTATTTTAGCGTATGCATCAATGTAACCGAGGTAACCTGTTTGTTTAGAACATGAGTATAGTGAACAGAATTCTAACCATGAGACCCAATTCTAAAGAAAATGTGTCCTTTGTTTTGATTTAGGAATGAGTCGAAGAAATCAATGTTTAAAAAGCTGAAATGAATGCAAAGTTTGGGCATGAATGGCCTATTCCCTGTAATGCACTACTTTCTCATACATATTAATGCTTGGTGATATATCTAAAGTACAGCCTGTTGATAAGCCATAGCATAAGGACTGCAGAGGGTGTCTACACACACACACACCCACACCCACACACCCACTCATCACCACCACCACCACCCCCACCCCACCCCTCGTTTTTGGAAGCTCAGCAAGACCAAGGTAAGCTGTTTCAAAATAACTGCTCAGTGTAGCAAGTCCCTCTAACATTTCTCCTCCTGTCTAGTGAAAGGAAATGCAGTTCCTTTAAAAATAATCCTCTTTGGAGATTTACGCAAGAATAAGGAGAGTCCGGTTTCCTTCCCCGAGCGCTGCCCCCGCAGGTGGAGGCCCTGCTGGCAACCCGGCGGGCCCAGCGCAGGTGGCGCGTCCGCACCTCCGGCGGCATCCTAGCTCCAGTCCCGTCCGCGTGCCTTCCTCCCTTTCTAAGCAGAATAGAACCTAAACACGTACACAAGGCCACTGCATTTCTTCTAACTGATGGTCTGATGATTACGTACATGACAGAGAATTTTAAAAGTGACTGATTTATAAGAAAGTCTAATTGCTAAAATAGAAACGAGTGGGACTAGGATGGGAGTTGGAGGAACACTCCTGTCACAGGGCACGTGCACACGCAGGATGAAGGTGCCCGCGCAAATGAACTCATGAAGCGAATTTCCGAGAGAAAGCCAACGTCTGTTCTCCACTGCCAGTGCCAAATTTGAGACATACTGCTGTATTCATACAGATATGGCCTTAATTTAGTGAGTTATATGTGGAGAAACCTCACGAAACACTGAGAAACACACACACAGGCACATTTTTTATAATGCTAACAATATATGTGTGAAAATTACTTTCACCATGGTTTTCCTTCTATCGGGAACTAATTATATGGCCTTGAGGCAAATCACTTGAATTCTATGCACATGTAAATCCAGAAAGTTAATATGGGTGGTGTGCTTTAAGGTCTTTACCAGGTTAAAAAATATATACATATACATACACACACTATATATATGTGTATATACACACACACACACACATATATAATTTATGTGTTGGTCAGTTATTATTTAATTATACTATCTTGGCTTACAAGAAAATCCCAGCAAATCGGCCTCTCTTATGTCACCCACATATCCCCGGTTGTTGTTGGGCTGATCTGCTGCTGCTCTAAGATGCCACCTGCTCGCCCACCGACCTCCATCCTTCCTCAAGCACAGTCCTCCCGCCCAGGTCATGTTCCCAGCTTCCTTGCTCTCTGCCTCACACGCTCTAGACTCCTCTCCTTGGCAGCAGCCTGGCTGCTCGGCCGCACACATGCTCTCCCTCCGGCCCCCCGGCTCCTCAAGGCGGACACAGCCTGCAGCTCAGAGCTCGGCTCGAATCTCAAACAGGTGTCTAAAGTCACAACCCTGTCAAAAAGCTAACTGTGAGCAATGCCACTGCTCATCTGAAGAGATTTTAATTTGAGATCAATATTTAGCAAAGTTCATTTTACCTTGGAGACATAAATAACATCAGATTTTCAGAGGTATGTGAGACCTCACCAAAGGTCTATTATGAACTATTGGCCTGCATACTCCTGCTGAAATGAAATGAAATGTAGATGTGGGCCTGAGTCAAGTCTGTTCTCCACGCCCATTTGGATATGAAAACTTGGATGAGTGTCCACTGACCTTTGAGGTAAAGACTATTGCCACAGCCTTTCTTTCATCAGGAAGTGAAAAGTTGTTCCAGTTGCTCAGATAAAAACAAACAAAACTCTGAAAACCATTAAAAAAAAAACCCACAAAAAAACTTTGGTATCATTTCTGACATTTTCTTTCACACTCTACCTCCATTCCATCAGCAAATGTCAACTGGTCCAAACCACTATCATCTTTCCTGGGAGGAAATAGCTTTCTACATTTTTTTTTTTTTTTGCTTTCAAGTTTGTCCCCTGAGAAGTCAGACTTATCACGTCTCTCCCTTAAATTTTTTTGTCCCAATGATTCCCATGTTACTCAAAGGAAAACAATCCATAAGTTCACAGCAAGTTTCTTCTAGAGCTATCCCTCATCGGCACTTCCTTTCTCCTATCCATCTCTTCAGGTCACCTTCTGAATCACTCCACTAGAGGCAGACAGATCTCCCTACCATTTTAGAAAAGGTCAGAAGTCTTTGTGGGTGTGTTTTTTTTTGTTTGCTGCCATATCTCCAGCTCTCAGAATACTTCCTGAGATATAGCTGATGTTAGTAAACATTTGCCAATTAAAGAATAAATCAATCCATGATGAAGAATAAGAAAATCTAATTTCACAGTGAATTTCTGCATTAGTGGTGCAAAGTCAATTTTTTCAGATTAGATAAATAGAAATTTCATGAAAAATAGTGGTGTTTTTAATCTAAATAGATAAATACTGAGGTACAAATTCCAACAACATTTTCATACATTCAAAGATCTAGGTTCAGTCTATAAATAAACTCTAAATAGCTGTGGCTATTTATGTAAATCAAAGGAAATTATTACATATGTCCCCAAGTCTCTGGCTATTTCAAACAGTGCATTGAAAAAATAACACATGGATACTTATATGTGCAGATAGTGCCAAAGAGTATTTCAGCTAAAATATCTTACTTTGCATGTACTCTCAAACCCAGGCATAAATGGCTAAACTTAGAAAACCATCACTTCTATTGGCCTTAAGCAGCTTAGACCAGGACAACTCACTGTGATCGATAGAAATACAATGAGATACTGAGGTTTACAAAAAGTAAAAATTTAAAACTTCAGTGAACACTTATTTCTTTACTATTTTTGTCTTGTGAAAGGATTTCAGTCTAAAATAAAACCAGGGGGTATAAAACGAAAAATCTCCCATGTGCCCACAAAAGAAGTGAACTTCACCGAGAAACTGATTTTTCATGAATGCCCGATCTGGAGAAGGCTGAGACTTATCGCCGGACCAACGGACATCCTCCAAGAGTCTCCCCCCGTTCTCAAGCCAGTGAACTTTGCCACTTGGACTCTTGCTGGACCCCTCCTCTTTGCGCTCCTTGACCATAAATGCAGCCTGTCCCGAAGCATCAAGGGACTTATCTGTAGTTTGCTATAGTGCGTGTTTTCCAAATTGCAATTCCTCTGCTACTCCAAAATGAACTCAATTCCTGGTCATTCGAACTTTTCAGTTTACCTTGTATTTAGGTTGACAGGTTTTTGTTTTTGTTTGCTTGGAAAATGAACCAGATTAAATTTGGGTTTTTGCTAGCATGTCCATGAATTAATCTGCCACCAATTTGGCCCATACATTTAAAGCCTATAACTTTGTAATGTCCACATAACTGAGTTTTCCTGTGAAAAAGGTGAAGTTTAATACATCTAGCACTGTCTTTTTTAAATTAAATTTTTAAGTGAGTGTTCATGAATAAACCTTTGTTGGAGATTGGCAATATTTTTTTTTAATTTAAGTGGCTTTGTTTATATCTGCTCACCTCCTAATATTTCCACTCTTTCTAATGGAAGATTCAACTTTTTCTCAAGTCATTTATTTCCACTATCCCTCATAACGAAAAATTCAGATTACAGCAGTCTTTTTCTTCAGCAGACAATCTTGCAGGAAAATGTCTATAGGAATAAAGGGGAAGAGGGTTCACATTGTCTCATGAGCAGCCGGGGGTGTAGCTGACACCTGGGAGCATGCATATTAGGCTTCACACATTTCTTCCTTAATTATACTCAGTCAAGCCAAGCGGTGAACAATGCTAACCCAGAAACAATAAAGCACCAATATTTAGGTTTTTGTGGTAGCCCCAGGAAGTCAAAAGGGCTTAGATAATGTATAGCATCCCCTTTTAGGTCCTCTTTCCCTACCCCTTCCCTACCCCGATTTTGTTTATGATTCATAAAATAATGAATGCAACATTCCCTCTGGCTCTTTTACAAAAGCTAACCTCTTTACCCCTTGCTCACCTGTTTACCCCTGTGACTTTTTAGATTCTGCCTGCTCCATCACTCACTTTCTCTGATCACCTTCAGATGTAGTACCCACAATTTTAAATGCAATGGCAGTTACCCACTAACTGCACACCTAAATACACTGGCGCACTATAAATACAGTTGGTGCCCTTCTAGAAGGTGCAGGTATGGCAACTTTCTACTAAGAGAGACTGTTGGCCATGACTTATAAGAGTATCTCCTTTTTACACTGTATCTTAGGTTGTTAACGTTCCAATAAATGCTTATGGTTTTAGATATTGAGATTCTGCTACATAGTATTAAATATTCTTAATGTTAGAGTTTGGTAAATATGTTATCATTCAGAAGGAAATGATGTCCGATTATGCTCAGTTAAATTCTCTCTGACATCAACCATCAATCAGGATTGAAACACGTACTTGATATTAGTGGGCTGATCTGAAGAACAAATTAGCCCATGTTCTTTACCCACTATCTTCAATAGTAACTAATACAGGAATTACTAAGATGTGTGACATAAAATAAGCAAATACGAAGGTTAACACCACGGAAACTGCAATCTTATTAAAACATGCTCATAATTTAAGCAAACAATATCCGGTTACAGCATGTTGCTGGCTTGTGTATGAGTCAAGGATGACTCCAGTGTATAGGACGGAGCCACCCATGTCTGTCTCTGTCAGTCCTCTCTGTTGCTTTAAGCGCACACATTCCCTGCTCCTGTGACACAAATAGGAACTGGCACCATTGATCTCCTGATAACGGCCTTCCCTAGGCCTGAATTACTTCTCCTAACTTTACTTAACAGAAAAAGAGAGGAAAAAACTGCCTCCCAGTCCCCCTCTATGCTTCATTTTGGCTCAGTTTCTCTCTTCTGGGGCTCCATTTGTTTGCTTTCTTCCAGTAGTTTCCTGAGATATGAAGGGCTGCTTAAAATGCACAGAACAGAGAGCTTTGCTTCTGGCCACGGCTGTGCATTCAAAATGAAGTATAAACACTATCTATCCCAAGCATGAGGGATAAAGCTAAGTTTCTCCAATGCCTGGGAGTCAGAAAGAAAATAAGTGTTCCCTGGTGAGGTTCTTACTCTGTGTGTAGATGTCTCGCTTCATTTTTAAGGGGGAGAAACTTGGATAGAATCAGCAGTAAAACTCAGATGTCCTTTAGTCAGTTTTACACGTAACCATCAGGGAATTCATTGAGCAGCAATGTTAGCTAATTATTTCTACACAATTGACCATTTTTAGAATATTACTCTAAGTTTTAAGATGTACAATTAAAGTGTAAAAAATGTATGTAGTATGGAGTATTTGTTTCATGGAAATGACATGTAAAAGAGAGTATATTTAATTTAATGTTTACAATTAAATATCTGGTTCAGCTGAGACCAAATTAAAGCAATAAGTAAGATTACAAGCATATATTATTACATTTTTATGTTGGATTTATTTCTTGACAGATCATTCTTAGAGAGCAAGGACTAGATTAAGTCTCTTTTAGATGCCATTCAATTAGTGTAATGCTACCTATCATAATGCTCAAAATACATCCTTCTTGAATGAATTAATGAACTGAATATATAAATATATAGTAAGCAAACTATCATTACACAGATTTTAGATACATAAATGCAAAATATATGAACATATAAGCAGGCTTTGTATAATCTTTATTCTGAAAGCAAAACATATACCATGAAGTCCTATAAAATACATCTTATTGAAAATATATTTAATGGGCTACATCCTACATATTGTGCTGCCATTAAATAGGATCGGTCTAGCATGAAGTGGCTAGGAATATGGTCTGTAGATTGAAATAGGCCTGGTTTCAAACCTTCACTGGGTGATTTTGGTTAGGTCATGCACTCACAAGCCTTGTTCACAAAATAGTAAGAACTTTGTAAATTGCTGAGGATTTAGATAAATGTGCTGAAAATACTTAGCACATTATGTGGCACATCGCAACAGGACCCCAATAAGCGGCAGCCCTTAGTGCTAATATAAATGTTAGTAAAATGTTATACTTTGGTAAGATTTTGTTATTTTACCTTTATCTCATTGAACCCTCAGATTCTGCCCGAGGTAGACAGGGTGGTATTAACAGGGGCATTCTGCAGACAAATAAACTGAGGCTCACTGAAGTTAAGTGATTTTTTATGATTACATAATTAATTGGGGTGGATTAAGAACCAGGTCTTATAAATTATAATTCATCTTCTGACTAGATGTCACACTCTCTTCTACTAATCCAGCTTCTACTGATCCAGAAGCTCAATATTCCACAGCATCTTTTATGTTAAACAGACTTTCTAATATCCCTCCATATAAAATTTCAATTTGAGTTTTTATTAACAAGCTATTTCAGTTGCCCTTAACAAGTCACTAGCAATAATAGTATTACTCATTAAAAGTATCATGTCACAAGCCATGTTGGAATTAAGTATGTTTCACCTCATATTTGATGTATGGCACAAGTCATATACTGACTAGCTCAATAACAAAATGAATAATGAATTTAAATAAATCAGCTCTCGAATGATTGGATGGCCATAGAGAAAAACAGAATTGGACTCCAGTCTCATTCTAACCCCAAGTCAACTTCAGTTGCAATAGTAGCATTCATGTAATCCACAAAACTATAAACAATTTTGAATATGTTATAAAAAACACACACCATTGTTTACTTTGAGTAAGGGAAAGTCTCTTAAGCAAGACTCGAAATATGCTTACTCAATTAAAAATCTGTTATTCAATAGAAATTTTAAAGAAAGAAAAGAGGCAAGACACAGATGAGAGAACATTAACTATACAATACTAGTGAGAAGAAAACTTCACATATATAAAAAGTTTCTGCCTATCAGCAAGAAAAAATGAGAAAGCTCAAAAGAAAAAATAAAGGCGAGTGACTTTTATAGGCACTATATAAAATGACTGGAACATATATAAAACAATCATTAATAATTAGAAATTTCAATTAAAATGAAAAAGAGATGCTACTGTATACATCTGATTGGCAAAAATGAAAAGTATTAACACTAAGGATTATTGATCATGATGAACTCTTTTACATTTCTGGATAGAGTGTAAATTGAAAAAGAGTTTGGCTCATGTAATAAAGTTGGAATATACATCTACAACCTAGAGAAACTTGTGTATGTATGTAAAAGGAAACACATCCAAAAATATTTATGGCAGTGTTGTTTATATTAGTTAAAAGTAGAACATCCCTAGGAGTCATAAAAATAGCGTGATTAAATACACTGTGATAATGCTTCCAATATAATTTCATATAGAATAGAAATACATGATGCTACATAAAACAGAATAGTTGTATCTGCAATACAATGTTGAGTAAATTAAACCAATTAGAAATAATACACATGGTCTGATTCTAACCATAAATAGATCACAATAGATAAAAAGAAATTATATTGTTTTGAATTATATTAATAATGAATGAAACTAAAAAGCAAGGAAAAAGTTATCATAAAAGTCAGGACAATAACCAGGCTTAAATAATAATTGTGAGAAAGGAGTGAAAAATAGGCTTGGAGAGCTTGGTCATCTCTGTTTTGGGTATTTCTTTTGATAACTTAATTCATTTCAAGTCAACATATATTTAAAATTCTGTGCTCAGAAATTAGATACTGTATATGTAGATATATAAATTCTCAAAGAACTTGAAAATTGGCAAAGACAGAGAAATGAAAGAGTGAAAGATAATATTTCAAGACAAAAGATCTCCTAAGAAACAAAAAAAAAAAAGTGTAAGGGAAAAAAATGTTAGCATGACTAGATGGAAATTCTCTAACCCATTAAATCAGGCATATACAAATTTACTCAACAAATACTTATTGAGCTTCTAGTCTGAGGATTTGGATTAGGGGGGAAAAGTGGAGAAGTAGACAGCAGAGAAATCTGAAACAGTTTGTATCTACAATTAACGGGGGTTGGTGGCGGTTTGGTGTGCAGCAGAAAAGAAGGTGGTCCAAAGGGTGACGTTCCAGCTCTCCCTCTACACCTCACAAGGAGTGGGGGCCACTGGTAGGGACAGAGCAACTGGTGAAGCGATAGATTTGGCTGAAGAACACGAGGGAGGAAGCAGAGTTGGGGGAAAGACAGAAAGCTTTAGGGGGATGCCAGCCAAAATGGAAACGCAATGACATCATTGTGTTATGGGATATTTGTGTCTCAAGTTCTTATGAGAGGAATAGTTTGGAAATATTCATAGGGGGATTATCAATAAGGAAATGCTATTGAATAGGTAAGAATAAATACAATCATATCGGGAAAGAGTGTAGTTTGTCTTTAGAAGCCCCCAAGGGCCAACAGTTCTGAAGAAATCCAACAGGTAGAAGTGAGACTAGGGATGGAGACTTGGCCAAGGAGATGCAGGGGTAGGAAACGAGGAGTGTCATCCCACTGAAGAGAAGAATGTTTCAGGGAGGAGAGGTGAAGAGGAGTTATCTGAAGACTTTTTCAAGAGTTGCTATTGAAAATGTTGCCGAAATCATGAGTGGGATTCTGAATGGTGATGCGATGGTGGACGTCCTTCCCTGGAGAGGGAACACTGAGAGGCGAGGAGTGGGAAACCACACGACCTGTCCCATAGGTATGTGAGCTTGAGTTCTGGGTGGATGTTACCTAAGAAAATAAGAGGTTTATATTTTGTATGTTTCACTACTTTTATGGTTTTTTCTTTCACTTTTGTAACTACATGACTAAGAAAGAAAAGAGCCAGAAATTAAAGCAGAAAGGAAGCTGTAGTAAGAGTTTACAAATTTCTGGTAACGCAATATTATGCTGGATCTCCATGAGTTCACGAATGAGTCTGATGAATCTTTGGATTCAGACATTTTAAAGAAAAGATAACTTCTGGGTGAAAAATAGATACTGATTAATTGACTGTTCTCCACTTTTCTGAATTAATAAAGTCTGGTTCAGTGATATAGGATTTCCTCTCACAGTTTCACAATCTATTTGAATAGATTCAGGAGCAGAGTCTCTTAATAAATTTTCCAGTGGAAATTTGTTTGAAATGAAAATTTTGTACTTGGCTAAAAAAAAAAAAAAAAAATCTCACCATAACATTTTAGGTTATACCTAAAATCCTCAAATCATGCTTCTCAACTCCAGATTCAAATTATACCCCAGAATATTCAAATTTAAATGCATTTGTGATTCATCTTTATTTACCAGATACATTTTGGGGAGATTTGGAGCTTTCCAACACCCAAAAATAAAAATAGAAAACCTTTTAGGAGTCATTGAACTGTGCAAAATATTTTCTTCATTTTTATTGTAATATGTCTACAAAATCTCTAATTATCCTCTAAGTTTATAAAGGCATAGGTAGTGTGATCTAATGACCAAATGCTTGCTAGGTTAGCTAGAAAATGCAATAATGTTTCTGTCATTTTAAATTTGTTCAAGAATGATTACATTTATTAACAAAATAATCTATAAATTTGAAAAACTATTTTCCTGACATATTTGCATTCTACAAAGTTTTAGAAATTATTAATGTTAGCTTGATTTTTGTGGCAGGATTCCAGAAAGAATTCTTTGGATAATGCATGAGGGGAAATTTTTCCCCACATTTGTTAACAGGGAAATATAATCATGTAGGAAGTATTTGTTTCTGTAAACAGAATTACTATTGTTAGACTATTCCCTTGATTCAGGTTTTATCTGCTGAAACTGATGTGGTCAGAGATACTAAAAGTAGTAGCTGTTTCTACTACCCAGTTGGTGGTGCTTTTAACCAGAGATTGACAATTCTGGCTCTGGTTTCATTCTTTATTCTATCATCTAAATAACTTTCCTTCAAAGATGCATTGAAGGCCAGTTGATTTGAAAAATGCACTTGCCTTTCCATGGTGACTCTCAAAGTACATCAATGATGAGGAAATACTACCATTTAAAACATAACAATATCTAACGAAACAGTATTTTAAAAGAAATAAAATACAAAACAAGATTTATCGGAATAATCGCTTAATAAGTTGTATAATATCTAGTCATTGGGGTATACACCGGAACAGGAACAAGGGAGAGTCTTATTTTTATTGTTGTCATTGTTTTGTATTTTATTTCTTTTAAAATTTTAGGGAAACAGTTTGGGGGGGCGCAAAGGTTGGCCGGGGTGAGGGTCTCAGGGAAAGTCCAGGTTGAGGCAAACAGCGTGAGCCAGGTGGATGGAGACTCTGATCGAGTGCCCCCCTTCCAGCTTTGTCCGGGGAAGACTCAGAAAAGGAACCACGGCCTCTTCTAGCAATTTTTTTTTTTTTTCTGGCAGAAAGCTGCCCCTGCAGCTCTCACCTGATGCGGGACAGTTCAGCCCTTCCCTGTGTGTCCCTGGTGCCTTTCGAGCTGTTACCCCTGCGCAGGAGCTCAGGAGGCGCGAGTCCGAGCCAATCTGTGTGCGGGCCCTTTCAGAGGAACTGCCTGGGACTCTCGGAGCCCTCTCCTCACTCAGCCACAGTGCCCGCTGGTTTTCACAGCCACACGTCCCGGGGACACCCCTTTCAGCCTTTGGAACACCGGGACCTCCACAGCTGAGATATTCCTCCCTATTTTTAACCATCTGCTACACGTGGGCGTGGGCCCAGCCTGTTCTGCATCTCCGCTCCTGCTACCAATCTCGATGTGGCTTCTTCTATAAATCCCTAGTTGGAGGACTTCCATGCAGCTAGATTTCAGGCAGTTTTGAATGATAGTTCTGTAGTTTAGTTGTAATTTTGATCTGATGGTGGGAGGACGGGGTACTGCACTTACCTACAGTGCCATCTTGACCAGAAGACCCCTTTTTTTCCTTTTTTAGGACTAGCATAGCTAGTAGGTTCTATCTCATGGCATTCGTTTTACCTGTTCCTGATACATATGTCAAATTTCCCTTCACAAAAGGAGATTCTTGGTACTATGGCAAAAAGCATTGGGAGCTCTATCCATTTCCCACTTACAAATGGGAAACACATTGAACTTCACAATGTTTTGGGGGGCTTTGATAATGAAGGACGCTATAGATGGAATATACTTGCTGAGAGCCAAAGGTTCACCTCTTCTAGTGAGTCAAATCTCCTAGTGTAACCACTTCCCCTTGTATTATAGAAATATGTGGGAAGATTTCTTTTGTTTTGTTTTAAATCAAGGTGTGGGACAACAAAGAACAAAAATAAATGGCTTTAAATTATCTTGTATTATGAAATAACACATACAGTTTAGATCAGAAAAGTCAGGATGGGGCAATGATGAACTTGTATTTATATTTGACCTCAAGACTTCCTAATCTTTACTGTAAGACGACAATTATCACTTTCACTTTTTTATTTCAGTCTGATAACAATGATGCTAAAACTTTTCCTGCAAATTTGGCAGTTAATGATTATAAATGTATGCATGTGTTGCCTGGTGGCTCTCAAATGGCTCTGCCTGAGAAAAATCTGTGCTTCCTCCCCAATCCTTTCAATCTAAATTTTCAAGCTGCAAACTCAATTCTTATTCAGTAGATCTGGTATGGAGCCAGGTTTACAGATAATTTTGAGAACAGCATACTTTGAGAACTACAATTTGATTATGTCATTTTTCATGAATAATTCTCAGAGAATCAGATTTATAAAATACCCCTAGAATAACACAGTCCTCCCCAGGCATTATGGTAAGCAACTGAAACGTGAGCTCTTTATATTTGTTTAAGTGAAGGGCATGTCAGTATGGAGAAGCCACCCTCCCCTAGAGTCATCAAAGTTTAAATATGTTAAGTATATATATTCTTTTTCTTTCTCTCATTTTAATCCTCACTTGAGGATATTTTTTCCATTGCTTTTCAGAGAGTGGGAGTGAGGGGAGAGAGAAACAGTGAGACATACACACAGATTGGCTGCTTCCCAAAACACCCAGGGATCAAATCTGCAACCGAGGTACGTGCCCTTGACTGGAAACGAACCTGAGACCCTTCAGTCTGCAGGCTGATGCTCTAACCATTGAGCCAAACCAGCTAGGGCTCTATTTCTTTCTTAAAATAAATACCTATACCATTTGTGCATCGCTCACTCAGAAATGTGGTTGTTGCTTGAAGAAGAAAAGGGGTATCCAGACTTAAGGGTTTTCTGACTTGCCAAGTTATGCATCTCTGAATCCAAAGGAGGTGTGTGTGCTGCACCTCTTTCATTCTGCGTTGCTCCAGCTCAGTCTGTTTATGCATGAAACTCAGTATTTTCTTGTGCTTTTAAATGTAGGAGTTTAATTACTTAACTGATATCAACCTCACTTTCCATTACAACATAATAAAACATTAAGAAGCTGCATTAATGCAAATTGCTCTATATCATATACATGCAGAATAACAGTTTACCTTCCCCATTTGACTATAAAGCTTCTTGGATTCATTCAATGTTACATGTTTCACTTATGAGTAATGAGATAAAGATAAAACAACAACAACGAACCAACAAGAAAAGCAAAACAAAAACGAGAATATTCTATTTCATTTCTGCAACTTCATGTCCATATTTTCAAGTAACTTTTTAAAACCATTTCCATCGGGTTTTGGGGGACTTGGAGGGACCCAATTAAGAGCACCTCTTTTCCACTACCAAAGTGGCTGAACTAATTTACAAAACAAACATGAAGAACTAGAGCTAGAAAGATACAACTATCAACTATTACTCATAAAATTTGACATTGGAAAAAGCTGGATTTTATCTCTGTACAAGTGGTGTGATAATACTGAATCCTGGAATTAGTCACCGTCACCCACCCAGTAAAAAGGAAGGCTGGAAAACTGCAGGCTTTTCCCAAGTTGGGAGCCTGCTCTTGTCATGAAGGCACAAAGCAGAGCCCACGTCCACTGTGCGTACAAGGGGAAAATGAGCTGGACTGCAAATTTCAAGTTTATTCTTCTAAATGAACTAATCAGGTTAAGTCACTCTATTTTTACAGAGGAACCAGTGAAAGGCAGAGAGGAGCACGGGAATGTATCCAATTGAAAAATAAACTAACAAAATAAAAAACCAACAGAAATGGGGAAGAAAAAGTGCCCCCTTACGGTACCCTAGGTATATGTTCTTACAATCATTTGTGTGTAACAATGAATTCCTTCATCAACCAGACTAAAGTGATGAGCAGTTTATCAGGATATATTCTAGAACCTTTGCCCAACAGTTTAATTTTCTCCAATAAGAGCACTAAATAAGTCAGAAGAGAATATTAATTTCAATCATTCTGTTCCCAAGTTTAAAAATTTACTCTATAATCTATTTCCCATCTAATATTATGTCCAACCACTTCATCCTAGAGAGCCTACCAGAAAGTCTGCAGAGAGATTAAATTTTAACTAGATATTTTAATAGTAAAATGCCAAAATTGAGATGTCCCAAGTTTGAGTACAATTCTCTTTTCCATGATCATATCTCAGGTAAATGAAAATTCAAATAGTTTATTTCATTGCAAATTAAATTTGTAAGGCATTCAATTCCCAGAAAATTAAATCCAAAATCAAAGTATCATGATCTTGTGAATAAAACATCTAAGAAACATTGTTTCCTCATTTTTTATTCTTTTCAGTCTCTGCTACAAGTATTACCAATGTCTGAATTCAGTGGGGATCTATTCAACAGTTTTAGCCAATGGTTTTATAGTGTACTGGATATAATTTTTTTCAAAGTTCTAATGTTCTATTATTTCATGACCAAGCCTTTACTTCCCTTTTAAGGATCCCCCCCCCACCTTATATCTGCATTTCTTCAACATCCCACTTCCAATATTGTAATCTACTTAAATACCCAAAGAAAACATATCTGTGTCTTTTCTATAATCTACTTACCCTCTACATCCATTCAATAACCAATACCTGTGACCCTAATCACTCCCCACATCTAGTCAAGAACTAATTCTTATTATTCTAGTTACTCCCATTCAATCACTAATTTAAATTCACCCACTTCTCAAATCTCCAGACTTCTCAAAGTTTGAACCTTAATTCAGACTATAATTATCCTTCATTTGATTCCTATAAGAGAAACCCTTCCTATTATTTTTTTAAATGTATTTTATTGATTTCAGAGAGAGGAAGGGAGAGGGAGAGAGAAAGAGAGGAAGGGAGAGGGAGAGAGAAAGAGAGAAACATCAATGAGAGTCATTCATCAGCTGCTTCCTGCACACCCCCGACTGGGGATCAAGCCCACAACCCCACATGTGCCCTGAACAGAATTTGAACCACAATCTCCTGGATCCTAGATAGAGGTTCAACAACTGAGCCACTCTGGCTGGGCAAGAAACCCTTTCTTTTAGAAAAGATTAGATATTCTCACCTCTATCTAAGGCATCATTCTTCACGTGGGTTATAAAATATTCCCTTGCCTTCTCAAGAACTTTGATTCTGCAGTATCCCCTTCGTCTGCTTCATCACATATTGTCCATTCCTCCAATAAAATGTTATCATCTTTCCATCCTGACCTTTGCTTTTTAAACTTATCAAATTACTAATTTCTCTGACCTGCAGTGCAGCAGAGCATCTCAAGTGAGTTTTCCTGAGCTTCTCCTCACATTCTTTCCTGAATTTCCTCCAGTAAAATTCTTTTCCCAAGCATTTTGGCATCTGCTCATGTCACTGTCACTTCTTCCCTCCCTATTGTCAAATCCAAAATCAAGTTTTAGCCATTACTCAGTTCCCATGCTCAGCAGCACCTGCTATACTTGACCACTCCCTCCTTCATAAAACATTTTGTTCACTTGATCACACACACAGTCTTAAAACTTTTTCCCCTGCCTCACTTTCTTTCACTTCTTTTCTAATTCCTCTCCCTCTTCCAACCCACTGCAATTCCAGCAGTGCCCGGGCTCAGTTTCCAGACTTGCTTTGTTTTCTTTCTCTATTGTCTGTCATACTCAGTGATCTTATCTAGTGTCTAGGCTTTAAATAAGTTATCTAAGAATGACTTCTATATTAACATGGTCAACTCTGGCATCTTGCTTTAATTTGAAGCATAAATTTGCTGCAAATCTCATTATCAACTGGGCATAGAGTAGGCATCTCTAAATTATCATTTCTGAAAAAGAAACCCTGTCCTACTTGTCCCATATCTGTATCTCCAGTGCCCTTATCTCGGTAACAGCATGGCCGTTCACACAACTGCTGACGCCAGAACTCTCTCGTCTCCCTTGTCTTATAGCCTGAATCCTCCAATCATATGAGAATATGACTAGTCCTCCGTAACTTCTCCTAAACCATCACTCTGCTTCAAGTCACAATCATGTGTCATCTGAATTACTGTAATTCCTGCTAGTTGATCTTCTACTTCCATTCTTGTCTCTTTTAGTCAAGATATTTTTTTAGATATGTATTTTGAAATAATTATAGGTTCACAGGAAGTTTCTAAAATAATAGCAGAAGGTCCACTGTGCCCTTTACCCAGTTTCCCCCATTGATTATAGCTGACATAGCTATAACAACAAAGCCAGAAAGCTGATTATTGGGAAATCATACATGTATATTTTTATGTCATTTTATTATATATATAGATTTATGTGACCACAAGAACAGTCAAGATACACAACAAGGGTTCATTTTAAACCTAAGATGATCGTGTCACTTTTCTCTACAAAATTCTGTAATAGCCTCCACTGTACCCTTCCCTTGACTCCCTCTCTCTCCCCTTACCCTTTCGCTTTTTCTTCCTATCATCATCATCTTGCCTTACATTATATATCTTTTTTCTCAGGTAGTGCCTGTCACATTCACAAGTTCCAAGAGGACTGGCCCCTTGCTGCTGCCTACGGTCCCTTAGAAGATTGCCTAGCACCAAGAAAGCACTCATTAAATTCTCAAAATATAAAAGCTAGTTTTTATACAAGAGCTAGAAGAATTTGCTTAGATCACTTAATATATTTTTCTTCAAAATTCTCTGGTGACCCCCCAGTATCCTTGAGATAATGGTATAGCTCCTTAGTGAGATACACAGAGCTTCCAATGGTGCAGTCCCAAGTTATCTTCTTAATATTACTTCTAGTCACTTTCATCTTATATGCTATACTCCTGTTATTGTGAGACATCTGCTATCCCCAGAATATGCTTCATATTCTGTCCTGGGTTGTTATCTGTATCATTCTCTTTGCCAGGGCACCCACCCTTAACTATCCATATCACTAATAGTTTCCTTAGATTCCAGCTTACCTGTGAACTCTGGAGGCTGAATGAAGGTTTTGGGGTTTTTTGATTTGTTTGTTTTTAAAAAATGTGTTTCAATAGCAATCTTTCTCTGTATTGATCCACTTATTACACAATATAAAAAGTTTATGGTGAATTAGATAGGGTCCAGTCACAGGTAATGGAAACCCAGTTACCTAGTTTAAAAAGAGATAATTTAAAATAGATCATTACATACTTAGAAAATTACTCAGGCATAAGAACTTCCAGCAGACTATACCTTCAGATCCATGTCTCACCTGCTATAAACTTTTTGTTGCAATTTCACTGCCTACTCAACCTGGGTCCAAATTCAGTATTTGTAAAACTGTATTTGATTGAAGCTAATTTACATCCAAATCCCCAGCACCAAGATAGACTAAGAAATGTATCTATTAAATTTCTAGTTTCTTTTGTACAGCAAGGAACATTAGAAGAAAATTGGAATAGATGTGGAAAATTCAATCCACTGTATTCTTTTCCTATGATTTCCTGTCTGTTTTCTCACTAGATTGTGTTTCTTTCCTTACTGTGTATCAAAATATAGGCACTTGAGTGTAATATGTTTTTAATAAATAACAAAAATATAATTAGTCTTTTGTTCACTTCATCTCAGTAGAAGATCCTATACTCAAAATTCATTAAGTCAGAGTGATTAGCAATTAAAAATCATGTTTAATATGTCCTAGCAAGAACTGTCACAAAATATAACCTAAGGGAGCCAGTATTTTACAGTTATCACCAGCTATATGGCCAAGTCTCTCAAGTCTTGTCTGGTTCCAGGCAACTAAACCTGGAGATGATGCCACTGCCGAAGTGGCGGAGCGGGAAAGTCAATTAACTTCACTTCCAGTAGCCATATTGCTATAGTTATTTCTCTGCTTGTCAGAGAATCATTTCCAGGGCCCAATGTGACCACTTTATCTTGACAATTCTCTTGGAGTCTCTCTGTTCAGTCATGAAATTCCCTGAATTTCTTGAGTGCAGCACAGAGCTTCAGTTAATATTTGGACAACTTAAAGCCATCGGTCTGCTCTTGTCAGGATTCTTTTGAGTGTAAATGACAAAAAAACACACCAACCAGCTCAAACTTGACTGAAGCCAGAAAAATAAAATATAAAAGTAGTAGCAATACTGTGTGAGCCATTATTGCCCTGATAATAAATTTGTTGGGGATATTTTCCCTTATTCTCTCATTTTTTCTTTTCACTTTATCTGTTAAATACACTTTCAGGCCTGCTTCCTTCCATATCATCCCTCTCACCAACTAGCAACATTATTGAAAAGAAATTAGTCCAAAAGATTTTGAGAATTAAATGTCATTGATCCTGCTCCACTACTTTGATCACTCACTTTGGTCAGAGAGTAAAACATTCCGATTGATGATCTCTGGGTACTATAAGCTGCCCCATGAGTTAGGAGCTATGTGGTGGAGTCAATCTCATCAAATCCCAATGACCTTCTTTGATGAAGTAGGAAAGTATTATTTCTCAATAGAATAATATGGTTTAATTACCAAAATGAAAGGGAATGGATATTGAGGAGCTGAGAAAACAAACAAGCCAGTAGTTTGTGCTTCTCCCACTCCCCCGGGTTTTAAGCACTGCGCTAGACGTCTTTGTGTGGCCTTCTGGATTCACTGTCTAACATACAGAGAGAACTTCAACAAAGAGATAGAAATATATAAGAAAGTACCAAATAGAAGTCAGAGAGCTGAAGAATACAATAACCAAACTGAAAAACACACTAAAGGGGTTCAAGAACATACTAAATGAAGCAGAAGAAAAATCAGTCAACTCAAAGACAGGACATTGGAACTCACCAATCAGAGCAGCCAATAAATAAAGAAAGAAAATAAAGAAAAGTGAAGACAGCTTATGGGACTTATGGGACAACACCAAGTGGAGTAACACTCACATTATACAAGGTCCAGAAGAAGTAAATGAAAGAGAAGGAGAAGTTATTTGAAGAAATAATGGCTGAAAATTTCCCTAACCTGGAGGAGAAAATAGACATCCAGCTCCAGGAAGCCCAGACAGTTCCAAATAAGAGGAACACAAAGAGACCCACACCAAGACAAAAGTAGTGAAAATAACTAAAATAGTTAATATATAAGATTAAAAGATGTAAGATATGACACCAAGAACCAAGAATGGTGGGGAGAGTAAAAACGCAGAACTTTAGAATGTGCTCAACTTATACTGTTATCAAATTAAAATAGACTGATATATAGATATATGTGTATATATATTATATATATGTGAGCCTCATAGTAACCAAGTAAAACCTAGGGTGGATACACAAAAGGTAAAGTGAAAGAAATCTAAGCATTCCACTAAAGAAAGTAATCAAATCACAAAGGAGGTGAGCAAGGAAAGAAGAAACAGTAAGAAACTATGAAACAACCAGAAAACAATTCACAAAATGGCAATATATAGAAATTATCTTAATTTGAGTGTATATTTGTTTTCTACAAAGAATTTGTCTGGTACATATATCATTTGTATTTAGTTTATTTTTTCAAAAATGACTGTGCAGCCCAGCCAGGCGTGGCTCAGCGATTGAGGGTCGACCTAGGATCCAGGCGATCGGGGTTCGATTCCCGGTCAGGGCACATGCCTGGGTTTTGGGCTCGATCAATGACTCTCTCATCAATGATGTTTCTACCTCTCTCTCTCCCTCTCCTTTCCTCTCTCTGAAATCAATAAAGATATATTAAAAAAAAAAAAAAATGACCTGTGCAGTTAAATGGCTTCTTCAGCTTAAAAGAAAACACTGGAAAAATAAACAGAATTTAGCAATTCAATAAAACTTTTTAAAGCTTTTACCCACTTTAATAAAAGCACAATGAAAATATATATTACTGAGACACAACACTAAAGAAAGAATATTAATGTTATAAATGTGATCTCAGTAACAATTAACTGTTGAAAAGTAATTAGATCCTTTTAAATGATTATTCTGAGTTAATGGATTTTATGCAAAATCAAGACCTCTGTTATTAGTGTAATGCAATCTCTGGTGAAAAACACTGAAATATTTATAAACATAAAAAGGTGGGAATAGAAGAATGAGAACTGGGCACAAGAGAGAGATAGAGGTGTGAATCTAAATATTAGGTTTCAGTTGTTGGTGAGCATATAGGATAAATTCATTCATTCTTTGAAATTCATTTTATTGAGTGCCTACCATGTGCCAGAAAATATCTAGAGACTTGGCTAACGTCTGTTCTCACACACACACACACACACACACACCGATTTCATGAAGTTTATATTCTAGTGAAAAGAAAATTAGAATGTAAATAAGCATGTAATCTCGCTATGTAAGAATCATTTCTAAGCTACCTGATACCTCAGAAATACATCTAATTTAATCACAGCATTATATAGATGAACAAAATATTTTACAAGGAGCAATAAAACTAGAACTTTCATCACCTGAACTTGAGATCAAGAGAGAATGTAGAAACTAAACCAAAAGAATCTGAATATTTTCTAGTTTTTGAGCCTTAACTTTCCCAACTTTATCTTCCAAAAACTAATAATGAGGTACACAGCAAATGCCAATTTATAACATAATCCTGGCTCTCTATTTCAAATTGTTATACAAACTCTTGATACATTTTCTCCTTTCGTTCTATGAGAAATTACCTTTTTAAGCCACTTAAGAGTCTTGAGCCTACCTTCAAATATGTTCCTTGAACTTTTATACACGATTCTTCCAATGATTATTTTATGTCCCTCTTCTCTTTCACTCCCTCTGTCAGCTCATCTATGACACACTGTTACGTTTTCCTAAAACTCTCACTAATTTTCCAGTAAAGTATCTAGATATAATTTATTACAGTCTACAAGGGTTCACAAACACAAAATAAATGGTCGAGATCCTGTCATTTTTCGGTGTCAAAAGAAGGGCAATGCCATATTAGCTCATTACCTAACAATTCTCCTTCACTAAACTGCCTTTTATCCTAAGCTTACCTTTTATTGAGAAGCAACAAAAATAACCATATGGAAATGAATTCTGCATTTTCTCTATAGATGTAATAAGAGCCATTATCTACTTCTTCGTAGTTCAAATATTCTATATTAGTTTCCTTCTGAAAATGTGTTAAAAAGCATGAGCTTACTTTTACTCCCCTGAGAAAGTTGTGTTTTCCACTTTCTGAAAGATGTCATACAATTTCTGTGATTTATTTATTTATTTTGGCTGCTCAGATTCTAATCTGATATTCCATTATAGCAACAAGTTTAATCATATTGTTTAATATTTTGACCATACTCCATTTTTAGCTTAGTCAATAGGGACACTCTGGGACTTCAGGCTGCAAAGAAAAATAGGCCTGGGCCTCTAAAATAAATGCTTAATTTAAGATTATCTATCCATTTATTGGTGAATGGATGGGTAGATTATAGATAGTTTGAGATGCTTTCAGCTAGGATGTAGTTGAATAAAAGCAAATAACATGAATGAAAGGATAATATACCTGGCATCCCTGTTTCAGAACATCAAGATGTAAAGTGTGTCCACTTGTATTGCCCTAAAGCCGGTGACGAAGTCAGGGAATAGAAAGCCAGCCAAGCAGAACCTAGGACTGCAGCACTGTCTGGTGGTAACTTTGACCCAGGGCTGCTATTTGGAGAGCATTTCAGATTATTCCTCAAAGTCTTGGCCTTTTGAGGGACAGTATCAAAGAATAATATTCCAGAAAAATTAGGGGTCCTTTAGGGCAGTATATGGTATCAGACCAAAGGAAACCCCTAGATAAATGAACCAGTTTATAAAAAGAAACAAAGCTGACAACTCTACTAGTTAAGAACACTTTGTAAAAAGCCTTTCTCATGGATGTTGTTTTTGTTGATAAAGTGCAAAGCTACATTCCAGAAACAAGCCCTGCAGGGTAACATGCCCCAGACTTAGTCTTTTTTCCCTCCCAGCTTTAACGAGATGTAATTGACCTGTAACAGTTTACAAATTCAATGTCATTACATGATATACATACATGTTAAAGAAATGATTACCGCAACAAAGTTACCCTTCACCTCACATAATTGCCATTTTTTGTAGTTATGATGAAAACACTTAAAATCTACTTAGAAACTTTCAACTATACAATATTGCTAACCATAGTCACGTGCTATATATTAGATCCTCAAAATCTATTCCTCTTATAACTAGAAATTTGTGTGCTTTAACCAAAATCTCATTTCTCCCACACACTAGCGCCTGGCAACCACCAATCTAGCCATATGAAATCTGTTTTGAAGGGCCCAGCTCTTTTAGTTTTAGATTTTACATTTAACTGAGGTTTTACAGTATTTGTCTTTCTCTGACTTCACTTAGAATTATGCCCTCAAGGTTTCTCCATGTTCTCTTAAATGGCAGGGTTTCTTTCTTTTTTATGGCTGAATTCTATTTTACTTTACACACACCTTTATCTAATCATCCACAAACGGACATCTAGTCTTTGAGGAACATTCACACACTGTCTGCTTGGGCTGCTTGTGCACATGTGGAAGAAAATGCTCATGGCTTCTGTCCTCCTTGGAAGTCTCACTTCTCGCTGACTCATTCTGCTGGCCCCTTTGGGGACACCATATTTTGAACACTTTGAGTGCGATTCTCAATTCAAACAAGCTTAGCCCCTGAACTTTGTTGTGGGTGCCCTTTGGCAGTTACCCTGACAGGAGCTTTTCCTGCTAACTGCCTCTGGTTCTTCAGTTTGCTCAAGAAGTGCTTCCAACTTCTCCTCTTGTGTAGGATGCCAAAGCCCAGGCACGTATGATTTCAGACTATTCTTCATCTTTTAGAACTTCACATGCTCCTACCACACTCTTTAGCCCCTGCAACACCAAGCAGGTTCAACTTCAGCCCCTCACTGCGTGTCAACACGATGCACGTTTTATTGACAGCTCCTCTTCTAGGACTTCTGTCGGAGATTTCCACAGAACAGCTTCTCACATTAAGGCCTTGGGCCAGCGCTGGCCCCCGAGATCAGTGTTGACCACTTACAGTCCAGGTCCACTCTCTGTACACGCGCACCGTGTTCCAGAGCCCCAGGCCCGGCTCTCTGTAGCCTCTTCTTCAGTTTCTTATTTGAGCCCCAATTAATCATCCCATTACTCTCTCCGATAGATAGGGCCCCATGGAGGCTAGTGAGCACGAGGACTGGGAGTCCTGTGTGGAACTTACAATGCTGTTTTTTTAATTGTGGTGTATGCACCTCAGGTCCACTGTGCTAAACAGTATATGCTTTTCAACTTATAATAACATATCTTTGCAAAGCATGTTCTATTATAAAACTTTATACCAAATACTAACTTTAGTAACTCCCCTCTCACTTCCCACATTAGTCACCATGCTGTGATTATTGGCAGAAGTCTTTAACTGGTCATATTCTTTCCTAATATTGTCTATTTGCATTTTCCACTTGTTAAAAATTCTTACTAGAGTTTTGTGTACTTAATCAGTTTTTCCCAAGACTGAACTTGTAACTTGTTAATCCCTTGTATCTTGAATTTTATAGTTTTCAGTTGATTAATTTCTCTTATTATCTTTAACTTCCTTCTTCTAATTTATTTGGGACATATTTTTAATAGTTTAACTTCTAAATTAGGACATTTATTTTATTAACCTTTAGACTTTATTCTTTTTTGAACATAAACATTTAATGTTATCAATTTCTCAAGTATAACAATGTAGCTGTATCCCACAGTTATGATATATAGTATTTTCTAAGCAGTTACTATTTATTAAGGTAAAAAATCATGTTACTTTTACAGTTTTATGCTCCTATTGTAAGAACCCTTTTAGGCCCATCAAAATTGCCTTTGCAGTTTTATATCTCCTATCGCTAACTTACACATATAATGCTCCAATTATTGTTGAAGTTATAATGAACTAATTAAAATTAAAATGAAGTATTTATATTATCTAAAGGGTATAAGATAGGTATAATATATTTGTAAGATTCACATAAAAATAACAAAATACTCTTCTAAGAGTTATTTTATCCTGCCTCAATTAAAGCCATCAATTTCTTAAACTGACAATAGATAAGATTCCTACTGAAGAGAGCCCACAGACACTAAAGGTTCTTGGAGAGGTTCTAATAGACTAGATCACTGATTTGAAGGCTGATTTAACTGAGAAGGAAATCCAACTTTTAGGATGCAGTGGTAGTGAAAAATCTACCTCATGGATTCCCATTTCTGCCTCCTAGAGAAGGGTGAGAAAGAAGAGGTCTTTTTTTCATGGACTGTCTCCTTATTTCCACTCACAACAATGAACCTCAGATTTAAGAATGAGGTGTGTGAGCCTCAGCTTGTGGCGTGGAGTGGAGGGCAAAGGAAAGCCCTGCTTGCAGGTGATGTGTTTGAAAGGCCATAAAGAGCATCCTTCTTGGCCAGATGCATTGTTTAGGAAAACTACTTGTAATGTGGTAACTTTCCAGTCATGATCTAGTGACTGGGTGGTTATCATCTCAGCCATCAACTCCCCCTTGTTCTATGCACTGCACCTCTCTTCATTCAGTTCATGTTTTTTGGAAAGTTATTGATTCCTTTAGTACTGACTTGGGCCTCTTCAGCTTTTTTATTTTTCCTCCAAACTCCTTCTTTCTTATGACTTTTCCTTTAGGTTGTATTTTCTAAAGATAATCCCAGTTCTGCGTATTACTTTTTAACAGACCTAGAGCTAAAAGCTAAGCTTGAATATTATATTTTATAAATCAGTTTTGCATATACTTACTACTGTGTTACAACTGCCTACAGCATGCAGCACAGTAACATGCTGTGCAGGTTTATATCCTAGGAGCAACAGGCTATATATACCATATAGCCAAGGCATGCAGTAGGCTATACCATCTAAGTCTAGGTAAGTGCACTCTGTATTTGCAAAGCAAAAAACAAAAACAAAAACAAAAAAAACATAACAATGCATTTCTCAAATTATCTCCATCATTAAGCAATGCTCAGCAATGTAGAGTTGAAACTCCTCTGAAGGCCCCCTATTCTAGCTTATCTACATTATCTAGGGACATAGGGATTGATGATTTTCAGTTTTCAGATAAACCAGTTAAACAGCTTATTTTTAACTTTGCAAGTAGAAGGATATAAAAGATCTCTTAGGGGAGTTGTGTCTAGACTCCCCTGGAGCTAAGACTGCAAACACATAAATTAGTGATTCATAACCCAAAGATGAAGAATAAAGAATATTCTATGCTACTAAGAGAGGACTGAGGGGATTGTGCTTGGAAGTCTGGACTCCTCAGGAGTCGCCAATACTTTCCCCTGCTCTACCTAGCTATCCTTTAGCGTTAGTAAAGCCTAATGTGAGTATAAGCCATGTGCTGTGCTGAGTTTCATGAATCTTTACTAATTCTGTGAAATTATTATACTTATTAATATAAAAGTTAATAACTTCAGACTTCTACAAAGATAATTATAAAGTATTTTAAAGAAAAAATAAAATTTAAATAAACAAAGAGAAATACAATGTTATTTGATCGGAAATCTCAATATCATCAATATGCTAATTCTCCTGTAGCTGATCTATAGTTTTAATGCAATTCTTATAAAAATCAAAATTGAATGTTTTTGCCAAGTCATCTTACAGAGACTGGATGGCCATTGTTAAAAAATTATAAAGCAATAAAATATATATGAAACAATGATTTTCAGATAAACATCAGGTGACACAGGGATGTGATCTCTAAGAAGAGAGAAACAAGATAGATCCTACAATTCACACATCACACTGTTTTTCTATCACATGAGAAGGTGGATCCAAAGTGAGCCTCTCACTTGCATTGAGAAAAGACTGATTGGATTTCTGGGAGTTGGAGTTTGCTGGCAGTTGCAGGATAGATTACCAGAGAAGCAGGAGATGTAAATGTGTGTGTGTGTACGTGTGTGTGTGTGTGCATACACACTCACAAACATGTACACACACACACAGATTTTTTTTTAAGTCAGCAGATGGTTTTCCACAAGTGCTTGAGTTGCTGTGACTGATGGGAGCAAGGAAAATAACTCAGGCTAGAGAAGGAACCACTGAAAAAAAGTACATCAAGCAATTTCCAGAGTTCACATAGTGCTAAGAACTGCTGGAGTTCCCAACAGAGTGGAAATAATTCATAATATATAGAGTATGAGGTAGAACCTTCAGAGGCTTATCTTAGTAATGGAGCTAAACTAGCTCTATACCAACAGCTGCTCTGAAACCACCCTAACAAAATTGAAAAGCAAATTTTGAAAGTTCCCAGTGGTTTTTAATTAACCCAATTCTGTGCTTAAACAAACTTACTACAATTAAAGTAACACAACAAAAGGCAAAAACAATGAAAAATTTACACTTGCTATCCAAACAAAATTTTGAAGCATGTAGAGAAACACATAAATATGACCTCTCCAAAAAGACCAATCTGTGAATAGAAACATGTCTAGAAATTACTTAAATGAACTTGAAAACCAGAGATAGAAATACAATATCGAAGCATGCAGGGATAAAAATATTTCTCTGTAATTCATCTGTCTTTAAACAGATTTTTCAGAAATGACAAGCAAAAATTAAATGGAGCGCCATATTTGAAGAACTGAAAAAAAGAAAATGTTGAACTATTGCATCACAAAAACTTTATTTGCAACTGAAAGCAAAATAAAAATGTTTTTAGACAGAAATGATCTGCGATCATTTGTTGCCAGATGATCTGCACTATAACAAATGCTAAAGAAAGTTGTTCTGATAGAAGGAAAATAGAATCTGATGGAAACTGGATTTACATAAAGGAATGAAGAGTTACAGAAAAGATAAATGTGTGGGTAAATGTTGCTTCTCACTTTTAAAATATTTTCTACAGATAATTTTGGGAAGACTTCTGAATATGGGTATTTATCAGTGTTGGGAATTCGGCTCAATTCTACCCAGCTAAAATAAGTATAGAAGTAATGTAAGTGTACAATAAATATAAAAATTAGTAAGTCATACACTGCAATTATTTTATGGCACTAAAAACTGATAAACTAATTAAGAAGAGTATTTTTTTTAAATGACAAGTTTTGAGTGTAACTGGAAGTATGTTATCTTCTTGCCTGCTGCCACCACCAACGCTCAGGTTGGTCAATAGCTTTACCAGTATGAGGCTGGATGTGAAAACCAGCTTTGCTGTAAGAGGCGATGGAGTTTATTTGAAACTTGGACAAAACTTGTATCATTACAAAAAAACCCTCATTATTGAATATGGTTTTAAATAAATGCAGAAAACTGACAGCTTTGATATTATAAGACTGTGGTTTAATTAGGGCAAGTAGTGTACCAGAAATAAATTTAATGGGAAGATCCTGAAAATTAGTGAGCCATGAGGGTCAGAGATAAGCTCAGTTCACATCCTTGGCTAACTGAGAAACTATGAGTATGCTGGGGGGGTGCTGTGGCAGGGGGCAGGTGGTGGTGGTGGAAAGGGTGGACCTGAGAGATCCCAGTGAAAGTAAAACCCACGGAGATTTGAGAACCTGCTGCAACTGTGAATGTATTCACCAACCCACACAGCTATTAATCAGAACAGGGTAGAAGCCATATGGGCTTAAAGTGCTTGAGCATAACCTTTTCATAAATCACTGGCTTACTAATGTGCTATCCAAACTCAGAAGGAACCTCTAGAAAGCTAATATAAAAATAAGATTTTTTTAAAAACCATCATATGTATCAATGGCCACATACCATGAAAAAGATTAAGTTTAAGTGTAAGCAAGTTACAAAACATAAACAGACTCAACTTCAGAAGAATAAAAAAAATCCAGAGTTGCTATATATATAAAATTGCATCTAACTGAGTTGAGACATTAAAACAGGAAAATGAGACAAAAGCTAGGAACTAAAATAACTAGAAACTAAATATGTGTGGGCCCAGATATTAGATTTCTTTCATAGGAAATGACATTATAACATCTATTAAAAATATATCAAATGATTTTTAAGACTTAAAAAAATAATATGGTGACAATTACTCAACAAATAAAGTATCTTAATAGAGAAATAAAAATTATAAATGAGACCAATTGAAAATTCTAGTTAAAAAGTACAATGGCCAGATTAAAACAAACAAACAAACAAAAACATACTAGCTGGGCCCGACTGCATATTTAAGATGAACCAACAGAAATTAACAAATATCAAACAATAAAGAGAACAATAATTGAAAATACTGAACCAATCTCTAGAGAACTCTGGAACCACAGTAGCATATCATGAAGATTATAAAAACCAGAAAAGTATTTTAAAAAGTAGTGACTGAAAACCACACCCATTTTACACACACAGGCGCACGCACAAATTGAGGGGTCCATGAGGCTGAACAACTCAAGCAGCTTACTCACAGAGAGAACCACTATAAACTGATAAAAGCTTAACACAAAAATAAAATCTTGAAAGTATTTAATCCAAGAGGAAATGACATCAAACAGTAATTTGAACCCACAGGTAGGAATAAAGGCAACCAGTTATTTAAAGCAGTAATTCTAACTTTGTGTATGTTCATGTAATAGTGCAACGGAAGAGTAATAGAAGTATGAGAGCTACACTGAATCAAAGTTGGCATATTTTACTAGAATGAACTTAGTATTAACCTGAAATAGTTCTGGTAGTTAAAGATAACAATTGTAATCCCAAGATTGATCACCAGATCCATGTAAAATATATAGTAAAAATAAACTTCAATGGTATGCAAAAAATAGTGTTAAATAAAACAGTGGAAAAGGAATGAATAGATATGTCTAGAAAACAAATAACTGAATGGCAGATATAATTCAATAATATTAATAATTACACTAAATATGAATCAACTAAATATCTCAATCAAAAGGCAAATAGTTTTAAAATGAATAAAAAAGGAAGATCCTAAGTCAATAAAGGCATTAGGTTTTTCTCATTTTGTCCTTGATGACTATTTCCAAATGCAATTATGTTCTACTTTCTGTAACCATTAACATAACTTTCTGTACCCTTTGTCTTCAACAAAATGTTATTTTAATGAAAAAAATGGCAAGATGGAACTATATAATGTGGACAAGAGATACACTTTCAATTCAAATAGGTTAAAAGTAAAGGGATAAAAAACCATATACCATGCTAAAATAAATTTAAAGTAAATTCTCTTCAATAAGAGAATGGGAATATTATCAGAGGAAAAGTAGTCATTATATGTAGGGTTATTATTGGAGAAAAAGAGGATAATATATAATTAAATTGTCACTTCAGAAGGCAGTTAAAATGTATTTTATGTTTATATATAATATATACATATGTATATTTAGAGCTTTGTTGCCATACATATATATATGTATATATAGGTATACATATATATGGCATACATATATATGTATACCTATATATACATATATGTATACATGTATACACATACATATGTGTATATATATATGGCATACATATATATATGTATGGCAACAAAACTCTAAAATACATGAAAATAAAAGTGACTGAATTGATGGGGAAATATATTCTACAATCATAGTTTTAAGATTTTAATATTCTAAGTTATATAACAAAGAAAATCAGTAAGGATATAGAAGACTTCAACAAAATTAACCGACATCTAGGACATTCTACCCAACATTAGCATAATACACACTGTTGGAATATTCAGGATGGTAACATAAAGCCATAAAACAAGTCTCAATAAATTTAGAAGAATTAAAGTCATACAAAGTATGTTCCCCAAAAACTATGGAATTAAGTTTGAAATCAACCATATAAAATATATAGAAAATTATTCAATATTTATAAATAAATATCTAAATAACCCACAGATTATAAAAAATCAACTTGGATTGTGTGTGTATGACCTGAACTACATCACTCAGGTGATAGCATATTAAAAATAAGCTTGCTGACTAAATTCTAAGCAAATGTTAAATACATGTTTAGAATAAAACAGATTATTAGCACAACTCACTTTCTATCTTATCCATTTGAATACAATCTATTTCAAACTGTATGGCCTTGACATTGTGTGTGTGTGTGTGGTGTGTGAACTGGTATATCACATAAAATTACTTTTGAAACAATTGAGAGAGATATTGGTCACAAGAATTAACAGAAAAAAGGTGCAATTTTTTTTTTTTAAATTAAGAGAGACATGCAATTAAAAATACATAATTAGTTTATACTAGTTTGAAAGTCCTTGTAATTTTGAAAGTAATATAGCACTTTTTCTGTGCACTGTTGATTAAATTAGTAAAGAAGATAAGTCAATTTCAAGTTAACCTACTACATTTAAATTTTTCCCTTCAAAATTTGTTCTAAAGTTAAGATGTTGAATATTATGAACTGTCTATGGAAAATGCATTTTTCTTCAGCATAGATGCAAGGACCTAAAAAATTACCTGCTTATAAATAGTTTATGCTAACATCAACATTTTTAGGATTCCTTCAAAAGCTTAAGTAGAAACAGCATGTCATAATAATGATAGCAATGAAAAATGACAAAGTAAAAAGTATTTTAAATATTAGTTAAAACTATTCAAAATTCATATATATATATATATATATATATATATATATATATCTCAAGAGTAAAATTGTTATTAGCTCTCCCCTACATAAATTTACTTTGTAAATGTGGTAGTATAACATTTTTATAGAAAATTAGTGTGCAAACTGATTTAAAAATGCTCCTTTCCTAAAATAAATAAGGACACATACTAAGGGTATGCAATTTCATTTATGGTAATGCATCTGAAACGTTTTAGAATGACAGTACTATGAAATTTATGGCATGCTTTTGGCAAATGACTAAGTGATTCCTGACCATGAAGTTAGCCTTTTCAATTAAATATACAACAGTTTTTCAACAGTGACTTCTTCATAACTGCCAGCTGGTGTTTAGAAAAATAAGTTTATGTTAGATGGCACATATCTTCATCTTGAAATAGAATGGCTATCTATTGAAAAAGTAAATCAAAGGCAACTATGGGCAATTAACTATTGCTAATATTGGAATTTGGATCTTCTGTAAATCGGAAGTGAGCCAATGACCTGTAATATACAAATGTTCTTAAAGTCTATCAAGTGGAACCATATTTGTTAATGAGTAATTGAAAAGTTGATCTGGAAAGTACATGTTTAGACCAAACCTCTCTTTCTTGTAGTTCAGTCAAGAGCAAGAAGATTAGTCCTAATTGTTTTCTGTGTTATGTTTAAGATGTATACTTATATCTATGTGTACATGTGTATACACATATATGTATATACGCAAATTTATGTATATGTGTGTATACACATGTACATATAAGTATGTATACATATACACATGTGTGTGCACTTATATCTGTGTGTACATATATGCAGACACACACATATTACAGGCACATGAAAAAACAGACCCGTTTGAAGTGTTAATGTAAGTAATCATTCAAACCTGTGAAGAATTTTTCTTTAGCTTATTTGATCCAAACTGTCAACATATTCTGGGGAGCCAAAAATCCCAAGGGATTGAAATAATGCTACAGAGAATGGCAGTTTTGCACCTTGCTTTATAGATTACAATCAAAGGAGAAGACACAAGTGTGTTACACAAAATTCAATGGTGATAGATTAGGGAGGTGGGAGAAAGCAAAGCAGGGGAAACCTATGGGATTGGATAAAAGTACAATGATAGCTGGGCTGGGCGTGGCTTAGTGGTTGAGCAATGACCTAGGATCCAGGAGATCATGACTGGATTCCCAGTCAGTGCACATGCCCAGGTTGCCGGCTCGGTCCCCAGTAGGGGCGTGCAGGAAGCAGCCAATTGAGGACAACTCTCATCATTGATGTTTCTATCTCTCTCCCTCTCCCTTCCTCTCTCTGAAATCAATAAAGATATTTTTTTTAAAAAAAGTAAAAAGATAGACACATACTTGTTTTACATAGATGAGAACAGGATAGTTAAGAGTCAACAGTTAACGAGATATCAGTAACAATGAGAGGATTCCTGGTCCCTGCCCTGGTGCATTGAGGGCCTGGAAATTCCTTTGTTTTGCAAAGGCATGTGTTAATCAGGTATGTTATCTCAGAGGCAAAAGACAACTGACAGGCTTAGTTAAGGTGAAAATTAACCTTTGTTAGGGAAAAAAAAAAACTGCCTCAGGACATGGCTACCAACCATAAACTGCTTATGTTTTTTAAAAAGTTTTAATTTCAGATAATCCTTTGTGGTTATTTTAGGTCTCTGAGTTTTCCAGGCCATCATACAGGCCTGCCCTGAGCTTTTCAGGTTTAGTATCTGGCCCCTTTGCGTCCACAGAAGGTAAAATCTACTTTGTAAACTGTATGAAGTCATGGAGTTTAATTTCTCTGATGTAAAAATAAATAAAATATACATCTTGCATTGAGAACTAAAAAATACAAACAATTAAATATAATGCTATATGACAGGTATTATTATATATATGTAACAAGCTCATTGGGAATATAAAAGGCAATAATGAATTACAAGTGGATGGGGGAGGGAAGGAAAAATCACAGAGGCAGTATAAAGGAGTGGACTGAGAAGTTACAGATTTTTCTGTAACTTCCAAATAGATGTCCACAGGTATAATTTGAATTTCAATAAAATATTGTTTCCTAAAATGTATTACATATTTTATAAGGTGTCAGAAAATGCGGTCCCAATTGTAAGTACAAATTCAGTTCAGAGCAGGAAGAAATCACACGGAAATTAGAACTAGAGATGATGTTTGAATTATTGGTTAAATTTGAATAAGAGAAAAGAGAATGCACTCATAGTAACAGAAAACAATAAATGATTCTTTTCTATTACTCTCTTTTGGCTATTGTGTCCATTATAAAAAGAATAAAACTGTGGAATAATTGACTGGATGAATGACTACTTGAGTTTCTACAGGCTTCCTTTTAAAGCACAGGTATCTCACTTAGGGGTGATACATTCAGTGCCTAACTGTAGTACTGGGATCAAATGAACTAGCTTTTTTCCAGCTGGGTTTAGAAGCATGACAGAGGAGGGCATTATCAACATATGAAAATTTGATAGGTAGCAGAGTAGCTGAGGAGGCCACACGCAGCCCCACAATAAACACTATGTCCTCATCAAATTTCCATAAAACAGTCTCACGTATCACCCTTACCCACTGACCCTCCTTGTACCCATTGTCATCTGGCTCTAGGGCATCTATGAACTTGAATACTTATACTTTAACTCCTTCTCTGTGTTGGTGGGGGGAAAAAAACAAACCTCCATTAATCTTCTTCAGTTGTTTAGTATTAGATACAAGTATTTATTGTTTATCAAGGTTGAGAAACTTCTCATATTATAACTTACTTTCATTTAAAAATCTATTTTAGGACACTTCAGAGTTTGAGTTATATGTATGTGTACCGTTATTTGAAATTTACCACAATTTCATGAAGTAGGTAGTTCATATCCTACAAACTATGTCTTTCATTTATAGCTTTATTAATGTGTAGTTGAATACAATATACTGCACACATTTAAAGCCTATAATTTGGTAAGTTTCATGTACATAACCAGGAAATGATCACCACAATAATGATGATAAACATATCACCATCAAATTTTCCCTGTGCTCTTTGTAAAATCCCTCCCTCTTTTACTCATCTCTAGACAACTGCTTATCTACTTTCTATAGTAGTTCAATTATTTTAAACTCTCTTTAAAAGAAGGGACTTGGTAAAGATCAACACACCCTATACACAGTGGAATAAAATCTTGAATGATATTTTGATTTTTCAACTGGTGCTATTTTCATTTCTTATTTTCATTATACTCACAATCAAATAACTATAACTCTCCTGAGAATCTCTGCATGAGAACAAGGGTTCATTTCCCTAATGGTGAAAATTTTCTTAAGACAGTTCTGTGAGCAGTGGGGACCCAGTGAAATGAATTTAGGAGAGTTAGAACTTCAGCACTCAATGAGATTCCTTATGTCATTGCATTTGAACTTTTTCCCAACCTTTTTGTTCTTCCTCTGACACTCTTTTTCTTCTTACCCCCCCCCCCCCCCAACCAGCAATTCCACTTCTGGGAATTTACCCAAAGAAACTCCCAAAATTTGAAAGAATACATGCACTCCTATGTCCATAGCAGTGTTGTTTACAATAGCCAAGATTTGGAAGCAGCCCAAGTGCCCATCAGTAGATGAGTGGATAAAAAAGCTGTGGTACATTTACACCATGGAATACCATGCAGCTGTAAAGAAGAAAATCTTGCCCTTTGTGACAGCATGGATGGACCTGGAGACTATCATGATAAGTGAAATAATCCAGTCAGAGAAGCACAATTACGATATGATTTCACCCATATGTGGAATCTAATGAACAAACTGAACTACCAAGCAAAAGAGAGACAGACTCATAGATAGCAGACCTCTCTGGTGGGGAGAGGTGTTGGGCAGGTGGAGAGACTGAACAAAACAAAGAAAAGAGAGAACTCAAGGACATGTACAAGAGTGTAGTGATTGTGGGGGGAGTGGGTGATGGTGGAGGTGGAAGAGGGCATAGAGGGGATAAGTGGTGATGGAAAAAACAAAATAAAAGTAAAATAAAAAAATAAAATAATAATAAAATAAAAATGTTATCTGACATATTTCCTTGGGCAAGGAAAACAAAGGAAAAAAAATAATACATCAAACTAAAGAGTTTTCGTACAGCAGAGGAAACAATCAACAAAATGAAAAGACACTCTTGATTGACTCACAGCTGATGATCTCATTTCAAAATTCAAGAGGAAAATAAAGGGCAGACTTATAGAAATTTCTTCACCCTCTCTCTCTTCCATATATCTCCCCAATGAACATGTACTTGCATTTTTGTCTTTCCTCCTATAATAATGGATAAAGTAGCCTTGCTTCAACCAAAAGTCAACCCTTCCATTGTTTCACTGAATCTGTGATCATTCACATATTTAAGGATATCATTCCTAAAAATCAACCCTTCCTCTCCTTTTAATATAGCGATATCCAGTTTAATCCCTCATCACTTCCTCTCTCTCTCTGGCATATTTCCATTTCATCTCATCAGCATTTTCTTACTCTAGTGTACTTATCACTTTAAAAATCCCTTCAGTAACTGCCTTTCAGGTACCATCTATCTTTTAAAAATATTTTGCGTTTCGAAAAAACAGGTAATCATGTTTTTATCCACATTTAAAGAATCAATATATAAATAGAAACTTTCACTTCAATGTCACTATCATGTTGTAATTTTTAAATACAGTATGAGGAAATAGAATAAAAACTTATTCAAGAAGCTACTATACCCCATGTTACACATCTAGACATATTAAAAATCTGATCTTTGTAAGGCCAACAGGTTGTTCTGTGTCATTTGGGATAGATCTATGACACTTGTCCTGTTTAACACCTGCAGGCATGACTGTTAACAGGACATGTTTTATTCCTAAAGTACTTAAATAGAGAAATAGAGGCCTTGCAGTGAGGTGATAGATGTCTCTGTGGTTTATTCAGGAGGCTTAATTGATAGAAAAGGGCCACGGATGAATATATCTCTCTATTGCTACTCATCTTTATCCTGAGCAGCATGGCCAGTGGGAACTGATCAGTGTCAAAGCAATCCCCAGTGACTCACTGCTCCCATTATCTCTCTCCTTCTGGGAAGTTAATCAGCCCTTGCTCACAAACTGATCTGAGAGATAGTAGTCTGGTTGGACTGTGTGGTGTCAGTAGCAGGAATAACCATCTCCCCTTTTATGCGTTATCTTTCTCAGGGCAAGCACCGACATCATTCAGCTTCCCTTCCCAAGACACCTGTGATGCAAACCCAAAGACAAATGCAATTATCCTTGATCATTTAATAAAGGAACATGACTACTGAGATACCAAGTGACAACCCCAAGGTCACCCTAATGATGAACATGTGGAATGCTCCTTGATCCTAATACTTTGCTTTGTGCACTCTCTAAAGAGATCCTATCAAAACATAAATTAAATCATGTCACTCTTTGTAAATACCTTCCCACCTAAATTTTAAACTCTTCCATAAACTATGAGGCTTTATATGAACTGGCTTGTGCCTGCTGTCCACACTCATTTTGTGCCTCACATTCATTCCATTCTAGATTCCATGCTTTCCAAATTTCCCTCAATTTTGACATATATAGAAAAAGATAATATTTTTGATGGAATACTGAGGTCCTTTAAAGACACTGCTCATGACTAGTAGGCTTGTGCCCAGGAGCTCAGGTCACAGCTGCCTTGAAGCCTGAGGGTGCTGGCATCTCTGCAGATCTGTAAAACCATTCACTGGGTGCTACTGTGACTTGGTCCAGTTGGGAAGCTCTGCTCTAGTCTCACTGCTTTTCTTCCTATTCCTCCAATGTGCAGAACTTATCCCTGGTTCAAGTATTTGTACCTGCTCTTCCCTGTCTTGGATGCTTGTTTTCTAGATCCTTGCATAGATCTCTATTAATTTAAGTCTCAGGTCAAATATCAGCTTGATAGAGAGGTATGTATGAGCCTCAATCTAAAGGAGCCTCTTAGTCATCTTCTGCCATATCCCCTGCACTGCCTTATTTCCTAGTATTTGTGGCTATCTTAGTTTATATTTGTTTACTCATTTATCTTTCTCTCTCCTAAACAATGTAAGCTCCTGAAAGATGGAAACCTAGTTTGTCTTGTCCACTGCTATAGTCCCAGTGCCTATTACATTTGGGAGCATATAAAAGGGGCACAGAATTTATTGCATACACTGCATAAACTCTACACTTTCCGGAATTCCTGCTTTGAAATAATATTGCTAATTTTTACAACGAAGAATGACAGAAAAAGTTGTCCATGGCTGTAAGTCCTCCACTGAGTTCTAATAGGAGTGGATCATTATTTCTCTGTATTGAGATGGATTATTTACTTGCCCCAGTATCATAGATCATAAAGGTTTCACTGTGGGTACATGGAGAAATCCATCTTTCCATGGCAAATGGATGTCCCAGTCTCCAAGATAAATTCGCTTTTTGCTTTCTGAAGATGTAAACACTTTTAAAAGAACCTTCACAAACTTCCTTGTTAGATTACTTGACTTAGTAGGGGTTCCATCTTCCATTAGAATCTCTCACTTTCACCTTTAAGTGCATCCTAACAGTGTCTATCAGCACTTTGAGCTACAGCAGGAAGCATACTACAGTGGGATCAAGGTTCTTAGGTGCTAACCTTGGCTTTGCTCTAATTGGCACCATGGGAAAACAACTTAAGAACATTCCCCACCACCACCTCAGGATGCTCAGCTTTAAACTGAGTGATTAATGTACAAATAGGAATGTTATGACAAAATACTGAGATAGTATACAGAAATGTTTTAGAGGCATAAAGAAATGCAGTCAATGCAATTTGTGGACCAGTAATGCCTTTATAGAATAAAGCCAGCCATTTCTCCTACTGCCCTAACTTTAATTCTAGCTAAGTTGGTGGTATACAGTTCAATTTCTTTTTGTTTGATCATGTTTCTCAGGTTCATGTTTTAATATATATTTTGCTTTCAAAAATGTTTAGAATAACTAATAATTTCACAAAATTTACCAACTTAAAAATTTGTCAAATTATTTCATGGGAATGTTTGGAAACATCAAATAGTATTAATAAGGCTTATACTATAATAAAGCAGTACTTTACCTTCAGTCATTCCATAGGTTCTATCTTTCCCCTTACCATACCATGCCATTCTAAATAGGCAAATACTCTGTTCTTTTGTTCTGAAGTCTACATTCCTAATTTTTATTCATGTACAACTATGTCTTGATCAACTAATTGAGAAAAACTGATATATCACGTCCCAACTCAGGCATTTACTACCAGAGTGATATAGGGCTTCGTATTTAGCATTATTCTACATCAGTTTTCTCATCAGTAAATGGAGAAAATAAGTTTTCTTAAGAGAGAGGAAGAGAGAGGGAGGGAGAGAGAAACATCGATGTGAGAGTGAAACATTAATCGCTGCCTCCCCCACCAGAGATTGAGCCCACAACCCAGACATGTGCCCTGACCAGGAATCGAACCAGCAACCCCTCGGTGCATGAGACTGCATCCAATCAACTGAGCCACACCAACCAGGGCTGGGGAAAGTAACTTTCATCATCTCTTTTATCCAGGTATGTTAGCAAGTTTAAATTATCAAAAACTTTGTATAACTCATAATAAGCATTCAATTGATGCCGGTTCTTTAAACTCACTTTTCTTAAATCTCATCTTCCCAATAAATCAAGTCTCATTATTTGGTTAAATTATTTATTTTCATTATGTTGGTGTAGTTATTCATTGTTCCAACAAGTAGTATACTAAATACACTGTCTTTCTCATACAAAATTTAGGTGTTTTTTTTTCCCCTCGAGTTATTCTGTCTGTCTGTCTTGTTTGCTGTCTTTTCAAAGGAAACCTAAAATGACTATCTGATAAAGTTTTTCCTTAACTTCCCATAGCTCTCTAAAATGGTTCTCAGCTCAATCGTCTACATGATCCTCTCTCTCAAATAATTTATCAGATTTATTTGCATTGTGAGGACTATCCATTCTGAAGCCCTTCAGCTTTCTGCTCCTGTATAGCCTGGTGGCCTTTGAGAACTGCTACATACCATTATCCTGGGACTTCCTATCTTACTGTCATTTCATGACCATTCTTAACCATGTTTTCTTTCTCTGTATCTTTGTCTTGTTTCTTAATTTTACCCTAATTTCATTGAAGCGCAGTGACTTCAGGCAAGTCACATTTTGTTATTGCGTGATTTCTGTTGTCATCACTTGTGGCTAAGAGGGGAACTGGGGAACCCTTGTTCTGTAAATAAACCTTTAGTTCATCCATCTCTCACTTCTTCCTATTCCACTTGCCCTATGCAAGCCCATTTTGGAGTGGTCTGCCCTACTGTTGGTTAACATGTTGCCATCTACTTTCCTCTTCCAGATATTTGCCCATAAAATTGCATGCGACTAATTTTATTACTGGCAGCAATGTACAGCATATGGAACAGAGTCAATATCAGAGAAACAACATTGGGTACCAGATGGGTACTGGACTTACGGTGATCACTTTGTATGTATATCAATGTCAGATCACTATGTTGTACACCTGACACTATAATATTGTGTCAACAATCATTTAAAAATCTATTTTTTAAAAAAGCATGTGAGCGTGTGTGAATGTGTGTGTGCATGTATCAACTTACATGTGTTAATGATAAGACAACATATTTTCAAAGATTTATATACCTACATAATATAGGAAAATGCGTAACTATGCATGTGCACTAATAGCTTTATTTGACTGCATTAAAAATTTACTTATTTCTCTAATTAGAATGAACACTTTCTATGTGTCCCCTCTTCAGCTAGCACACATCATGCAGGATAATAACGAGGAAACTTAAATTGATGCTTTCTTCTCCCATTGAAATGGAGTGTGGCATCTGTGAGCATAGTGGTTTGCTGGTATCAGAATCGCTTTGCTGTTTTTAAAATACAAATGAACAGGATCAACCCACAGAGATTTTCACTGACTTCTTCTATGGCCAGCACAAGACCTCTGGACTTAAAAATAATTTCCTATGCTTATGCTGATTAAACAGTTTTTGTTGGTATAGCTATTTTTGGCCACCATGCTGTCATTTGGTGGTGCCATAACCACAGCCTGAATTATTCTAAATCTATTACCTGTTCTAGAGAGTCACAGATATTTTTACAGAGCTATAATATGTGTCTATGTAAGCTTTCAAATTATATCACTTTAAAACGTGTGTTCTCTCTTTTTCATTAAATAACCAAACACCATTATTTTTGAGAAGAAATATAACTCACATTGACATTTTACTCAGTTTTTTAAATGCATGACCAGCAGAATGCATTTCCTGATTTTCCTCTGCTAAGGGCTTGTTTTGAAATATATTTAATTGTTCCACACAAAAACCAATGGGGAAAAAGAGGTGTTTTAAAGTGTATAGTGTTTATGCAATAACTGGTAGTTTCTATTACTTTACATTTTTCTAACTAAAGTTCCCAAAAGGCAGACACACTCAAAGTGCCATGTGCTACTTCTGCACATTCTTTACATAGGTGAACTTCGTGGCTTAATAACTCTGAACGATCAGTTAACAGAAAATAGGAGTGACATCACTAATGACAACATATGTGGATCTTGACTTCACACAAGAACCACCAATTGTTGAACAAGACACAGCTGAGAGAAACGTGGCACACAGGGATGTGGCCAAGGCACACCCCTGCACCACAGAGACCAAGACAGACCGCACAAGAAGGGTAAGAGAAGCAGGTACACATCGACTGCATTGACCCTGCCCCAGACTAATGCAGCACCGTGCAAAGATGTCTTCCCTGAGCCTCTGGTTCCTCCAGTGGGAAAAGAACATGAGTCCCCAATCCTTACCCCAGCATTCTTTGGGAGACTCCCTACTCTCACCTCACATCACACTATGATGACTGTAGGAGAATCAGCAGAGCTCGACCACTGGGAATCTGACTGTGATGTAGAAGCAGGGAGGGGCTTGCAGCAACCAGCACAGGGACCAAGTTCACACCTGCACTGTCCAAGTAGTAACTCCAACCAGAGGCTATTCTCATCTTCAGAACCAAGTCAGAAGTGCACTCTGAACAGGGAACCTGGCAAAGTGCTGATCTGCCAGGTTCAGATCCCCAAACAAAGTTTTGCCTGCCCTAGAGTCAGGATTGCCTATGCCCGGGCAAAGAACTGAACCACAGCCTAACCCACTGTGGGAGTGTCATCAGGCCCACACTCTTGGAAGCAATGTGAGGCAGTGATAGCTGAGCTGCCAACAGACAGAGCTCATCGCCCCCAGAGCAAAGCCATTACTGGGTGTGGAGTGTTCCTGAACTATACACAGACATGGCGATTAATTCATAGCCATGGCTGAAGATTGCTCTAGCCTCTCTCAATCAAAGGGATTGTTTGGAAAATTGAGAGTAGCCTGGAGTGGCCCCTGCTCCTCCTGCCCCAGCAAGGAGCTGAATCACAACCCCACTCACTGTAAAGAATGCCTTTCTGCCCCTTCTCACCAGAAGAGCTGATGACAACTCCTTGAAGCTGTATAGCCCAGCAGCATATGATCCAAGAGGCAGACAGGCAGAGCCAATAGTTTGCAAAGCAAAGCCAGTGGCCTGGTTTTATTGAGGAACTTGGGGTGCAGGTCAGCTTGAGTTAAGGCAACAAAGAGCTTTATCAGCTTCAGAGTTGTTTCTCCTGCAGTGCCTGGGCAGGGAATTTAATTTGTAGCTCCACTTATCACTAAATACAGCCTTTATCTTGTCTGACCAGGAAACCTAACCAGAGCACATGAAGAGCTATATAGCACATTCAACAACCCTTTGTACAGTGGCACTTGAACAGAAAACACAGACTGTGGTTCCCCCATGTGCAGAACAAAACGAGTCACCTCACCTGACCAGGGAATTCCACACTCTGGCCTCATTCAGGTCCCCAGACAACGAGCTATGTAGGCCCAGTGTCCAATTTTGCTGCCCTGCTAGAAAAAGTAGCATAGTCCCATGTAGTACTGAATATACTATCTAGTCCTGAAAATCTAATAAGCCTGATCAGGGAGTCCAGGGAAATGTAAAGTCCACCTTAGAGCTTCACTTGGGTAGGGAACCAGGCCAGTAGTCTTATCCAACTGTTTTCAGTAATTGGCACACAACCACCATCCCTATCCTCAGAGCTCAAAAACAGATCATAATGGCAAGTCTCACCTGCCCAAGGACATAACAGCAGATACACCCCTCAAAAAACAAATTGAGCTGAACGGTAAAGAACAGTGCCTGTCAAAGCAAACTGTAAAATCTGGAAGAGTAGCCTAATTACTGAAATGTGCAGATACCAATGTAAGGAATCAAAGATCATGAAAAATCAGATAATCTGATACCACCAAAAGAAACTAATAAAGTTGTAATAACTTACCATAAAGAAACTGAGATCTTTGAACTGTCAGATAAAGAATTAGGAATAATTCTTTTAAGGAAGTTTAGAAAGCTACAAAAATAACAACAACACAACAAAAACAAATAAACAGATAACATTAAAAAATTAGGAAAATGATGCATGAACAAAATTAGAAGATTGACAAAAAAATAGCAACCATCAAAAAACAAAAATAAACAAAACCCACACCAGAAATCCTAGAATTGAAAAAATCCTCAAGTTGAAAAATACAACTGAACTGAGTAATTCAACAATTTTAAAATAGACTTATTTATGCAGAATACAAAAATGATTTACCTGAAGGATAGGATACTGGAAATTACCTAGTCAGAGAAACAAAGAGGAAAACAATTACAAAGAGTGCAAAGTGCCTATGGGAATTTTGGGACATGATGAAAAGAAGCAATATTTACATTATGAGAATTCCAGAAAGAGGAAAGAAAGAAAGTCAGGAAGTATATTTAAAGCAATATGGATGAAAACTTACTGAACCTGGGGAGACAGCTGTACAGTGAGATCTATGAGGCCAAAAGGACCTCAAATAGATTGAACCTGAATAGGGCTACACTAAGAGACATTGTAATTAAATTGTCTTTGGACCAAGACAGACTTTTAAGAGCATAAGAGGAAATAGAGAAGTTACACACAAGGGTACTCCCTAAAACTATCGGCTATTTCTCAACAGATTTCAGGCAAGTGAGAATGGAGTAGTATATTCAAATACTGAAAGAAAATCACTGTCAACCAAAAATTTGACACCTGTTAAAACTGTCCTTTGGAAACAAAAGAGTGATAAAAGCTTTCTGAACAATAAAAACTGAGGGAATTCATTACCACCAGACTTGCCTTATGAGAAATGCTGAAAAGAGTTCTTTGAAATGAAGTAAAAAAATGCCAATTAACATTATAAAAACATAAGATAATGCATTCTCACTGGCAATGGTAAATATATAGTCATAGTTAGATTCTGCAATATAGTCATGGGGGTGTGAAATTCCCTTATACCTCTAGTTTAAAAGTTTAAAAAATAAATGCAAAAATAACTAACTGCAGTTACCTGTTATTAGCTAGATTATAGGAAAATATTTAAATTGTAACAGAATAACCTAAAATTTGAGGGGGAGGAGTAGTAAAAGTGTAAAGTTTACAAATTCTGTTGAAGTTAAGTTCAATTCAGTTTAAAATTGGGTGATATAAATGTAAGATATTTTATGTAAGTCTCATGACAACCACAAGGAAAAATCCTGTGGTAATTACACAAAGGAACATGATAAAGAAGCCAAAGCTTACTGATACCAAAGGACATCAAAACACACACAAGCCAAAAGAAATGCAGGATAAGAAGGAACATGGATCTACAAAACAAATGGGTAATAATGGGAAAAAATGGCAATAATAAGCCCTTCCCTACCAATAATTATTTGAAATGTAAATGGATTAAATTTTTCAATTAAAAGATACTATTATGGATTTAGAAAAGATTCAACAATATGTGGGTAACAACAGATGGACTACAGCCTTAAAGGCACACAAAGACTGACAGTAAAGAGATGGAAAAAGATATTTCAAGTAAATGGCAACCAAAAAATAATAAAAGCAGGAGTAGCTATAATTTTATCAGATAAAATAGAGTTTAAAAGTGGGAAAAAAAAAGATGAAGGTAATTATATAAATATCAAAGGGTCAATACATCAAGAGATACAACAATTGTAAATACTTATGCACCCACCATTAGAGCACATAAATAGAGAAAAAAACTAACAGAGCTAAAGGGAAAAAAAAAAGTAAAATTATAATAGTTTGGAACTTTAATATCCCACTATCCACAATGAATAGGTCATCCAGTCAGAGATCAATAAAAAAACATTGAATTTGAACAACACTATAAGACTAGATAGACCTAACAGATATATACAGAACATTCTATTCAACGACAATAGTACACACATTTTTCTCAAGTGCACATGGAAAATTCTCCAGAATAGAACATATTGTAAGCCAGGCAAAAAAATTAAAACAAGTCTTAGCAAATTTAAGATTAAAAATTGTGCCAAATATCTTCTCTGGCAAAAACAGCAAGAAACTAGCAATCAGTAACAAGAAAAAACAGCAAATTTATGAGCATGCAAAAATTTAAAAACACTCTTCTGAACAAACAATGGGTAAAAGAAGAAATTAAAAAGGAAATAAATACCTTTCTTGAGAGACAAAATAGAAACACAACGTACCATAACATGTAAAATGCAGCAAAAATTGTTCCAAGAGGGAAATCCTAGCAACAAACCTATATGAAAAAGCTAGCAAGATCCCAAATAAAGAACCTCTCCAACAGGTGTGAGATCATATCTCATTGTGGTTTTAATTTCCATCTCTCTGATGATTAGTGATGTTGAACATCCTTTCATATGTCTTGGCCATCTGTATGTCCTCTTTGGAGAAGTGTCTTTCAGGTCTTTTCCCCATTTCTTAATTGGATTGTTTGGGGTTTCTTTGTGCTGAGTTTTATAAATTCCTTATAAATTTTGGATACTAAGATTGGTTATAATGCCAACAGGTACATGAAATGATGTTCTACATACATATCACTAGTAAGGGAGATGCAAATTAAAACCACAATGAGATATCACATCATAAAAAAGACAAGATATAATAAAGGGTGATGTGGGTGTGGAGAAAAGGCAACCTGTGTGCACTGTTGGTGAGATTATAACTTGGTATAACCACTATGGAAACCAGTATGGAGGATCCTTAAAAAAAATTAAAAATAGAACTACTGCATGATTCAGCAATTCCACTTCTGGTACTATATCCAAAGGAAACAAAAACACTAACTCAAAAAGATATTTTCATCACCCATGTTTAAGCAGCATTATTTGCAATAGCCAAGACATAGATATAACCTGAGAGTCCAAGGATGCATGAATAGGTAAAGAAGGTGTGATAGACAGATGATATAGATATAGATAACATAATATAGATACATACAATATTAGTTATCTGTCAAAATAAAATTAAATCTTGCCCTGGCTGGGTGGCTCATACACCAGAAGGTGGTGAGTTTGATCCCTGGTCAGGACATGTACAGGAGGCTATTGATCAATGTTCCTCACATTGATGTTTCTCTCTCTCTGTCTCTTTATCTCTGTCTCTGTCTCTCCATCTCTTCCTGTCACTAAAATCAATAAACATGTCCTTGGGTTAGGATAAAAAGAAAAAGAAATCTTTCCACTTCCAACAACATGAATGGACTGAGAGAAGCAAATACTGTATGATCTCACTTATATGTAGAATCTAAGTAAGTAAACAAACCAATAAATAAACTAACTCAGAATAAAGGATCAGACTTTGGTCAGACGAAGTAGATTGGGGGAGGTGGAGAATCGGAGGAAAGTGGTCAAAGGTACAAACTTTCAGTTATAAGTTAAATAAGTACAAGGAATATAATGTACAACATGAGTAAAACTAGCACCGCTGTATGGAGGGAAGTTGTAAGAGTAAATTCTGAGTGTTCATAATATGAAAAAAAAGAAAAAAAGAAAAAAGATCTCTTTTCAAGTAGGCTGGATTTTAACCTCATTAGGAGTTTTAAAAATTCATTGTTGCCCGACTGGGTGTGGCTCAGCAGTTGAGCATCGACCTAGGATCCAGGAGACTGAGGTTCGATTCCTGGTCAGGGCACATGCCCGGGTTGCGGGTTGCGGGCTCGATCAATGACTCTCTCATCATTGATGTTTCTATCTCTCTCTCCCCGCTTTCCTTTCCTCTCTGAAATCAATAAAGATATGTTTAAAAAAAAATTCATTGTGATTCAATTTTCCTTTAATATATCTTTATTGATTTCAGAGAGAGGAAGGGAGAGGGAGAGAGAGAGATAGAAACATCAATGATGAGTCATTGATCGAGCCCGCAACCCAGGCATGTGTCCTGACCGGGAATCGAACCCTGATCACCTGGATCCCAGGTCGATGTTCAATCGCTGAGCCACGCCCGGCAGGGCTCAATTCTTTTTTAGATGACAAACTTTTAAAGAATTAACCATACACCTTTTATGTTTTATCTTCAGTCCTGTATAAAGAAAGGGGGTAGGTAGGACCTTATTTTTCTTTCGGGGCTCAGTGAGCTTCAGGTAGTGAGGCTTACTGTCCCATTCAACTTCCTTGTGGCCAATTTAAAAAGTGAAACTGAAGCTATGCTTTGAAAATCAAGTCTAAGATTCAAAGGCTGATTCACGACTCTAAGAAAAGTAAGCACCTTTAAAGGCAGGCAGGCAACATGGGCTCAGAGGGTCCCGAAACTACAGTGTGGGGAGCAAGTGGTATTTTGGGAAATGGGGACTAAAGGAGAGAAGGTAAAGAAGTGTAATGTCAATTTTTTATGGTTGATTCTAAATAGCCAGGATACACATGTTCCTTTTTAGGCACCTGGTATCTGACAGTGACTCACACAGTAGAACCTCTATAAAGTATTTTAGAATAAAAGAACCAATTATTCAAAATATGTATTGATTAACTCTTTTGTAGGTGAGTTGTAAAATTCTTGCTTGTTGTCATTTAGTAATTTGGTGGGGAAAAATGGTTATCAATACTCTTTTTAATCAATATTATTTTCTATTTCATTTTTCTTAAGAAATACTAGACTACAGACCTTTTTTGCCAGTGAGTAAATACATCTTGCCAATTGTACAAGTTGGAAAGCTACTTAAAAGATGACTTTTGTCCATGAAAATCAATCATTTGATGAATGAAAACCAATTTTGTTGTGTTTTAATGGGTTAGGAATACACAGATAATAAATATTATGATTATGTGACTTATCCTTTTTGAACTGTTTAATAGTATATTTATCTATATCTGACCATTGTTAAAATTTAATCAATGCTACTCAATATGTACTAGCTCTTGCAAAAATGTTTACTTTGACTAATTAAGCTTTACTTCAGATGGTATCACTAAATTACCTTCTTTATATAGTAGTGTGTGTGCTTAACCCACTTCCCAGGTAATGGGCATGCAATTTAGATTCTCAGTTTTTGTTACAGTGCCAGGTACTTAGGGTATCAAAGTTAGACATGAAATGAATGTGGCACTTTCATAGGAGATGTAATTTAGACTCAAGTCTAATTCTTGAAATTGTGGAGATGAGAGTTTGTGGACAAAGCTTTTTTTCTCTATTTAGTTATTTAAGAGCCATACCATTCACCTGATTTCCAGATTACTGTGTGCACGGCTGCTACTGTCCTCAGTCCTTCAGAGTTATAAAGAGAAGACTGTCAATACCAATGAAGATACCACAGACAACCTGTAAAGGAAGCCCTTCAGGCAAATTCTTTTTGTATGAAGAAGAAGGGGTTATTAGACCTGTACGCCAATGGTTTTTCAAGACAATTTCTCAGAAATATACCAAATGGAATCCATCCCCAAACAAAGATCTGTGTTAGAAATATTTGAATTAATGTTAGTAGAATTCTAAGTATACTGTATTGACAATTATTTAAAAAAACACCTCTTTGCTTATATTAGAGCATGTCCCTAGATACGTTTTAAACAGTTTATTATAAAATTGTAAGATATAAGAACAGTAAATATTCATGAGGTCACATAAAAATAAACTGCTTTCTCTTGCATGTTTATGTTGCACTAATTTCCCTAATGTGTCCACTGACAGAAATAATTTCTGGTGCTGAGCTTGAAGTTCTTTTTTTTGATGTTCTTATATCGTGCCAATTTTTTATTATAAAAGCTTTAAAGTATATTTTATATAGTTAAAACATATGTATGCTTCAATTATCGGCACACAAAATTGGCATATCTTTCTGGCTATCACTTATCTAAAATACATAACTGCTGTTTTTGTAAAACTGGACTCATAAATGAATATTAATGTTTTCAAATTCTCTGTTATTCACTAAGTGGAAAGAGCACTGTACTGGTCATCAAGATATACAAATTATGATCCTGGATTGCTTGTGTGTTATATGCCTTTGAGCAAGTAATTCATTTCAAATTCCTGGGACCCAATTTAAAAATTTATTAAAGGGAAGGAGGGGGGGAGGAAGAGGAGAGATGAAAACTGGATATTTTTGGTTCTCAATAATTTTATTTAATTTTTGGAGGAAGGTTTTATACTATATGCACTGTCCTTTTTCAGGTAACTTTAGGGTATCCATATGATCCAATGGCCCATTTTGCCCAACCTACATCTGTGTTCTTGTATAATTATTACTACTATCTACTTTTACTCTCAAAACTGTCTATTTAGATAAAAAACCTGAGATTAGCATATAATTTGTTAACTATTATGAGCTAATTTCTTTGACATACATTTCAGACCAAATAACAAATAAACAAACTATGTAAGTAGTTTGTACTGTGCTTTAAACACCATTAGAATCTCACTTCTAAAAATTTGTGGTTTTTAAAAATGAGAACACTTTATACACAATTTGCATCCATGCATTAATGAGTGAGGCCTATATGTTAATAAGAATAATGGAGCTTGTAACTGAAAAAAAAACACACAGGTTTGGCTGCCTGCCTCAATGAAAGCCAAATTTATGAGGCAGATGCTGATGCAAAATAAAAGAGGTTTTATTCAGGTGCCACTAGGCCTGGGAGAATAGTGGACTCCCATCTCAAAGACCATCTCCCCTTCCTGCTCAAGTCCACAATCTTATAGCGATATGAAGGGCTTTTTTTTTTTTTTGGTGCTATCCATTTATCTTGCTAGATTTTGGCACTCTCAGGGCCCTATCCATTCATCTTTCTAGCTTTCGGCATCCTCAGTGTAAGACCCTCCCATCTTAGCCAATGGGAGGGACGCCCCAGCATCCTGACTGTCTACAGTAACAGAATCATGTAAGTAATCACACTGAACCCTTCCCATTGTTTAAAAAAAGAGTGATTGAAAGAAGGGTCTGTTATCTATTGTCATTGCACTGGATTTAAAAGATGTATACTGCTTTTCCCAGTTTCCAGGCATTACTCTATGTATTATTTCTACTTTTAATTTTTTATTATGAAAAATCTCAGCATATACAGAAGTAGAGATAATTTTATAATGAACTTCTACATACCCACCACCCCCCCTTTTCAACAATTGTTGAACATTTACCAAACTTATTCATTCCTTTTCTTCCCTCAGGTCTTTGGTTTTGCTGAAGCATTTATGGAGAATTCTAGACATAATGCAATTTCATACATAAATACTTTCATATGCATCTCTAACTAATAAAGATAACTTCTATATCTACATTTCAATTAAGACTATAACACATTTTATTTATAAAATTCTTAGCACATATGTTCACATTAATCTTAAACATCACTCTGAGGTAGGTATTGTTTCTTCATTTTATAAATGGTGAAAACTAAGATTAGGAGTTGCACTTGTAGGATGTCCGTATAAGGAATTTCATAGACCCATTCCTCAGCAAAACCAGCAAAGCTAGTTCAAATTATTTTTAAAAATCAACCACTTGATTTCTCTCAAAGTTGTCCCAAGGACATGCATCAAATAAAAAAACATTTATTCAAGAAAATCTACTAAAACTCAGTGAGGAAAATAAGATCCTTTGGCATTTGAAGCATGATCGTCTCTCCCTTCTTCACACACAGCTCAGCTTGGCCGAAGCTGCAGCCTGGCACTGGTCCCTATGGCCAAGGGACTTGCCTTTCTTTTCAATCAATTCTCAATTAAGGCTTATCCTATATACCACCAGGAGGCGCAGGATGCTAGTATTTCTCACCCCTTCCAACTCTGAGTTGAAGAGTACGGTTAAGAGGTTGGAGCTTCCTTCCACCACCCAGCTCCTACCCATAGGATAAAGGCTCTACCCTAGGTGAGGCAAGGTGAAAATAATGAAGCCTTGATAACTTTCACCTCAAGCTACTTTTAGAGTAAAGGATCTACCCAGGAGTGAGATGACCAGATGCTATTGCCCTGCAAAGCACTCGAAGTATTATCAAGAAATAACTCATACTACGCAGCTGTAAAGAAGAAGAACCTCATACCCTTTGGGACAGTATGGATGGTCCTGGAGAATATTATGCTGAGTGAAATAAGCCAGGCAGCGAAAGAAAACTATCACATGATCTCGCTTATACGTAGAATCTAAAGAACTTAATAAACTGATGAATAGAATAGATTCAATGACATGGAAGCATAGTTGAGACTGACGAATGTCAGAGGGATGGAGGGGGGTGGGGGGATTGAGGGGGAGAGAGTAACCAAACAATTTATGTGCATATATGCACAACCCAAGGACACGGACAATGGTGGGGAGAGGGACTGGGGAGGGGAAAGGAATGGGGGGGAACAGGTCATTGGGGAGAAAAAGGGACATCTGTAATATTTTAAACAAAAATAAAATTAAAAAAAAAAAGAAATAACTCAAATTATTCCAGAGGTAGTGAAAGTCCATCCAAAAGAGCACTTCAAAACTCTCCCCAAAGGAACTGATTTTATAAGAAATAGAGTGTGAGGAAGGTGAAGCCTAAAAGCACTCTCAAAAACAATAGCTATTCTTAATTAAGAGCAACAAGCTAAACCACAGTCAGGCTAGTTCAACAGAGAGAAACAGAGAAAGAGACAGCAAAGAAGAAACATGCTGGGCACAGAAAAAATCTCGAAGGCTAGTCTCAAAAATTGTCTCTGCTCAGATTTAGTTGGATCAGAAGGCTGAGAAATTTATGCTCAAGGACATTGCCAAAACAATAGAACATTAGGCTGATAATTAAAGGAACTTCACATGTGGGGTGCTATACCAAATGATACAGATAGCTTACCAGAGAGATCCAGGAGAGAATTAAAGAGAATGCTTCTAAAACTACTGTCATCCCAGGGTGACTACGCACATATCTAAGGCTGAGCCCTCTGATGAGTGACACCAAAGGCTCCAGAACGTGGGAAGTGTATACATCATTAAAATAGTCTAGCAAAGTCACTAAATAAGCAAGCAAGCAAAGAAACAAAAAAACTAACCTTGCCAAGGGGGAAGGGGGTTAGTATTCAGAGAGTTCCCAAAATATTACTTAAATGTTCAGTTTTCAATTAAATAATGAGGCATGCAGAGAAGCAGGAACATGTGACCCATGCACAGTATAAATTAAAATACAACAGAAACTTCCTATGACAGGAATTAGATGTCAGATTGAACAGAGAGACTTTAAAATAGCCATTATAAATGTGGTCAAATATGGCTAGAGAAGTAAAGAAATGTATAAAAGCATTGTACTATCAAATAGAGAATATTCATAAAGATACAAACTTCATGAAAAAGAGCCTAATGAAAATTCTAGGTTGATAAGTGCAATAATTGAAATGAAAAATCTACTAGAGGGCTCAAGAGTACATTTGAACTGGCAGATCGATCAGTGGACTTCAAGATAGATCCACAATAAATGAAGTCTCAAGAACAAAGGGAAAATAGAATGATAAAAGTGAAGAGAGGCTCAGAGAAATGTTGGAAACCTTTAAACATACTGAGATACACGTAATGGTAGTACCAGGAAAAGTAAAAGAGAAAAAAGCAGAAAAATATTCAAGGAAATAATGGCTGAAAACTCCCACCATTTGCTAAAAAACATGTATCTACACATCCAAGAAGTTCAACGACCTCCAAGTAGAATAGATGGAAAGTAATCTTACATAAATCATATTAAAAATGATGAAAGTCAAAGATAGAAAATATCCCAAAAGCAGCAAAAGCAAAACAACTCATCACGTACAACAGAAGCAAAATAAGATTAACTGCTGATCTCTCCTCAAAAACAGTGGAGGTCAGAAGGCAGTGTAAAGGCATATTTGAAGTGCTGAAAACTAAGGGCAAGGGAATCTGTGGCTTGCCTAATTCACAATAAAACTGTAAAAGTTTAGAAATGGGAATTGAGCCTAGATTTCTTTTCTCTAAATCAATGAGTTTAGTACTGAACATTGTGTCTCTGATCTCAATGGGAATAAAATTTACTTGAGGTACTAGGATAAAATGCAGATTTCTGGACTACTACCTTAGAGATTCTCATCCTGCTGATCTGGAGTGGGTATCAGGAATTTGCATTTCAATGTATTCCAGAAGTAATTTTGATCTGGGTGGTTTCAGAATCGCAGTGCAAGATACACTGGGATAAAGAAAAAAATGAGCATTGAGCCTCACAGATGAATATTTGATTCCTCACTCATCACTGCCTGCCTACTTAACTGGGGCAGGACCTGCGAGCCTCTTGCAGTTCTGATGTTTTTCAGTGAAAACAGAAAATATAACAACTTGTAGAGTTGTGAGAATTAAAAAAATTAATGTGCATGAAGTTGACACCCAAATCTACTGGGCTCTTTTCTTTCTTCATATTCCCTACTTTATTGCTCATTCTACTCTATTATCATTTCCCTCTTCTGATATTACTCTCCTAAAACCATACCATAATTATTTCCATCTCAAAGTGATAACTTGTCCTTCTGCTAGTATATCTATGATTAAGATATTTTTGAATTAAACTGTCTACTTAGATTATTGGCATAAGGCAGACATTGACTCTGGTTGAAAATACAAATATTTTCTCAGTGAAAATATTTTGTGGAAATACAAATGCTTGTTTTGTTTTATAATACATGCAATATTTGGCTAAAGCTTGTGTCAGCCAACTAATGGATAACTAATTTATTGCTGAAAACAAAATAGTAATAAAATTTCTCCCATATTTTTTACATATTTAGTCTGAGGTATGTCTTGGTAATATATATCTGTTCGTATGTGTACAAGAATATGTATACTTGAACATTGTGATGGAACATTGTTTACATATAAAGTGATTTATCTTGGATCACAACCAGATGTGACAATCAATATAATCAAAGTTCTTTCTTAATAAGGAGGGTATCACCATTCATATGTTGCTTTCATGGAAAAATTCCCAGAGACAATGGATGATATATAGTGAACCTCCAGGCCACTCCATGTGTGGTGGACAGACTCTTAAACTGGTCCCATTTTTCCTGTGTGATTCTATCTGCTTCTGAGTATATGCAAAACCTTACTTCTAGTCAGTAGATTACAGCAATGATAAGATATAATTACTTGACTTGATGTTATTATATGACATAAGGTATTAACACATTGTTCTGGAGTACTTATCTCCCTTGTTAGTTTTGAAGATGTAAACTGCCATATGGTGGTTTCCTAAGATGAGCGAGTCATTTGGTAAAGAACTTCAGGCAGCTTCCGGGAGCTGAGGGCAGCTTATGGATAACAGCCAGCAAAAAACTGAAGCCTACATTTCTACAACCACAGAGAAATAAATTCTGCCAATAACCTGAGTTTGGGAGATCTTTCATTTGTTGAGCCTCAGATAAAACCACATCTCTAGCCACCACCTCGTTTATAGTCTTGTGATATCCTAAACATAGGATCCAGCTAAACTGTATCACATCCTGACCCAGACACTGAGAAAATAAACGTATATACTTTAAAGCTGCTAAGTTTGTGACAATTTATTATCTAGCAACAGGAAATATACCGCATTGCTTTATTTTCTGTTCCCTCTATATATTTGATTATACATCCTTTTAAGTCTAGACCATGTATTCAGTATTTTGCTTGTTTTAAGGGTCTTTAAAGCAAAACTTCAAGGTAACCTTCACTAATATGCAGTATACCAATATGCAAATATTCATACTAATATTGTATACTATTTTGTTATTTTCCAAATGGTTTAATATTCATTGTCTTGTTTAATTCACATATCATATGGCAAAGGCAGAAAGATAATATGCCTATCTCAAAGGTGAGGAAACAAGCTCAGTGAGTTAGAAGTGGCTCCACTAAGTCACACAGGAAGTGATCTATGGGGTTAGCAAAAGCCAGTCAAGCCAGGTCACTAATCAAAAATTGGTTGGAATAACAAACTTGGTTCACCGTTGTTTCACTTTACTATCAAACTGGCAAACATGCAGTAAAAATACATAGACCAGCTAAGGAAACCAATTAATGAACAAAATGTTCTGATGTCTTAGTTCTTCATGAATGGATACTCAAGTTTGTCAGCCAATAAGCTTAATACTAATTAAGGAACCTACCATGACAGAAAAACTTAGAATTGAAGCCTCTGCCTTTTAAACCATTTTTCTAGGGGAGTTGCTACATTAGCACTCAAGTGCCTACGTTACTAAAGGATTCCTTGCTATTTCATGCTATATAATACTGGGCTTCTTTTTCTCTGGATCATTAGATCTAAGGACTGCTTGGCCATGGCCTATCCATCCTAGTTAGGTTACTATCCTAGTGTGATGTTATTCCAACTATACGGTTTACACCTATAGAAACAATCTTTTTAAAATCAAGTGAATGGAAAAAAAATTAGTGTCTATCAACTTCTACATTTCACTTTTTAAGCTATAACTTACATTGAACATTGTTTTTCTGCATATAATTTATATGAGTCATGATTTTGAATCATTAAGTAGCTTAAAACAGTTGTAAGATTTAGAAATTTCAATTTAGTAAAAATTTACATTTTTACTCCATTTCCATATTTGAAAGATGCTTGAGTAGGAGACTGCAATTTTTTTTTACAGTGACTTTATGCCCCACTGAGCTAAGCAAGCATATGTGGTAATTGTATAAATAATTCGCTGTGCATTGTAATGGGCCACTTCAGCCTTTGTGGTTTGTATGTGGCACTCTAGGGCCTCCCAGTAGGAGAGTCACTATGCTCCTGGGAGAGGCTGTAAGTTAGTATGTTGGGTCAGCATGGTGCCATTTTAAAGGATGTCTGTACAATCTTTAGACTTGCTATGGTTTAGGTAAGAGAGTCTGGCACACAGCAGGTGAGAGTAAATTTCCTTCACTCTGATGCTGAAGTTACAGGCAGTGAGGGAGAGAAAGAGTCAATATCTTAAATGATAAAAGAAACTCAAAGACCTTCCTGACTTTGAGGTTTTATTGCTATTATCTGTGAATTCTATATAAAATAAAATAGCCTCCGCAAGCTCCTGACTAACCAAATCTTCCTTTATCAAGGTACTTTAAATAATCTCTGCTGATATTTTGGGGGTATGTGAAATTTTCTAAATATGAAAATAAAGCATATTGAGGTTTAATATGAATTTTTAACATGGCAATAAGTTGTTCTGATTCACTGAGTCAATCATTCAGTAATAATTTTTGAACATTTATTAACCAGGTTTAATATTGGGAATCCAACAGTAGAAAAAGAAAAGAGTATATGTTGTCATGTGTCAGACCTTGAGCCTTGGCCTTCTTGGATAAGATGTAAATTTTTTCCTGTTCCACTGCACATGCCAAGTGTTCCTAATAAAATATAGTCTCTGCTTGTGATGAAAGTAACATCTTCTGGGACAGGCAAGTATAATAATAACTAGACTGCAAAACTTAAAGACACATAGACACATGTAGATATATTTTTCATTTCTTATTAAATTTCTTTGCCCAATTTCTTGAGTCCCACCCCCATCTTCCAACAACTTACTTTGTGTCTTTCTTATTTTGTGTCTTCTCAATTTCCAGAGCTTAGGTCCTCAAAAGTTGAAGACCAAGAACAAAAATCTCAATCCTTTATATTTGACTTTGTGTAAAAGTTGAGGACATTTTGGTACAACGTAGCTAAGACAACATGCCATTGAGCTGTGCTGGCCTTGAAGAGAGGCCTGAGGCTGCTCAGCCTGTAAACAATCTGGTGCCTCTAAATAAGACTAGGATCCAGCCTGGCTGGGCATGGCTCAGTGGTTGAGCACCGACCTAGGATCCGGGAGATCACAGTTGGATTCCAGATCAGGGCACATGCCCGGGTTGCAGGCTCGGTCCCCATTCGGGGGCGTGCAGGAGGAGGCAGATCAATGATGACTCGACTCTCTCATCACTGATGTTTCTCTCTTTCGCCCTCTCCCTTCCTCTCTGAAGTCAATATATATTTTAAGGAAAAAAAAGAGACTGGGATCCATAAATGGTAATTGCCATATGACCTGCACCACTTTATTTTTGAGAATCAAAATAGTTTTGCTTGTTCGCAAATAAAGGGTCCATGCTGAGAGAAAGCTGTGGAAAAGTTTGGGCTGCCTTAGGAGACGTCTGAGGTACCTAAACAAATAGATGAACAGAGAGCAGAGAGAACACAGAGCGCAAATGGGACGAATCATGAGAATCTGTTCAAAGAAAGAAATGGTAAAGGAAGAACAGCAGGAAGAGCAGAGCCTAAGCCTCATTCCCTTTCCATGCCTCCCACAGGCTCACCCTGGCCCAGCTCCAGCCAAAACACGATGCTCACTTTTGATGTGAACTTTCTGGAAAAATTTTGAAAGAAAGGAGAATATCAACAATTTAATAGTATGTGGAACAAAAGATAAAAGTAAAAAAAACAAAAAGTATTTATTTACCTTTGCCTATAACAATGGCTAACATGGGGAGAACTTCAAAGAAAAGAGAACACCTCTTAAAATGTTAAAGAATGAGCCCAACTGGTGTGGCTCAGTGTTTGAGCACTGACCCATGCACCAAGTGTTCACCAGCTGATTCCTGGTCAGGGCATGTACCCGGGTTGTGGGCTCGATCCCCGGTAGGGGGCATGTAAGAGGTGGCCCATCAGTGTTCTCTCTCATAGATGTTTCTATCTCTTTCTCTTTCCCTCTCCCTCCCTCTATCTCTAAAGTCAACAAAAACATTTAAAAAAATAAAATAAAATGTTAAAGAATGAGAGAAAATAACCTAACACTGAGTACCAGCAATGTGGTACAGAGTTTCATGTGAACTGTATTATGCAATTTTAAAGACAACCCTGAGCTACAGTAATTTTTCATCCCTTTTTTTTTTTTTAAATATGGTGTGAAGGTACAGACCTGGTCAGCTCAAGATGTGCTTCAGTGATTTGAGGATTGTTTTGAGATAAGAACAAATTTAGCTGAAAAGCTCTGAAGAAACTTCTGCCCCTCCCTAGACTACCTGGAAGAACTTGCATTAAGGATCCTGCCCAAAATGAGGGGTTAGCAGAGATAACTTCATCTGACCTATCTATAGGCAGGACAAACTTCTATTTACTAAGCCTCTGCTCTTATCATTCTGCAGTGACCCTCTGAAGCTCCCAAAGCACCGTATCTCATCCCTAAGCTCGAATGTCTTAGATACCCAAGCTTCCTTTCTGTCTCTGAAGCTCTTGTTCATGTGGGGTCTCTGATTCAAGTATGTGGGGCTCCCAAACACATGTATGTGTTAAATTTCAATATTTTCTTTTGCTAATCTGTCTCTGTGTATTTGATTATTAGACCAGCCAAAATAACTTTTACGGGTAAAGTTTTTCTCCCCAACAATAGAAAATGTGAGGCTCAAGAGATTTTTGTTTTATCCTAGGTAAGGCAATAAACTGAATTTCAAGTGTGGATTTGTCTGAAGTTAACACTACCACAAATGATAAAGTTAAATTCTTTATCATTTGGCCCAGAATAGTTCCCAGAAACATATTCAGTACTCAACCTGACTCAATTTACCTACCATCTGTATTAAAAAACACATCCACCCCCACAAAATACATATTTTTAAATAGCACTGAGTCACAAATACCAAACTCTAAATTATTTATTGGGAATGTCAAGTGGTATGGCAGGCTAAGAATAAGAGAAGTTAACATAGGCTGAAATATTACAAAGAATTCGTGGATGAGTAACAAGGACAGAGCAACCTGGAGAGGGCCTGAGTGAGTCATAGTATAACAACAAAGGGAGAAAGTGATGAGTCATTTATGTCTTACATGACCAGACTACAGGAAACATGGCCAGACCACAATTAGACATTTTTAAAATCAAAAAATTAAGATTTACCAGAGCTAATAAAAGTGGTGCAGCTTTTCCAGCAATATAATTCAGCAATTAGATAACTCATTCATAAACTAAACTACACTGAGCACCTACTCTGTATGACCACAAGAAGAAATGTGTTTATGAGTAAAGAGTGTCTATCAGGGGCTCCTCACATACTCTGTATAATGGGAAAAAGAGACTGAATTCTCTCAGCTTCTAGCGCGATTCCCTGCTTGTTTACACTGTCTCAGTCAACCACAGCAGGGAAACCCTGGTTTCTTCTGTCTACCACTGGACAGAGACCTACCCCATCCAATCAGACCTGCACCATTTGGATACCTCACTTACATAAAATGGACCTAATTGGGAACCTTGCTGGAAACTTTGCTCTAAAAGAGGTCTCCCCTTTGTCTCAGGAAACATGACTCATTTTGCTACCTGAATCTGTGTCTCCCAGGCTATCGGCCTTTTTGCTCAATTAACTGCTTTTGTTCTTTGTCACGTTCTAAAATTAATTTTGGTTTATATATGTGACAAGTCTATGTTAGTCAACTGGAGTAAAAGCATGACTAAAGGACTGAGACTGCTAGCCGTCAGAGAACACTATCCAGTGAGGAGGACAAGCACATAAACTTAACTACTGAGGTGTGGTAAAGATAATAACAGAACGTGAGGCCACCAAACAAAGTAGCAACTCATTTGTACAAAGTTAGGGACAGTTTTATGGGAAAAGATAGAGAGATATGTATTAGGTATTTATATATAGATAAATGATATCTATTTCATAGAGAGATTAAGTTGCAGTCAAATTAATATGATGGGGAAGAACATTCTTGATAAAAAATATTTTAAAGAGAAAACTAGGAAATTCCTGGGTGAAAAATACAAATGTGATTTGAATCCTTGCTCTGCCACTGAGTAACGTTGAAACTTTGGACAGTTTCTTCACTTCTGAGCTTTAATTTCTTCATCTATTAAAGTGATAAATCCTCTACAAAAAAATAGTTGAGAAATAACCAGTATAATGAAAGAGCCTACTGTCTGAAACTTCACGATGACTTCCCTCCATACACGCTGCCTCCGTTCCTCTGATGTCCTGTGAGTCAACACTGAGGAAGGACACTTATTCTCCCCTAAAGGTATTTAAAAATTCTGCCCCTACTCACTGCTATGCTAGACAGACCACAGTTCCATTTTAACACGATAATTCCTTTGCTTTTAGGCTTGTTCTTCTGACTCCCTTAGGTTCAAGTAATAGCCTGGAGGAATCTTTTATATGTCATGTACAAAACAGCCACATCACACACCTTGTTTAACTTTAGCATCCCTGTATTAAGAAGTGCCAAAACATACATACTTTGCTTCAGTAAACAGTGTTGTGATAGCTAAGATACATCAGTTCTGAAGCAAAGTGAGATGCTTAAGGTACTCATTTGCATGTCAAAACCCAAATCTTGCTTCTTTCTCATTTCTACCGACAGTGATTGTGTCTACCTAATGGGAACAACCTGAAAGAGTTGTGCATTTCAATGAGTTCTCTAAATGCTTTGCTATAGCAGAGGCTGAAAATTAAAATAAAATTTTAAACATGTATCTGCCTACAAGTGCTAGAATAATAATAATGATTAAGGACCTTAGACTGCTTTTTGTTCTACAAAAGGAGCTTGACATTCATGGAGGGGGAAGAAACCACAAAAACTTTTTTACTTTATTGACAATTTCTATTGAAATCTTAGACTGCTGGGTAAACCTGGAAATCTGACAATTTTTTTTTATAGCCAGAGAGTACATTTTAAATTTTACCATCTATATGATCAAGTTTCTCTTGAAACATCTCTTTATAAAATTATTCTTATGAACAGTGCTTTGTTCATCATGCATGTTTAATTTGAAATTACAGAATTGAGTTATGGATGAAGAATCAGTCAATGAAAGAATACTAGTGGATAACCCAAAAATTCAATACCCATTCCCGACTATTATTTAATACCTCACTGACCACAGATATGACACTTTTTCCTCTGCATCTCAGTTTCTAACCTGTAAACTCTAGTATAATGGTCATCCTTCCTTGTCTATGTCAATATAATACCATTGTAATTGGCTGGTTATTAATAATAGAAAAAAAGCAAAGGGAAGGCCAGACACAGGCATATCATTTGGGCAGCTTCACCAGGAAACTGCAATTTCACACTCTCTGGGGAACAATTGGCCCATTCCCTGCACCTTACTGGGGGAAGGACTGGACAAAGGGGAAGATGGGCACATGTGCAGTTAAGTCAGGATGACATAGGGAAGGTGTCTGTCTATTAAACCTGGGAACAGAGATCATTGGCCAGAGAGAGCCGGGTCAATGCAAGCCCATAAAAATTGGGGGATACATAATCTCTGACACAAAGGAATTTTCTGTCTCTTGGCTCTCTTGGCTCTCTGGTTCCTTTGGCTTTGCTCCTGCCCATGTTCCCTCCCTAGCCATGTGGCCCTGTGGACCCCACATGGCATGGACTGATAAACTGCATCAGGGAACACAAATTAAGCTAGCCTAATGCTGGACTGGACTGTGTCTTAACATGGAGTGAAAACTCTGGACACTGGCTTTGATCTTAGCCCTACTGAAGGCAAAATGGGACTTCTTCCTTGGTGGGACAAAGGGAAATAGGACCTTGGAAACTCAGCGTTCTAATTCCACAGAAGTAAAACTTTCTACAATATCGCATCTTCCCATGGGGCCTCTGGAAATCCTCATTCCAGTGACACCCCAAGAACCCCACTTCCACTGATAATAAAGCATAATTATGCAGTTCTAAAGAGCTGGTGCAGGCCTTAAATTTTGTCACATGCAATAAAACATGATAGATATAGTTACTATCTTAAAGTAAAAATCAATAGATATTTGCTGTAATACTGAAATTATAGTTAACATAAAATTTTGCAACTGTGCATGGAGCAATTTTAGAACTATAAATGGTGTTAAAAATTGGACCAGGAATTCTCACAGTCAACAGCATTAAACGTCGGGGGTTAAAAAATTAGGTACAAGGTATTATCTTCCCCAATTAGACTAGTTAAATGGCATTAATAACTTCCTGATAATGTGACAAGAAAGGAGAAGAGTACCCCAGTAATGTTCTTGTGGAATTATCAGTCCTGTTTTTATTAGAGGATATTACTACTGGACTCTTGTTTGTTTTGCCTTGGGTCCTGAACCTGAAAACAGATCAATTGTGCATCTTGATCTAAAGTGAGGAGCTATGCTATTTTTGCATTATTTCAAACAAAATGTTTAAAAAGATGAGCTTTGAGACACTTCATCCAACATTCAATTTTAGGATATGAGGTGGCAATAAAGGGATGTTTTTCATCCTCAATTGGTAAGTCCTGAAGTGAAGCACAGAGGGGTGCTCTCACTCTCCTTGATTTGGATCACCAAATGGTGTGTACATGAGTTCTGAAAATGGAAATCATCTACTCCCATGCAACTTATCTACCATAAGGCTTTCTTCAGGCTATATTCGCTAAAATAATTTTATTATTCCACTGCCTTCACTATTCAAGCTGACTTAACTATTTTAGACAACTCTTCTGAGAAAGATTAGAAAGTTGCCAATGTGTTCATTGCTCATTACTAAAACACCCATCTGCCCTATCACCATGCTGACAAAGACACTCCTTGCCCAAACTTGAATCTGGCTTCTATGAGGCCATGACCTTGACCCTGTCCTTTGCTCATTTAGTCCAGTTTTAGCAGGAATCCTGCAGAGTCTGAGATTTAGGAAGAAACCCCTACCCTTGGTCCCTGATTAGCCTCCATATCTGGTCAGATTCCCTATTCCTTACCCTGGATACCTCATTGCCTGTCTTGAGCAAGAATCCAGTCAAGCTGAATTAGCCAGCTTCCTTCTTACCCAGGATGTTGCTCCTTAGTAATTTTTCCTCCACAAAACCTCACCCTACTCCTTGGCTATAAATCCTCACTTGTCATGCTGTGTGTAGAGATAAGCTTCATCTCTCTCCCTTGCTGAAAAAACCCCCATTGCAGTAATTTCTATTTAATAAATTCTTTCTTACCATCTTTAACCAGCGTCATAAGTAGTTTTCATTAACACCTTCCCGCAAAAATTTTTAAGTCAAAAGCAAATTTCAATCTATATGCTATAGATAGTATTAAGTCATTGTTTATTCCCAAGCTTCTGCTTAGAAACCCTTTCATTTTTTTAAAAACATCCTTGTCTTGCTGTGTCCATCAATCCCAAATTTTTCATGATGGTGATGATGTCTGTACTCTTTACATAACGTGGGCACTCTAGGCTCCTGGCTGAGAATTGGACTACATATTATGCTAATAATCTTTCAGTTTTTGTTTCTATTGCAGTGTTTATTAAATTTGTTCTGAATCACAAATACTGCTGTGCCAACTCTGTGCCATCCAATTGATCCAACAAATGATCACCCAACAAAAAGAACAGGAGAACAACACTATGGAACAATCAGCTCCGGAAACTTGACATGATCTTGCCATCTTATGTAGCAGTGAAGCCCTGTCCTCAGGTATTAATGGTTTAGTTTGACCTCAGGGTTAAAAAGAAGAAGGCCCTGAGAACCCAAACCATTTATACCCGTGCAGCTTATATTTACATGTTTATGTTTATGTCTTAATATTTGATGTTCTTCATTTAAAACAAAAATAAAAACATAAAACCTCTATTAATCCCCCGTCTTAATCAACCTGACTTTAAAACTCTTGCTTGGAAAGATAAAAGTTGTGGTAACTTTATTTTTCATGTCAAGAACTCCACAAAAACCCATTTAACCTAAAACAAATAAATTTTAAAAAATATTAAAATGCCGTTCAATCTTTAAATAGATGGCGTCAACCAACCCTTTACTTTCCAAGGATCTTTGTAACTCTTATTTCAATACCCCCCACCTTGCTATTTCTACTCCTCCTCAACTATTATATCGTTATCTTTAACCAATCTTAAAGCCAGCCTAAAGACGGAAAGATGACCTACCTTAAATAAGAATTTCTCATAAGTTTGCTAATTTTGCCTTCCATACTCAGAGATACTACTAAGACTTGGTGAAGTCCATATTCTCTTACTGTGAAAGAGTAATCTCAGCCTTGTCTTATTAGCAGGTTCTATTTCAGGGACCTGGAATTCAACAATCTTTTATTGCACTTTTTCTCTGGTTTTAGTGAGGTATTTTTAATCTGGCTGGATTGGTAGTAATAAACATCACATTATAGTTCTATGGGATTATGAACGTGGCCCAGTTTAACACACGTTACCAACCGTTATCTAAGTCTGGAATGGCCTTCTATCTGATTTCCCCATGCTCACTCCCATGGGTCTCTTTATACCAGGTGGGGAAAAAGTAGGTTTATAGGTGTGTGCATGTAAAATAATACAATGATTAATACAAGAATAAGCTCACAACTGTAAACCTACTTTTTCCACGCCCTGTATATCCCCTTATCAGAAAGGGCCTCCACCACCATCTCCTTGCTATCTCTTTACCCTCATTTATTGTTCCTCATGTTCTTTATTACTATCTCAAATATTTATTATTCAATTATTTATTTTCTGACTCTTGCCAACTAAAGGTAAGCTTGGAAATAATAGAAGGCTTTCTGTTGTATTTGCTACTATAATTCTAATATATAGTACAGGGTCTGATGCAAAGTAAGAGTTGAATATGATGAATAGATACAAGAATGAATTATGTGGTAAGTGATAAGAAAATGGGTACAGTGTCTAGAAACAATTTTTACTATGGAGTAGAGGTTAAATAGGCGGAGGCAGAAAAGAGGGTGATAGATCAGGAGAGCGAGATTTAAATTTGAAGGACCTAGAGGGTATTATCCTAAGTAAAATATCAATCAGAGTAAAACAAATATATGATTTAACTTAACTGTGGAATCTAAAGAGCAAAATAAACAAACGAACAGACTGATGGTTGCCAGAGGGGAGGGGGGTTGGGGGACTGGGTGAAAATGGTGAAGAGATTGAGAAGTACAGATTGGCAGTTACAGAATAGTCATGGGGATGTAAAGTACAACATAGGGAATATAGTCAATACTGTGATAACTATGTATGGTGCCAGGAGTGTACTGGAAATATTGGGGGGAACACTTTGTAAAGTATCTGTTTGTCTAACCACTATGCTGTACACCTAAAACTAATACAAAATAATATTAAATGTAAACTGTAATTTTAAATATTTTTTAAAAAAAACCTTTTCCCTAAATAAAGGCATGATAGTGTTTGTGTCCAAAAATGCTGTTACTATGGTATGTATATGGATCCCTTAATATTTATAATTGATTCCTTAAGATAAAAAAATATTAAATGGCAAATAAATTATATGACCTTCATTTTGATTGATGATCCTGTTCCTAATTAGTACACCACATAATATATTGAAGTTTTTTATTGTCTTCATTTTCAAAGAAATTATAAACCTCTTAGGCAATTTTAATTTTGTCTCTAATTGAAAATTAGATCATATTACACAGGATTCTTCACAAATTATATTGTCCTTAAAAAGAAGTGTAGATTCCTTCTGTAATTAATAAACTCATAAATGAATAATGTGAATAAATTTGAAAAGCTGAGAAACAATATTGCATTTCTTGATATGCCAAATATTTGAGAGAAAAAATACTATATTCAAATGTTGTTATTATTGTTATATTTCCTCTTATTTAATGTTCTAATTCTTAGCATGTATGAAAATTCTTATACAAGTTAACTAAAGAGGACAAATCAAAGATTATTCTTAAACAAAAGTAAAAACTTAAAATTACATTGGGATATATTGTAATAGACATATACACTGGCAAGTTTTGTTTTCAAATTTTTGTGTTGAAATTAAAGATGTTTTCATGAAGTGGGAAAATAAAAGTAAATATTTTTCATTGTAAAGTTGATATAGATGTTCAAAGTTAAGATTGTAGATATAAAAAGATTAAAAGTTTTCTTTTCCAACTCACCGAGATATACTACATCAAATGTAAAAATAAAAATAATTAAATATGCACATTTGAAAAATGTCCCTATGGACCAGAAATAGAAAATACCAGTAGCACAGGCTTAAGCTCTATAGGGAGTTGTTTGTGGGAAGCCAAGGACAGGAAAGGATCCCATTGCTCACAAATTGAGGTCAAATTCCATCTTCATGTGGTAAGAGATTAAGACTGCATATTTCACGTGCAATTTAGAGGGCTGGGAAGACAGAACATGAATTAGTGTTAGAATATTTTGCCCGCCTGCCTGAGTTTGTAGCTAGAGATGCAAACCTGTGTGTGACTGAGGGCAGAAACACAGCCATGCATAGGTGACTGGGGCATGAGTTGTTCTGCGTGTGGTTAAAGAATAACATATCTTGGTTGGTTGAGAAATCAAAATTGATTAATTAATATAAATTATTTAATACCATATGGCCTAATGGTCTTTAAACATATATTAGGAAAATATCTTTAAATTAGAAGCTCATAAACAAGAACTACAAGGCACACGAGTAAACTAACAAGTTAGTCAAAAGAACCATCCATTAAAAAATAGGATCAATATAATGATTTGAAAACCTTTTAGATAACTATATTTAAATTTTAAAGTGGTAAAAAAGAAATCAGTATTAGTGATTCAGAAAGAGAAGCTTATGAAATAAAACCTTTTGGCTATAAAAACTGACAACTACCTAAATGACAACCTATAGTACAATGAACACAAATTATGATATATTCAGAATATTTTCACTACAGAATACTATACAATGATGACTTATTATGCAATCCTGAAATATAGAAAAGGGCAATTCTTTGGGTCATGATAATATTGTGCTTTTTTGGTTTAGGTGTACATTATATGCATTTTTATTTTGGGTAAATTCATCAATCTTTATTATTATAATATGTGTACATTTTTAGAATTATACCTTAATAGCTTTTAAAATATTTTAAACATGTAGTTAATATTTAGAATCATAACAACATATTAGGAAAACAAAACGTAGTCACTGAAATTATAAAGGCAGTAAGTGGTTTAGTTGAAAGACATGAGACATCTAAATGGGAAATTAGCACATTAGCAGTAGACTCTTGCACCATCCTTACCATGTGCCAGGCAATGTTCTAAGCATGTTATACATTAACGCTAATCATTAAAACAAACTTTTATTATGCTCGTTTTGCAAGTAAAGAAATTAAAAGATATGTTGAAAGCACTTGGTAATTTTTAAAGAGACAGGTGGAGTCTAAACTCTTTCCTAGGTTTTCTGGTACCGGAGTTTATGCTCTGAACAACTAATCTTTATTTATTGTTCTACATCTAGAAGACTTAACTAGGAAATTCACCACAAACAAAGAAAGAAGCTTTATGCATATTTTCAATCAACTAAAATGCATTGAGTACCTGCCATGTGCCAACCACTGTTCGTCACTTGGGATGAATTAGTGATGACAAAAAGAAAAAAAAAGACCAATATCTCTGTCCTCATGGTGTTCATGCAATTTGATAGAAAATACGAAAGAGCAATAAAAAGACATTAATTGAATCATCCACAGGTGAGAATTCAAAATTCAGATCCTCCCACAGTAGTCTGACAGCATTTTCAGAAAAAGAAAACAGGGAGAATGCTGCTAAGGGAGGAAAAATTAGAAAGTATATGGGCTGAGAATTTCCTAGAACATTAGAAAACCTTACATTTGTAATTGTTAATAACAAAATTAGTGATAAGTTTTTAATGACAAAATCAGTGATACTCTTAGATCTTCATCATGTTACACACTTTTCTCCCCAGCCTTCATGCAAATATTTGATAGATTTAATTTTATGTAACTTTTAGTTTGGGGGCCAATTTTGAGTGGTATTATTTTCCAAATGATATTTAATTGTTTATTTATAATGAATGTGAATTAATTGAATATTACTTGTCTGTCAAGCCATTCTACTAAACTCTAAACTCTTACCAATTCTAATATACTAGTAATTGCTCCATAGATTCGCTTGTATTTTATATGTAGACCATAAAAATTCTCGAAGAACAATTGTTAGTTTCTCACTCTCCCCCCCCCCCCCCCCATTGCATTGGTAGGTAAGAAATAAGTTTATTATGCTTTTTGGCTATCAAGAATCTTTGAAAAGTCCTATTTCATTTGGAGAATTTTTTACCTTCTTCCTCACTAAGGTACACACAAATAATTTACTTTCCTAGCATAAGTGAAGCCATACTCAAGGAAATAAATTAAGCTCTTTAAATCTGACATGAATTTATTAGATATTTAAATATATTAAACCATAATTTATATACAACAACATGCATTGATTATAGAGGTCAATGAGTTTTAGACAAATATTTAAAACCATGTAGCCACCACACCAATCAAAATAATTTCCATCACCAAAAAAAGTTTCCTATGCAATAAATTCACCAGACTTCCAGTTCAGCATATGATTATATGATTAACATTCAATATAGATTAATTTTGCCTGTACTAGAAGTTTATATACATGAAATTGTGCAGTGTATTCTCATTTGTGTCTGGTTTGATTTCTTTCACTCACATAATATTTCTGAGTGTTAACTGTTTTGTCACATGTATTAGTAGTACATTTAATTGCTGAACAATATCGCTATTTGGATATATTACAATCTGTTAATCCATGCACTGTTTCTTGAACATTTTAGTTGTTTCTAGTGTTTGGCTACTATTAGTGAAGCTTTGTGAACACTTTTGTACAAGTTTTGTTTTTTGACAGCTAAAAAAATTTACCTTGGGAGTAGAATTTATCTAGGAGTAAATGAGTTTGGTCACATGGTAAGTATATGCTTAACTATATAAGAAACTGACAGCTTGTTTTCCACAGTAACTATACAATTTGACGCTCACCCTGGCAATCTATGAATGCCAGTAACTTTGCGTCTTGGTCAAAACATGATATTGTTTCTCTCTTAATATTTAGCCATTCTAGTTAACAAACAGTGAAAACTAATTGTGTTTTTATTTTCCCGATGACCAAATTCTTCAGATAGCTCATTCTTTTTAGCTTTCAGTGAGTCTCCTCTTATGGGTTGTCTTCTGCCTATTATAACTGTCTTCATATTCTAGTTTTATTTAGAACTTTGTTCTTTCAGGAAAATATTTGGGAATTTGACTTCAATATACTAAAATGTAAAAGTCACTGCCTAACTCAGGTTTCTCTAGAGAAATTTGTCTTTTAAGATATTTATATATAACGTGGTATGACAGTACAAAAATAATTATTATTGTAAATAGTGCAGCTATGAACATAGGGATGCGTTATTCTTTATGATTGACAATAGCTAAGTCTGGAAACAGCCCAAGTGCCCATCAGTAGATGAGTGGATAAAAATGCTGTGGTACATATATACAATGGAATATTATGCAGCTGTAAAAATAAAGGATTCCTTACCCTTTGGCACAGCATAGGGGGACCTGGAGAGTATTATGCTAAGTGAAATAAGCCAGTCAGAGAAGGACAAGTATCACATGATCTCACTTATATGTGGAATCTAATGAACAAAATAAACTGATGAACAAAATAGGTCCAGAGGCCTGGAAACATGGTACAGACTGAGGGATCTCAGAGGGAAAGGGGTGGGAGGACAGGAAGAAATTGCCTAAAGAATTTATATGCATATATACATAATCCATGGATCCAGACAATACTGTGGTGAAGGCCTGGGGTGGGGCAAAAACCAGGTAGAGTGGGGCAATGGGTGATATCTGTAATGATCTCAACAATAAAGATAAATTTAATAAAAACAATGGTTGAGAATGTCCTAAAATTGAAGACAAGCAGAGTCCTGATAGTGAAGGAGCACCCCAAGTAATGACCTGGAATAATAACTACAATTCTGTACACAATGTTGTGAAACTAAACATATAAACAAACATTTATAACAGCAATCATTAAAGAATATATTACAACTAAAGTCTTAACAGCGCTAGTAACATCAGACTTCTCACCACATTCCGTGTCCATACAACTGTTGAGTAGTGTCTTTAATGTGTTGAGGGTAAACAACTGTCAAAGTAGAACTATATATCCTGTGAATAGACTGTTCACGGGTGAGGGTGAAATGGGGACATTCAAACACAGGAAAACAGTATTAATCACAGATCATTATTTAAGGAGATTAAAAAACAACAACAATGAATATAGTGTAATAAAATTAAATCCAGAAGGAAAGAGTAGGATGTAATCAGTGAAGGTGAATAGAGTAATTGGTAAACATGTTGATAACTCAATATAATGATTGTCATTACTGTTGATTAATAATTTAATTATTATTTTGAGTGATTACATTGTGGTAAGTAAATACAAGTTCAAACAAAAAATTATTTTGATTTTGTTTTTATTCCTACTTCTAATTTCTTCATGTGTTTACTTTATATAGTATAAAGGAAAATCTTATACTTTTGGAAGCAACTTTGTTTTGTTTTTCCTAAAAGGGTGCGGGTTGTTTGTATAGGACATTTTGATGAAAACAGAGGTTTCTGAAACCTTAAGATAAATGTAGGATGTGTTCAGTAACATGGAAAACAAAGGATCATAGTCCTTACTTACACTTGAATAAAATATTCCAGAAGGATAAGATGGCTGTGGTGTATTCAGAATAATAGGAAAAATAACCATATTTGATGTATTTTTTTATTGATACAAGTATGTATAAGGATAAATGAGTTGAGATATCTCATAAATTGTAGCTTAGAATAGTATATGCAGCACATGCTCATTCTGGCTACACCACAGTGGATGGGTGAAGAAATTAATATCAATGTAATTTTTGAAATATGAAGTTGTAGATTTATGAGAGGAGCTAGGTCAAATGTGCTGAAATGGAAAAAGCCTTTTCCTCTGGAACTATTAAACTACACCAAGATGGGTACTAACCTTCCCACCATGTCCTCTACTGTGCATCGATCTTGTCCTTGAGAAATAAACTTTATAAAATGAAAACTCAACACATTTTCATTTGATTTATAGATAGCTTTGTATAGTACATGTGGCTTGTTTTGCTGACACGGTTACCTATCTACCAGATATTTAACTTAACTCTCCTCTGATATTGTTTCAAAGAGGTTCCAAAGAATCCCTCCAATATTAGCATCTGAAATCTCTAATAAAATGGTTAACACAGATATCAAGACTCAAACCCCTGAAAATTTTATAGTTTAAGTACTAAGGTATTCAATAAAGCAAAGTACATGTACTTGCTGGTCTTACGAATCTGTAATGTATTCTTTGAAATAATTCAGTCTGTTTGGTCTCTTAACTCTGTCTCATAGAATTATCTACAGGATTATTATACTTTACTTGTACTTCCATGGTAGTGATTTCTTAGCACATTTTAGGAACTCCCTCTGTTTTGTTAGAGATTTTTACAAAACGGAGTCAAGAATATATTCTAGTATTAAGAACATCTGAAAGGGACTCAGATTAATAGGCTTGTTTCCCCACTGCAGGTAAAAGTGAATGAAACCACAAATAAATGAGAACACCGCCACGTACTCGTACTCCAATACACAAGTACATCGTAAGTATTTAATGCCAAGATTGATTCTACAATACCTAGCATTTTATTTGGCATCGCCAATGTTTTCCAGAGTAAGAACTGTTCCAAGTTCCATATGATTTCACTCATCTGGAATCTAATGAACAAAATGAAGTAACAAGCAAAATAGAGACAAACTCAGAGAGAGAGCAGGCTGACAGTTGTCAGGGTGGGGAGAGAGAGGGGGGAGGCATTGAGTGAAAAAAGAAAAAACGAAAACTCATGGCTGCTGACAATACTCTGGTAGGGGCTGGGGAGGTGGAAAGTAGAGGAGGGTAGGTGGTGATGGAAGGAGACTTGACTGGGTTGGTCTGCACACACCATACAGTGCACAGGTGATGTGCTGTGGAACTGTGCACCTGAAACCTGTAGAATTCTGCTAACCAGTGTCACCCTAATGAATTTAATAAGGAAAAATATATAAAAAATAAAAATATTGAAAACAGAGAACTGTTCTATTTTATATTGGCATTAAGTGAAAATGTGTCTTCCCCCGAGTTTCTGTCCGCCACTCTTTCATACATAATTGAAAGTGATCTAACGGCATATTCTTGAGTGTTTGTTGCCACCAAAACAAATAATGCAAAGCACCATGGGGAATAACATGAATCTGTGGGTAAAGGTGAGTGTTTCTAAACATCAGCCAGTGTTTGCAGAAAAATATTGCCACCTGCTATCGGTATATAATTAGTTGTGATTGCAAACATGTGCAGGTATAATCATTTCTCTTTGCCAAAAGTTTAACGCTATTTTGGCATTTATTAAAAAATGTGCCGGATGATCAAACAGCTGTAATAAATGAGGGAAAGCAATTTGGAATGCACACCTAGTTATTGTGAAAAAGGCTAGATTTCATGATAGTTCAGTAAAAAATACTTTCACTAAGTATGATGTAAGAGATTCTAATATAGCTAGGTTCTCACACTTAGGGAGCAGGGAAAACTGGCGAAGTCAACACAAGTAGACATTTCTCTTCACTTAATCCCACAGCTATTTATGTGAGTGCTTCTACTTTAAGCACATATGCTCCAGAAGATGAATCTTAAAAACACAAACAAAAACTAGGCAACATTGAAGCTTCACCACATAATTGTGACTCTAGTAATGAAGTGAATCCGTGAGTTTTCTTTTTGTTTGTATATGTTTCCCATATTTAATATAAAAATAGCATTATGACAACTGAAAAAATTATCCTACTTCACCACTATCTTTCCTTTTTTCCCTCCTCAGACCTTACATAAGCACTCTCAGAGGAGTCCAATTTTTAGCTATTTTGAAATGGCGACATTTCAAAAATCCTAGAGCTTTGTTGTTGTGGGCTAGATATTATCCTCTAAATAACAGGATTGCAGTGAGCTGGAACGATCCCCTGCAGTGGATGTTTTAGCTAATAGTCTATTCCCCGAAGCCTGGTTGGAAATGCATCCAGCTGTCAGGGAAATCCAGAGATTATATCTGAGGTTTTGTATTGTCTAAGTGTCTACATTGTCTATGCCCAGGTAGAAGAAGAGATATCCTTCTTGATATCTTCTGGTTTTTAACAATTTCCTCACTATGATTAGAAGAGTAGAAATTCAGTAATGAGTTTTTTGGATATGAATTTAGTGTGCTACCCAAACGAGCATTTTAATTGAATTCTTCCTGGATTAGTGAAATGGGCTTAAATATCAATGTGCCAATGGGTTTCCTCTGGATACTGAATTTCCTGAGATTTAACATGTTTAACCATAGAACAAGTGACCATTTAAAGAGATCTTATAACTGAGATGTAAGCACTTGATCTAGAACTGGACAATTTTTTTAAAAATCCAACATTTAACCTGTATTTGGACTACTACCCACCTGTACCATGCAGCAGAAACTTGGGGGAGACAAATCAGTGCCTACTAGAGATAACCTTCCTCTATGTGATTTCTCAAATATAGTTGCCGTAACTATTTCAACAAATATTTATTGGGCTCCTGCTATGTGGCAGGCATTGTGTAAGAAACTGGGGTTACACCTGTAAATAAGATACACATTGTCCCTGACTCTGTGTAACTTGGATTTAATGAAGAACATTGGTTTTAAAGATATAATTTCATGATCAATTGATTACACTTGTGATAATTCAAATGCTAAGCATAGGGTGTATGGGTATTTATTATAAGGGGACCAGATTCTGTTTCTTGGGAATTGGGGAAGGCTTTTTCTGGGTTGATAATGTTCCAGCTGAATAGTGAAATAGGATTGAGGAGGCATCCAGGTAAACATGAGGGCAGTAATCCCTAGAAGGATGCCTAGTATCTAATGAAAGAATTTTGGTTAGGCAATAATAAAATACAGTTAGCTAAATAGGGTGGGGACTCACAGATACAGATATTAAAGGATGTTCTAAGACAGCTCTCTGACATATATTCCATATTGTTCTCAGTGGAATATCACATCCTGAAAAGAAAAGAGCTTTGAAATAAAACAGATATACACTTGCATGTTACCTATTCTCCTTACTAGTTCTGTTACCTTGGGAAACACCTATCCTCTCACACTTATTAAGGTTCAAAATAGACTGTTTATAGGGTGGTTGTTTAGCAATAATCTGAGTCAGGTTCTCCAACAGAAAGTGTTTGGTAAGGGGCTGATATCATTAATGGTACTATTATTAATACTCTTACTTAATGTCAAGATGTCACTTCAGAGCAGTGCACAAAACTGAAAGTTGAAACTGCTTTCTTCTGCTCCTGTTATTGAGGAAATGTGAACAATGAATTTATTTTTGCATATTTGAAATCCTTTCCCACATGCCCTTTACATACAAGTAATATCCTCATATGTTTCTTGACTCCACTTTGTTACTGTAGGACTTTTTGAAGGACTCTTTCTAACCTGGATAAGCAACAAGAATCCTGTCTCTTGAGGGGTACATAGCTATGAGGAATGCAGAAAAGGTTCCGGGCATTCCAAATTGTGAGAGATTTTGTAAAATTCAATCCTCTTATCGATCTATTGTTCAGTGATTGGTCTTGTAGAATGCAAGTCTGCTTTGCTTTTCATAGTAGACATATGCAAAGCACCACTAGAGGCCATGAGACACCTCTGTAAAGAAACAGATCTGCATTCCAATTAGCAACTTAAATGACAAGCAAAAGTTTGTGATGACAGCTGGAGCAAATACATTTTTCAGTGAGGTTTTCAAATTTGGAGGGAGGAAAATGAAATACATATTCTTTTTTATGTTTAAGTTTCTATGGAAACAACTTTATAATTTCATAAAGGATCATAAAGCAGTTTCAAACTATGAAGTGATGATAGGTACAGTTTTTCTTATGAGATAATATCTCTTATTGAGAGATAATATGACAAGAAAGTCATCAGAGTAAGTTTAAATGAATAACACAATTGTATTCAGCCTTAAAGCAGTAGGCCATGAGACAGATTTTATAAAATTATAACAAATAATTATAAGAAAAACATAGAATTAACTAATAGGAAAAGGCAAGCTGTTTTGCAAATCGATCTTCTACTATTTGAACGTTAAAAAAAAAAAAATCCCCTTGAGACAACATGGATGGACCTGGAGAGTATTATGCTAAGTGAAATAAGCCAGTCAGAGAAAGGCAAATATCACATGACCTCACTTATTTGTGGAATCTAACAAACAAAATAAGTTGAGCAACAAAATAAGTCCAGAGACATGGAGGCATGGAACAAACTGAGGTATCTCGGGGAGAAGGGGGTGGGAAGAGACTGACCAAAGAACTTATATACTTATATGCACAGTCCATGGACACAGTGTGGTGAAGGGGCTACGAGGAGGGGAGCAAAAGGCAGGGTTGGGGGAATAGGGGCATCTGTAATATTGTAGTTTCCTTTAAAATGAGAATTTGTATCAACATGATACATGTGCAAATGAATGCAAAAATTTAATTCTAAATCTTTGACTTTAACTTCTGAATCTCAATTATAAATTTACCCGGAGGCTTATTTGTAGCTACTTGATTTTCAAAGCTTTAAACTAGATATGCTTTAATTGTGGTGATTATATTTTCATGTTGAAAATCTAAAATATAAGCCATTTTGTTGACAAATGAATGCCCATAAAAACTAGCAGGGAAACCTACTGAAAAAGAAAATCTGAATTCATTAAGTCTTCCACATCAAGGGAGAATATAACTTGATAGTAATATTTCAGAGGTATCCTGGAGCAGCTCTTTACAGGTTTTTTTGTGTCTAGGGTCAAGTGATTTAGAGCAGGTCTTCGATAGTGGGAGCTTGTTTTTCTTGGGGGGGGGGGGCAGTTGTGAGTTCCAATTTTACAGTTTTGTCATGCAGAACTGTAGTTTTTCCACTTTTTTTTTTTTTTAATATATTGTTATTGATTTCAGAGAGAGGAAAGGAGAGGGGAGAGAGAGATAGAAACATCAATGATGAGAGAGTCATTGATCGAGCCCGCAACCCGGGCATGTGCCCTGACCGGGAATCGAACGCCCACCGCCTGGATCCTAGGTCGATGCTCAACCGCTGAGCCACGCCCGGCCAGGCTCCACTTTTCTTCTTTCTCCTTCATAAATGAATTGCCAAAGGGTACTTATTCCTTCCTTTTTGTCTTTCATTTCTCTTCTAGAATCTGTATTTCTAAGACAACTTTTGTCTTACTTCTGCACCTTTAAAGTGTTCCTGCCCTTAAGTTACGCCTGTTTGGTCCTGGCTGGGTGGCTCAGTTGGTTGGCGTGTCATCCCATGCACCAAAAAGGGTGAGGGTTCAATTCCTGGTTAGGGCACATACCTAGGTTGTGGGTTCGATCCTCACTCTGGGCAAGTACTGGAGGCAACTGATCAATGTTTCTCTCTCTCACTCTCTCTCTCTCCCTCTCTCTCTCTCTCTCACACACACACACACACACCCCTCCTCCCCAATAAAAAAATATATCCTCAAGTGAGGGTTAAAAAAAATTATGCATGTTTGTTTAAATAACACATATTTTAAAATTTATTCTGTATGTCTGTATTTATGCCCGGACACTTGTATTTTGGAATTTTCAAATTTAGTGTGAACTTAATCATTCTGACAGGCTTTTCATTTTCTTAATTTTTATTGTTGACACTATTACAGATGTCCCTATTCCTGCCCTGCCCCCTTTGCCCATCTCAGCTCAGCCCTGCCTCCCCTCCCCTCTGGCCATTCTCATACTGTTGTGTGTCTATGGTTAGGCATGTATGTTCTTTAGCTAATCCCTTCACCTTCTTTCATCCAGCCCACCTCTCACTTACCATAATAATCCCTATGTCTATCCATGCTGTCCCAAAACGTAAGATTTCCTTTTTTTTATGCCCGTGTAGTATTCCATTGTGTAAATGTAACAGTTTTTTATCTACGGATGGGCACTTGGGCTGTTTCCAGATCCTGGCTATTGTAAACAATGCTGCTATGAACATAATAGTGCGTATATTCTTTCTGATAGTGTTTTAGGATTCTTAGGACACACTTCCAGAAGTGGGGTTGCTGGGTCAAAAGGTTCTTCCATTTTTAATTTTTTGAGGATACCCCATACTGGTTTTCCACAGTGGCTGCACCATTCTGCATTCCCACCAACAATTAAGTTTTTCAGGACGTGATAGGATTTTCAAAGTTCCTTAATGACAATGCGACTAAAAATGGGTGCCATTGTAACTGGATGTTGAAATTCCCAGGTTGAGAATACAAAAATAAAATTGTATTTCCACTGTCAGAGCTGTATTTCCCTGGCTTAAAGAACTTTAAATCATCCTAAAAATAAACACAACGACAAAGAAAAAAATTTCATTTGTAGGTTTCAAAGAGACTGAAGCTTGGACTGCTGTCCATAACCAAACTTTACAATTTTATCATCATAATACTGGTGACAGGTGAGACCTGTACCAGAGACACACTCAGCAATTTTAGTAAATATACCATATACCTTTTATTACAATCATACAAATGTCCTAAGAGTGCCAAAAATTATCCTTATATAATTTATAACTAGATTTTCTATATCCTTACCAATTTCTTATTTACTTTTTCTATAAATATTTAGAGAAGGTGCTGAATTCTATAGCTGTGATGATGAATTTGTCTACCTTCTTGCAATTCTATTTTCACTTCATGTGTTCTGAAGTTTATTAGAAAAGCATTTCCTGTTGATGAACTTACCCCTTTAACATTAAGTAACTTGTATCATGAGTAATATTTATTTCTCTGGAATCTATTTTGTTTGATGTTAGTAATACCACTTCAACTTTTTTGTGATCAGTGTTAATATGTAATGCCCTTTTCTATTCTTTTACATTTAACCTAATTGTGCCTTGAATTTAAAATTTTGTAGGTGCCCTATAGTTCAATCTTGCTTTTTTGTACATCTACTAACCTCTCCCATTTAACTGAGGTCTTTAGACCATTTACATTTTATGCAATTGTTAATATTTTGGGGTTTGCATCTACTTTTTTTTATTTGTTTTCTATTTGTACTATTTATTCACTTCTCTTTTATTTTTTAAAAAATATATCTTTATTGATTCCAGAGAGAGAAAGGGAGAGGGAGAGAGAGAGAGAAACATCGAACCCTGATTGCCTGGATCCTAGGTCAGTGCTCAACCGCTGAGCCACGTCCGGCAGGGCAACTTCTTTCTCTTTTAATGTCTACTTTTAAATAATTGAGTATCCTTGTGATTCCATTTTATCTATTTTTAGCGATTATTACCTAGTACATATAATCATTTTAGTGGTTTGTTTTGGGAGTAATTATTCATCTTATATATAATATAATGTACCTTCAAATAATATCAGTTCCCACATAATGTAAGAATCTCAAAATATTTTAATTTTCTCTTTTCTTTTGACAGTCACACTATTGTTAACCATCTTATACCTGAATATGTTATAGACTTCATGATACATTCTCATTTATTTTTGCTTTAAGAAATTATTCCCAATATTAAGAGTTGCTAAGAATAAATATGTTTAAGCTTTACTTAACTCATCAATTCGACTTTTACTGATACTATTCCCACATCACTGGACATGTACTGGAAAACACGAACAAAGAAACTTTAGTATCTTTATTTAAGAAATGAGTCCTCTACACATCATATATGTGGACTAAAAATAAAATAGCTTAACTTCTCTGAAACTCTTTTACAATTTTTCCTTATATAAAAAAATGTAATTTTTTTAAATCAGGGTGTTATTTACTTATATGGGATAGCACACAACACATTGCCTGAACAATACTTGACATGTAAAAGTCACAAAAATTGATTTGTTTGCCATAGCGCTAAAGAAATGCTTCCTAAGCAAGATGAATCCATAAATTGAATCTTTTGCGATATGAAAAGAGCCTTTCCAGTCCAGACACAGTTATATAGATATAAAACCTGCAAATCACACAAGTGTAAAAAAACAAAAAAAACAAACAAAAACTCTGAAAGGAGGCAAGTGCAATGCTTTGAATAAATAAAACAGGGCATCTTATGTCCAGCAACCCAACAGAAATAGGCAATACAAGCCTGATGTTTCCAGACTTACAAATCTAGAAACAGAAGGCCACCCTTGGACCATCATTTTTCTCCAGATTAAAAGAGGGTCTTACAATGATACTAGGCCAAATCTGCATATTAAACCTAAACAGAGTGACTGCCGGTTAAGCAACTTAACAAGCCTCAGAGTTTAATATTATAGATAATATGTCTGAGATACAGTAACAAAAATACATATAACAACAGAAACCAAGAATCAAAACTTACGAGAACTGACACCAATGTTTAGATAAATCAAATGTTTGGATTATCTGAAAAAGCTTTTTTTTTTTTAAAGGTGGCCGTTAAAAAAATTCATCAATTACAAGTTATCTCCAAACAATAAAAAACAAAAAATCTCTGCAAAGAAACTGAAATTATAAAAAATAACCAAATAAAATTATAAAACAAAAAGTGCAATACTCTATTTAAAATTGTGTTGGATAGGCTCAATATTAGAGTGGTAATAAGAGAACCAAAGAATAATTAACTTGAGCGATAGATGAATGGAATTTAAACAATTTGAATAACAGAGCAAAAGGGGAAAAAAACAATAAACATAGCTTCACGAACCTTTAAAACCATAGCAACAATAATTTATACCAAATTGCCAGAAAAAGAGGAGATAACGGGTCATAAATACTATTCAATTAAGTAATAGCCAAAATTTTTCAAATTTGGGAAAAGACACAAACCTACAGAGTCAAGAAGCTGATAAAAATCCAAATGGGTGGAAAACAGAAGAAATCTATTCCAAGGCCTGTCGAAATTAAATTTCTGAAACACTTGAAAGCTTCCAGAAAAAGGACACCTGACCTATGGTGAACACCACAGTGAGTGAAGGTGGATCTCCTGCCTTAAAGCAGGAAGGCCAAATACGCCCCAATATTTTTCAAGTTCTAAAAGAAAATATCTCTCACCCCAGAACTCTATATTCAAGCAAACCTATTTTCAAGGAAAAAGAATAAAATAAAGTCAGTCTCATACAAGGGAGCTTTCCTGTAGCAACCTCCCCTGACAGATTAGAAAAGAGTTTCTTTGAGCATGAAGAAATCGATTTTTTAAAATGTAAACTAGACATCCAGTTCGGGTTTAACACGTGAGGAGCTTAGAATCACCACTACGTCTTAATGAGAAGTAAAAAAACCTGAACAGAATGAAAGAAAGAAAAATCACCCACAAAAGCATCTCTTCATACATCCATCAGAAAGAGGTGCCAAAGGGCAAACTGCTGCCCCCCCAAACTGGAGAGACAGACAGGCAGACACAAATCGTACAAATTATTAGAGCCGAGCTTATCAGAGCAGCAACTCACCGCAGACGCCTTCGTGTGAGCCAGCGCCGGGTAAGAAAACGTGAACTACAATTGACAAATGGCCAGAGGCACAGCGTGTGTATAGTCGGAGAGCTTAAAAATCCAGCGAGAGAAGCCAAGGGTCACCACTCTGTCCGAACAATAAGTAAAAAAGCTGAACAGAGTGAACAATCAACTCTTCTCGGATCTGTCAGAGGTGAAGACACAGGGCCAGTCGCCGCCGTCAAGATGAAAGAGGCAGATGTGCAAATCTAGAGGCCCGACTTGCTGGAGCAGAGGCTCAGGGGCGCCAGCGCCCTGCGAACAGCAGCAGGTTCAGGAAACCTCAGCTAGAGTTGACCAACTGCCGCTGTCTCAGGGAGCATAGAGCTCTGCGAGTTAAAATCTCCAGAGGCATCCCATCCAGGAGGGGCCCCCACGATACTGAGATTTATCTGCAGGACTTTGACCAGACTCTCAGTCAATTTGAGGAAACACTTCTCATCACGCTTCAGTCAGGGGCAGGGGAAAGGAACCACTAATGACATAGACCAGAGATGAGCTATCCAGCCCTGAAAAGACATGGAAGAAGCATAAATGCATATCACTAAGTAAAATAAGCCAATCTGAAAAGACTGTGCTGTACGATCCCAACAAAATAATACTCTAATAAAGGCAAAACTGTGGAGACTGAACAGTTTGTTGTAGCCAGGGCTTAAGGGGAGGGAGTGATGAATACATAGGATTCAGTGTCTGGGGGACATTAACCTATTCTGTATGATGTTACCATGGTGTATACATTTGTCAAAAGTCATAGAATATACAAAACCAAGAGAGCACCCTTTGAAATTCATGGAAAGAAAAAATAAATTGGCCCAGAGAGTTAAGAAAAAAAGGTCACTAACCACAGAGCATCAGAAAGGAAGAATATCATGGGTAAAAATGCAGAAACATGGCTATAAACAATAAACTATCCTCCTGAGTTTTACAAATCATATTTGATGAATGAAATATAAGTTATAACACAAGCTGACATTCAAAACAGTGTTATTCAATCATGGAGAAGGTAAAGTAACCTAAATGAAATTAAGATTTCTACCTTTCACTCAAGATGATAAATTATGATGCCAATTAATGGTGATAAGTTATATATAAACATATGCATAGATATAAGAAAATCCATTGCAACCATTCTAAAAACTATTTCAAGTGATAAAAAACACTATTAAAAAACATAATGGAAAAAAATTTCAAGTAACCAACAGAAGACAAGAAATAGAGGAACAAGGCCCAGAAAAAAAAAAAAAAAGACAAAATAAGTTAGCATAAATACCATAAGTATGAATTGTTTAAATACACCAATCAAAAGACAGATAGGCAGAGTGGCTTAAAAAAAGGTGACTCACTATATGCTGTATATAAGAAATTTACTTCAAATATAACTGCATGAATCGGATGAAGCAATGAAAAAATATAATAACACAAACATTACATCAAAGTTAAGAGCTTCTATATTAATATCTAAAAAATTAGACATCAGAACAAAAAATGTTATAAAGAATATAATTTACACTTTAAAAAAAATAAAGTCAATCTACCAGGAGGACCTAACAATCCTAAATTTAAGTATACTAAACAAAAAGACTCAAAATACATAAAGACATAGAACTGAAAGAAGAAAGGTCAATCCACAATTTTAGGTGTGGGTTTCAATGCCCCTATCTCAACAATTAATAGGCTGACCTACTAGGCAAAAACAAGCAAGAGTATAGATATAAAAAATGCAAACAAGACCTAATTAACATGTAGAACTCTCAACATAACAGCCAAATACACATTTTATCAGCATGCATGAAATAATCCTCAAGGATTCTGAGCCATGAAATGAAACTCAAAAAATTTAAAGTAACTGAAATCATAGAAAAAATTTATCTTCACAGAATTGAAATTAGAAATCAGTAACATTAAAAATGAAAAATTCTCTCTAATTAATAATCTCGTTTTCTACCTCAAGACCAGAACAAATAGAGCAATATAATCTAAAGCAACCAGAAGAAAGAAAATAAGAGAGACAGTAATAGATCAATGAAACTGAAAACAGAAAAATAAAGAAATCAAGGAAACCATAAACCAGTTATTAAAAATTCTTAAATTAATAAACTTCCATAAAATGGACAAAAATAGTAAGGTACAGTCATCAATATTAGGAATTAAAATAGGATATCACATATCCTTTAGCCATTAAACTGATAACTATTATAAACCCCATTAGGTTCCTAAATACTATTAACATCTTTAGATTCCAACTTAGAGAAATAAACCAACTCCTTAAAAATAAAACACTACTAACATTGAACCAAGATAAAATAGATCATCAGAATCATCCTATAACAATTAAAGTAATTGAGTTTGTAATTAAAACACTCTTTAAAAGAAATTTCTAGGGCCAGATGGTTCACTGGAGAACTCCAAACATTTTCAGAAGAACAAACTCCAATTTTATAAAATCTCCTCCAGAAAATGGAAAAACACACACACATCCCAATAAATTTTATAAGATCACAATTACTGTGATAACAAAATGAGATAGACACTACAAAAAAACAAAACTATATATAAAAATATCTCATGAATTTACCAAAATAGCACTTAGAAATGAAAGAAAAAAAAAAAAAGCAGTGTATAAAAAAATTATACACATAGCCAAGTGAGATTTATTACAGAGATGCAAGTTTGGATCACTATTTGAATATCAGTCAGTGCAGTCCATTATATAAACAAATTAAAAAGAAACCACCACATTATCAATTGGTTCAGAAAAAACACTTGACAAAATTCAATATTCGTGAATGATTAAACTCTTGGCCTGGTCAGAATACAGGGGAATTATCTGAACTTGATGATGAATATCTTCAAAAAAGTCCCCCAAGCTAACACCATTCTGCAAGTGGTTAAAGAATGATTGCTTCCCCTCAAGATCAGGAACAAGGACAGGATGTCCATTCACATTGATATGATAGTGGAAGCTCTAGCCACTGCCATATGACATGGAAAATATGTACATAGTGGTAAAAAATTGTCCCTATAAGTATATGTCAAAATGATCTATTAAGAAAGTCCACAGGAACCTAGATTAAAACAAACAAAAAACCTCTTAGAGATAAATTCAGCCATGCAGAAGGATACATGATCAACCCACAATAATGGTTTACAATTCTGTATATGAACAAGGCAAATGCAGAACAAATGAAAAATACAATTTATAATCACTACAAAACAAATGAGGTACTTAAAATATGATATATACTGAATAAAACTTAAATAAGACCTGTATGCTAAATTTTATAAAATGCTAATAAAAGAAATCAAATAGCAAAACAGTTACATTGTATTCATTGATTGGAAGACTGCTCCACAAATTGATCTACAGGCCTAATAAAATTTCTATAATATTCCAGGAGGGTTTTTGTGAACACAGATGAGTTCATGTTAAATTTTTATGAAATGACACAGGACCTAGAATAGCTAAAAAATAAAAAAAAAATTTTAAAAACTTGACAGTAAAGAATAAAGTGGAAGGAATCCCTCTGCCCTAGTTGATTACTGTAGATATTTATTAAGCCTCAAGAACAGACATCACCCAAGAGACGGGATGGAGTGCGTGGCAACAGACTCACTCGAATACATTTCAGTGTTTTTTTCACAAAGGCAAAAGCAATGCAGTGGGGAAAGGACAGTCTTTTTAACCAACAGTGGAAAACAACTCCAAATACCGGGGCAAAAATTAAGCCTTCATCTAAACCCCGCACCTTATACAACAATTAGCTCAATCCTAGAATAAAAACAAAACACAAAAATATAAAATGTTTCAGAGCAAAACTGGAGAAATGCTTTTGGATCTAGGACTAGGAAAGGGTTATGAGACTTGACACAAACACACAATCCACAGAGGAAATAATAGATACATTGAACCCCAACAAAATTTCCCTCTTTAAATGAGGAACTGTTTCACTGGGCAAAGCCAGGGGAGGAAGGCGGACAGACCAGCCAGAGCCAGAGATGGACAGGTGAGGGGTGCAAGCGTGAGGGGGCGCACGGCGGGGGGCAGAGGGTGAGGGAGGCGAGTAGATTTCCAGGAGGGCAGCGGGAGGGGTGCACACACAAACCTACGCAGGTACTAACGTGTGTGCACTTGTACACACAAACCAGTGCAGGCCTAACTGGGGAAACTGAAACATTAATGGTTTATATTAATGTCAGGATCCTGCGATGCTGCATTATAGTTTTTCAAATTGTTACCATTTGTGGAAATTGGGTAAAATGTTTCAGAACTCTTCATATTCCCTCTTAGAATTGCATGGGAACCCACAATTATCATAATAAAATATAAAAACAGTGTGTAGGTCTAAACTATTAATACAAAGGTTAGTCTATGTCCTGCAATCTGCGATACTATGAATCATACTACTATAAAACAAAAATGCCTAATAAATCTATCAAACTATCTCTTTAACACCATGATTTTGGACAAAAAAGAAACATTCCCTAGGGATAAAAATTCATGGGGGGAGGGGGGAGGCAAGAAGAGGTTATTACTCTGGTAGTGCTAGCAAACATATATGAAAGTTTATTTATATATTATTATATATACCGTATTTCTGTAATGTATAGGAGTGCTTTTTAGCAGCACTAAAGTTAAAGGAGTGAAATGATAGATCACAAAGGACAGGAAGGAAATTGGGCTCTAAGATAAAGCCAGGAACCACAAATATGTTCACCATCAGCACAAGGGTAGACTAGATTAAATCAGTCCTCAAGAAAAAGGGGGCACATCAGAAACTTAGTTTATGCACCTTGGTTCTTGGAGGTAACATGTATCTTCTAAGAATTACTAACTTTGGGTCTTCCCTCACCTGCATTAAATACATGCTGATTACATGATCCAGGAGGCCTGGAGCTACTCCTGCCTCAACTAACTTGATGTTTTTCTGGCTTGGTAGGACTCCAATAACAAGAAGTCCTTGCCTCAGCATCATAAGGGCGGACCATAAAAATTTAGAGACGGTATTAAATGTAATCAAAAGAATAAAAGACTGCTCACAAGGAAACAAGATTAAGACTTTAAACTTCACAGCAGTACCAAGAAAAGCTAGAAGACACTATGTTCTATGTGCTGAGAAAAAATAAACTTAAAAAAAAATGTGGAGTTGTACACCATCGTTACAGACGTACAAAAAATGGGTGAGTTTAACTTTAAAAGTTTTTTCCTCAAATAAATCGAACGAGTTTAACAGTAAAGTTTTCCCCTTCAAATAAAGATGTAAATTATAAATTGGGAATCTGAACTTTCCCAAGTAGATGCAGAAAGTATTAATATCAAAGCTTTAAATACATAAATCATTAAGAAAAAGAGAAGCCACAAGAACAATTTGGCAATATTTAGTAAAGATGAAGGTGTTAATACTCTGCAATTAATTTCCCTCCAACTTGTTTAGCCTAGAAAATATCTTACATATTTTTCTTTTAATAAAATGTATTTGAGTCATCCAAGGAGATTATTTGTATATTTTATGGTTAAAAAAAAATTGATACAATTGAAAAGCAACAGAGAAAATATGTGAATTTATGTTTATACAAATGTACACATACAAAATTTATTTGATGTGGGAAAGGTAAGGGTACAGTTCAAATATACAATATTGATGCTTCTAATTATAGCTTCAGTCAAAGGACTGTAGGTCCTTGCTGAATGTGATATAATCCTTTATATTCTAAAGCAAGATTTAGCAAACTTATGTGAATATTATAAGTTGTTATTACTTCCAGAAGAAATGGTAGGTAAACACAGGAAATACATTATACTAATATTTTAAAGACCCCTACCTTTTTAAAGTTGTTTAAAAAAACACAAAAAACTCAGGTAATTGAAGCGCCAGCCATGTCCCAACAAAGGACCTTTATGTCATACACAATTGCTCACAATTTTGTATAATTATAACCTTTCCCATTCTCTAAGAGCCTTGAGTAGCCTAGTATTTTAGTGATTTCTAACTAAAAATCCTTGGATACAGCTTAGGTTCAGCAACAGTATTGGAAAATGGGAAACACAGACTGCCTGGCCCCAAACCTTTCTGACTGACACGACCAAATGCATTAAAATATTAAGTATTTTTTCCCCCCTTCTTTCTACCTAATGATGAAGCAACCAGCCTCCAGTGAGAGTGGAGAGAGGTTTGCTGTGGGATGAGATCACGTTGGTCTAGAAATAACCTAATATACTTTATGGGCAACATTTGGGTCAATGCAAAATTTAGTCCAGAGAAACTATTCAGAGTTTACTGTGGACAAAACAATAGACTAAGCACCATGAGTGGTACAAATATGAGTGTGTATGTGTGTGTGTCTAATTTCTGAGTTCTGTAGATTCACAAACTAGTCAATGAAGCAGACGTTTAATAATGGTTTCTAGACATAACGTCCTGATCTAAAAAACTAACAATAGAGGTATAAGATAGAGTGACCTGGAAGTGATTCTGAATGGTGGGAGATATGGATAGGATCTGAAAGAATTAGGTAGAACTCCGAAGGCAAATATGCAGGAGCAGACACAGAGGGAAAGGCTATGGCCACAGAGACATGATATTTGGAGGCATGAAGAATGAAGGAGCAATAGAAGTGTCTGCAGAGGTACAGGACATAGGCAGACTATGAAACGCTTTGTATATCAGGAAGACAAATTTAGAAGTTTTGATTCCTTAGGGTTTTACTTGTAGAATATAATTGTAGCAGCACAGAGGACATAAATAGCAGGAAAGAAGTAAAGGCTGGAGCGACGATAAAAGGAAGGGATCCTCACCAGCCTAACTTGGAGAAAGGGTAAATGGACCTAGGCAGGCGACTTTTTAAATGTGACAGTTAACATAGTTGGGATGCAAGCCTAGGTCAGTTTAAATAAAAGCTCAGGTTCCCACTACCAGTCCAGCTGTCTCCAGGGAACTTGGTCACAGAGCTTTTATGAACCTGTGACTACGTCTTTTCTCATTTCAGATAATTGAATCCAGATGATAAGATGCTGCCTCCAAAAACAGCCAAAGCAAAGTGCCCATCAGGTATCAGGGCCCATAAAACACACACACAAGCACCTCAAGGACTTAGTCCTAAGACTACCTTTCAATACCTCATGTTTACACCATAACATTGTTTAAAACTGCAATATTGTATCATTGTCATAGACACCGTGAAAGGCTTACCGAGAACCCAGCATCTGGTTTTCTGTTCTGCTCAGTTCTGCGCTTACCACAATAAGGGTACCCTTCCTGCAAAGTTTGTATCCTCCTATCACAAATGATACTATTTGCTATTACCAAGATTTATCCAGTTATAGGCAATGTATAGAATACAGCATTTTAAAAAATAATTATATAAAAATTACTTAAATACAATTGACCTCCTCGAGACAGCTCCATCAATCTGTTGAAGTAATCATGTCAATTGCTTAATACACATATAAGAACAGCAGCAGCATATTTAAAGCATTTTCTTGGTTCTATTTACAAGAAAGTTAAAATTGCCAAGAGATCCCATATCTGAGCATATGAATAGACAAGAACCATATTTGGTTTCAAAATATATAAAGAGCTTGGTACTCAGCATTCCCATTCTTTCAATAACAAAAAGAGCTGAACAGAAAAGAAAGCAACAACTTTTCTTCGACTCACCAGAGAAACGAGTTTGCAGGGCAAGCTGTCACCCCAAATTCTGGAGAGAGAGGTGCATACAAGGAAGCAGAGCCGAGATCTGTTTACCTGGAGCAGAGGCCAGTGGAGCCGCGTTAACCGGTAGAGCCCTTGCATTGCTGGGCGCTGGGGATGGGTTAGCAGGAGAGGGGAAAACTCCAGGAGTTTGCAGCCTTGTGGGGGAGGCACCCTTCAGGGGGTTTTACCTCCAGGAATTCCCCCAAGTTCTCACAGGGAAGAGCCAAAAAACAACCGCTCAGGCTGAGAGTCATAGTAACCATCTTGAAATTCCTCTAAAGGATTCACCATTTATAAACGTTTACTCCAGGTGACAAGACTCTAGGAGGCCTCATCTCACCTGCAGGGAGGCTGTAATTTATCTAATGCTGCTATGCCAGATCTTTCTGCCTGCTGTAAGAGAGCGTGGAAAAACAAGAAACACTTGTGAAGGGGTCACTATAGCCCAAGGACAAAGACCCACCAAAATAATTTAATTTAATCATAATATTATAAGAGCTCCCCTTCCCCATGTTTTACCACCACCTCAACAGGGCTCCAGGATAGTAACCGGGGGCTAGAGCTGAAGGAGCTACAAAGCATGATGTCTCCTTAAAGAAGATTTCTTAGGGAAGTGCATAAATAGCAGGAGAGGCGAAAACAATGGTATTAGACCTACAGCTAGAGCCTAACTTCTACCAATTAATCTCAAGGGACGTCAATTATCCTCACACTAGAGGCTTTTTATCGAGTTTCTCCTACCTGGTATATTACAGCTAGCTTTTAGAAGAAAGGAAAATAAAAATACTAAGAAATTTGTAAGTTTAAAAAAAAAATCACTACATTCTGAAGAGATAAAGCAAATAACAGAACCAGACTCAGATATGACATAAATGTTGGAATTATAAGACAGTGTAAAATAACTACGATGAAAATATTAAGGCTCTTGTGAAAAAAAGTAGACAACATGCTAAAGCAAATGTGTTATGTAATTGGAGATGGAAATTCTAAGAATCAAAAGAAAATGTTAGAAATTAAGAAAACAGCAACAACATTGACAGAAATGAAGAATGTTTTGTGTGCTCATTAGTCAGCCAGACATGGCTAAAGAAAAATCAGTGGGCTTGAAGATGTGCCAACAGAAATGATCCAAACTGAAATATTAGCATGTTAAAGACTGGAAAAAAATCAGAATATCCAATTTCAAAAGATATAATATACACAAAGTTGGAATATCAGAAGGAATAGAAAGAATGAAACAAAAAAATATTTTAAATAACGTTTAAAAATTTTCCAACAGTAACAACAGACCCAGAAAGATCAGAGAGACCAAGCATGATAAATATTTTTAAATGTGCACACAGAGACAACACATTGAAAGTGAATTAAACTAAATACACTGAGTAAATCCTGAAAGAATTCTGGGGAGGGGAGTGGAGAAAGAAACACCTTACCTACAGAGTAACAAGCAATAAAAATTACAGCAATCATTTCATCAACAACCATGCACGAATAATGAGAACAGAGTAAAATATTTAAAGTGTTAAATGAGAAAGTGGCCTACTTAGAATTCTATATTCAGCAAACTTATTTTTCAAAAGTAAAGGAGAAATAAAGACATTTTCAGAAAAACAAAAAGCATTGGAACCATTTGGGAAACCACTGTTATCGTTGAAGCCTGGATCTCTAGATTTAGTTAGCAGTCACTTATGAAACAATTATATTTTTGACTTGTGTTCATGCAATACCTCATTCTGTTAAGTCTCTAAGATTACTTTTCCCTGGCCCAAAATTATTCATAGCAGCCAGGAGACCTGTACGTGAGTGTATGCAAACCTAGTGTAAATAGATTTGCAAGATAAAAGACAGGGGGCCCAGCTAATACTGAATTTGTATAAACAACAACTAATGTTTAATTTAAATATGTCCCATGTAATATTGGGGATCCACTTACATTAAAAAATATTGTTTGTTTTTCATATGAAATTCAAATGTAATTAAATGTCCTGTATTTTTATCAGCTACATTTGGCAAGTCTACATAAAGTTTAAACATCCCCCATCCTCAATTATGCCCACCTCATCACAAAAATCTGCCCAAGGGACCAGTTCTTAGCAGGTGGCATTAATTAGAATTGTCAGGTTTTCCTAATAGTTCATGATGCTTTCCACCAGCGGTGAAAGCCTCCCAGGTAATAATAAACACTCATGCTCTGTATTGAGCAAAACCCTCTACAACCTGAACTTTTGCTCATTTTAAATAATATGTATTTTTATTCTAACTAAAACTTTTCAAATTCTTTCAATTCTGATTTAACCGTGTCCCCATCGAGTGGACAGCTGTTCATTTTTCATCGCACACTAGTCACTGAAGGATTGTATTGAGGCAGCCGTGCTTACTTCTTATCATTGCAGTTCTTTCTCTGTCACTTTTCTAAAAAACCCGAGTTCCTCTGAAACATGTCCTATCAGCTATGCGACTTATACTCTCCAATCTACCAAATCCAAGAGTACTTTTGTTTTTAACCAAAAATCTTAACGCCTTCCTTACCATCTTTACTGCCATCATTATTTAGACTATCAATGCCTATATTTCAACACCTATGTAGAAGATCCAACCAACCCGCTGATCCCCAGTTTCTTCAACTGGTGCCAATAAAATGCACCTCAGTCACCTGCTTCCATGGTCTTATCCTAAACCAGAAATTCTTATCATCTTGCTGTGGCATGCATTTGTGGCATTATTCAGATACTGGTATATTCCAGATATGAATCCCACAAAGGGCATATGCATGGGACTGTGAGGGCCAAGGTCCAGGGTCCTGTTGCCCTGGAGGAAAGGAACCCTGTCTGTTGACTTTAGCTTGCCATGTGCACATTTGCATTTTGTATGCCCTGCATAGAAGCATTTGGAAAACAATTCTTTAGTTTAACATTAGCTTCACCACTGCCCAATATTGATTTTCAAACATCCCACCCTCAACCCAAATTTCTCACAGTTTCTGCTCACATACTCTAAATAACCTTCATAACTAAATTTTAAATCCAACTAAATCCACCCACCAATGGACTCCACCACTGTCATATTTTCCATTGTCCTTCTATTATCAATACTCTCATTACTAGATAGGATTCCATCATCTGGCTTCGTGTTACATCCTTGAATACATCCAGAGTGGTCTAGTCCCATTCTCCCTTGTTGTTTATCCTTTACAAAAATTTAACCTTCATTTAAAATAGCTGAGCATGGCTAAAAGCAAAAGATAAAACCAAGCTCACATGTCCCAACTTAAATAAGTTACATATGGGCTCTAGGCACTGTCAGCAATCTTACTTCATTTCCCATTGAGTCAGGCACTCTCTGAGTTGAATGTACCTCGCCTTCTTTACTCAAAATATCAAACTCACTTCTCTTATTTACTGTTTTCTGTTGCTTCTTAATTTACTGATCGAAAAGTATAAGAAGGGATCCCACTTTTATTCCACCAACTAGACTCTAATTACTAGAGTAACCAATCAGGATCCATGTAATTTAACTTTTCTCTTTGTAATGATAAATTGTTTTGGCTTCTGTCTTAGTTTCCTGGGGATGCCATAATAAAGTACCACAAAGGGCATTGTTTAAAACAACACACATTTATTATCTCACAGTTTTAGAACTTTAATTAGAACACAGTTCCACTCATACAGCGTCTAATAAGGAATAGTTTCTCTACTTTGTATTGAACTCCCACCTGTTACCCCACGGCTCTTAGATTATATCTAAGTGGAATCATATGTAGTGACAGCCATTACAAAATTCTTAATGTTAGTGTTACCTGTTAAATAAATACTGTCCCTTGACACCATATATACCAACCACTGTAATTCAGTTAGAACCCCTGATCTTTATCAAAAGCTTTAGAAACAATTTTTATGTCATTGGCGTCCAATTCAGTACCTCCTACTCTCTCACCATCTCTGGCCAACTAGATCCCACCACTCCCCGAACATTATGCCAAAACACTCTTGTCTAGGTTGCTGATGTATTCTATCCCGTCTAAAGTCAATTCCCGTCTTTAGATACAATTTAGATATTTTTAAACTCTCTCTTCACCTACTTCCTTGATGGGTAGGACACACTACTCTGGTTTGCTACCAATTTTACCTCCCTTTTATGAACTCTAAGACACCATTGTACAGGCATTCATGCTCCTCTTTTCTTGATCTACTCTATCTTGAGGTAATTGTATATATCTGCTTGCCCACCCTGTTGCATTCCAGATTTATATGACCTGCCCTTACATAGTCCTTAAAATAAAATCTATTGTAATCTCAATATCAATATATTTAAGATTAATTTTTTATTTCTTCCATAAATATTCAAATCTTTATTTTAGTAAATGGCAACACTATTCCCTCAGTTACTTAAGCCCTACTAAAGTCAAGTAGGTTTAATGTTTACAAGGAAAATCACATCCAGTTCTTATCTCAGGAAAACCAGTGAAAACCAAAGATGGAGAAAAATAAGAGCATTACTTTGAAATGTGTACAAAAGCATTGCATAGCTGATTGTTCAGCTGAAAGAGTAAAAGTCAGAAACTGAAGGATTGATGAAACCAAATTTGAAATAAATGGGAAAAAATATATTAAAACTAATTATATAAACTATCACATTTAATTTGAAGACTAAATGCTTTCATTACAAGGGGAGGACTATAAACCAGATATTCACAAAGCAAATGTATGGTATACTGCAAGAGTCATATCTTAAATACAAGCTCATCAAAAGTTAGTAGAAAAACTTAGAAAAATATACAATAGGAACACCATTTAAAAGGAAACTGATATAACTATATTGAAACAAGATGTAAACTCTGGGATAGTAAATATTACTGAAGATAAAAAGGAAACAGTTATAAAAAAGGGCCAATTTAAAACTAAGACAAGGCAATTATGATTTACATGCATCTTATTATATGGCTTCAAAATACATAATGTAAAAACAAAAGACAAAGCAATAAATAAACAATTCAAAATTACACTAGAACATTTTAACAAACTATTCTTAGTAACAAGCATAGAAAACTATCTTTTGAATTATAGAAAATTTGAACCATGCAATTAACAACACTGACATATGGAAAATAGCACCCAACAAATGCAGTGTGCATTTTTTAATGCATAGTTTAATGCACACTCTACATTTGGCTCGAGTAATTTTAATGTTTCAAACTCATACTGAATATATAATCTGACTAGGGTAGAATTAAACAGGGAATCAATACTAAGATAACTAGGAAATCCCAGAATATTTGGAAATTAAGTAATATACCTTTTCTAAGTAGAGGGTTAAAAAATAAAAACATGCCCGGCCGGGCGTGGCTCAGCGGTTGAGCCTCGACCTAGGATCCAGGCGATCAGGGTCCGATTACCGGTCAGGGCACAGGCCCGGGTTGCGGGCTACAGCCGATCAATGACTCTCTTTCTCTCTCTCCCTTTCCCTTTCTCTCTGAAATCAATAAAGATATATTTAAAAAATAAATAAATAAAAACATAGAGAAAATTATAAAATGTTTTGAAATGAATGTAAATTAAAAAAAATATATCTCAAAGTTTGTGACAAGGAAGCTTGTACAAGGAAGGAATTTTATGCATTAAAGATAATGCTAAAATAATTATGTCATTAAGTCAAATTAGAATAAAATAGAGAAGATTAAAAGCTAAAAGCTTTTTTATATTAAAGATTAATACAAACGATATGTTTTTAGAAAGAATGATGAAACTGGGATGCACAAATTCTTACACATGGAATATAAAAAGGCGTGTCGCCACGGGCAGGGAAACGCTTTCCGAAAGGACAGTGAATAACTTTCTGTCCACAAGGAAAGTAACTTAGGTGAAGCACAACTTAATACCAGAAAAATATAACATAGAAACTAATACAAGGATAAATAGAAAAATCTGAAAAATCCCATATCACTTTTAAGAATTAGACTGTTATTAAGAACCTTTCCTCCAATAAAACCCCAGCACAAGATGACTCACTGCTGTAAATGATTAAGGAAGGGAAACTACCAGTTTTACATAAGTAGATCAATTGACTACATGGAAAAATCAAATGCAACACACAATGTATATAAATAAATTCCACATCGATTGTAGACAAAAATGGAAGATATAAAACAGTTTCTTAATTGTACCATAAGAGGAAATCTTCCTTACCTTTACCTCGAACAGGCACGGGTGTCATATGTCTTCGACAGGACTCAGAAAGCATTAACAAGAAAGGGAAAACCCCCCCAGAAAATCAAACTTTATAACATGAGGGGCATAATCATCTAAACACACCAATAAGGGAGTAAATGGGCCAGTTAAATAATGGAAGAAGATACTGAAATACATATATCAGATAAAGGACTCATGTGTAGAATAAATATAGAACTAAGAGTTAATAAAGAAATTAATTAACCGCAAAACTTGGCAAGAGATATTGAACAAGTCTTTCTTTAAAGAGATAGTTAAAATGCCAGCAAGTTTATTGGAGAAATACGAATTGAAGCCATGATGAGATATGATTATAAACCCCTGAGCGGGAAATATAAATTAGTGTATCAGCTATGGAATACTGTTTTTCAGAATCTATGAAAGCTGAGTGTATACCAGCCCCGACACTCAGTAACTGTTCCACTAGGTATATATGAAATCGAAATACACCAAGAGACACGTAAAATAGTATACACAGTGGCATTTTTCATAGTAGCCCCATACTGCAAAGACACTATATGTCTATCAACATTCTATTGAGTTAAAGAAAATTATATTGTATACAACAATCAGAATGAACCAATTACAGGTATTGTCGCACTCAGATCGGATGAATATCAGTCATAATGACTAGTGAGAGGCCATCGACAAAAAAGCAAACATTGTAAACTTCCATTTGATCAGAATTTAATATCGGAGAAAACTTGTCCAACATTAAAATGGTCAGAGTATTGGTTATCTGGGATAAATAATATTAGAAGGAGGCATAGGAAGGCTTCTGCAATGTCAATAATATTTTATACCTTGATCTGATGAGCTAGACAGATGTCATTTCTATTCTCTTTTTTAAAATAAAAAAATGAAAAATCACAGCCAGTAATTAGTTACCTTGGGTCACCGAGCCCGGGAATGAAGAATACAGTCTGGAGACACACTAGATTTCGGATATTAACCAATAGGCCTCTGGAAATACAGGCCGGGGCGCCTGTGGAAGGGCTGGCGATTCTCAGACTGATTTCAGGAGCGCAGGGAGTGGTAGAGCCTATGACCATCGATTAACTGGAACACGCCACCCCTGGGATCGTGCTGGATAGCAGTTTTCTTTACCAGCTGAGTATGATGAAAACATGACTTTTGTATTCTCAAGTCATAGAGTCTCAGAAGCAGCTATATTTTACCTTTAAATAATGTGGGAAAACGACTAGGAGACAAACAGCTAGGGTGGCTTTTACTGTTACTCAGGGGTCCAGGAAAGAAAATCTTATAAGCCACTGCCCTAGAACACAGTTCCCTGTCTGAGAAAACAGCGTTTCCCTAATAAGGGTTGACACTGAGTCAAGTATGCTTGCCTTATAATGGAAATGAGAGCTCTGATTTTAGGTTCCTGAAGGCGTTTTGAATGTGAGTATATAACTACTTGAAAAATCTATATTGCAAATGCAAACACTCTAACAAAAAGTACCCTTTTCCCTTTTTCTTGCAGCCCATATTATACCGCAATCTATTTCCACTTTAAAGCTTTTGACTTAAATTATGGTTATAGCTGATAACCTATAAAGATGATCATTAGAATGCCTGCTTATTTCATAAAAAGACCATGCTTTTATTCTTTTTTTAAAAAAATATATTTTTGTTGATTTCAGAGAGGAATGGAGAGGGGGAGAGAGGCAGAAACATCAGTCATGAGAGAGAGTCATTGATCGGCTGCCTCCTGCACGCCCCCAACTGGGGATCGAGCCTGCAACCCAGGCATGTACCCTGATCGGGAATTGGATTAGGGTCTCCTGGATCCTAGGTCAGTGCTCAACCACTGAGCCACACCGGCTGGGCCAATTTGTCTTTTCACATGTATGTTTCCAATATTTTTTTCCTGGAAAGTTATAGACTTCTTCCTCTATTATTCCTTAAGCCATTTCTTTTAATATAATTTTTCTAAAGTTTATTTTTTAATAGTTTTATTTTAGTGAAGTCATCCAAAGAGCATGAAGCATGATCAAGTTAAAAACTGAAATGTTTAAGACTATAAAAATTCTTATAATGGTTTATTATTTTTTACATGCATACCCATACCTCCAGCATCACAATCACAATATCCCAATGATTGGAAATGTTGTTTTTTATAGAGGAAAAAATTATAAAGAATTTACAATATTTGCCTGAAGTCAAATAGCTAATTGGTGCATTTTTAATGTCTAGCTTAAGAAAATCAGCAGCTCTTACAGCACCTCTACCCAGATATAAAGACACTTCTCTTCCCCCCTCCCTTCTTTGCTCTTCTTGCCCACCCATTTTTGCTTGTTAATGCGTCCTGCATTAGGCTAACACAATGAGAGACTGAAATTATACTTTTATGCATCAACTGCTTCACCATAATTAACATCATATAATTTCCAATTATCATATAATTTCCAATTATTCAGTATGTATAAAATCAACTGGAAGATATTCAAGTTGTCTGTGACATGGGCTTAATAGATTGTTTTTTGGTTTCTATTACAAATATTTACATTAAAAATAAATATATAGCACTATTCATATGATATTAGCATTTCCAAAGACAAAAATAACTGACCTCAAGCCATTTCTACTTCCACATTAAGCACACATTAGCGATTAGTCAATAATAATTAAAAATAGGGCAAAATATTAACTTACCTAAAAGTATACTTTTATAGAGTAGATGAAATTAAGCATTTATATCTGTGCCTTGTCATATATTTCATTATTTTGAGAAAAAAACATCCAGTCAAGTATAACAACTGTATCTCAAATTTCACTGGTTTGAACTTTCTGTGTATTTCAATATTTTTTTTAAAGGCCTCTGGCTTGAATTTAAGGATTTCATATACACACATATCAGTACTAATGCTATGAATAATGGGTAATTATACTTAATGCTGAATACTCTGTAACTCTTTTAAGAGGTTTTACTCATATTATTCTATTAAATCATTATAGCAAGCTTAGGAAATAAATACTAATAGTATTCCTATTTTATAGATGAAAAATAAAAGCCTGACATGTTTGGTAGCTTGCTCACAATCATGCAGTTTTCTAAATAGTATAGCTAGAATTCAAACTCTGGAAGTCTAACTTTGAAGCCAATTCTCTTAATAAATATTCTCTTTATTAAGTTTGTTTGTGTTTGTATAACATGAACTAATAGTAAAGAGAAAATAGTTATGTACACCAAATGAGAAAAAAAATGGCCCCAAAATGTACATATATAACTTCTCATGTATAACCAGTGATATCAGCCAATGAAGTGGTCACTAATAAATATTATTAATAAATTTTGTAGGTTGTTAACCAATTTTCAGAGTGTCTCAGAAGTTAAGAAGTTAACAAATAATACAATGTTAGTTATGATGGACAAAACATTCATTTTATAGAGATCAGAGAACACTTAAATTCATGTGTCCCAAAAGAGCCTGGGATGTTACAAAGCCTTTAAAATTGTAAATGAAATTACAGTTAAAAGCAAGTGCTTAATAAGAAAGAGGCCCATATCCCAAATGATCTTAAAATATTAAAGAAAAAATGTTAAAAGGAAATCTTAAAATGTTAATTAAATTAAAATCAAACTTGATACTTAAGTTAAAATTAAGAGGTTGTAAAAATTGTCATATTTTTCTTCAAATTGCCCACATGATCAAATACATATTACTTCTATAATCCCTAAAACAAATAGTTACAAAAGTCCATACATACTTCCCTAGTCATTTTGTATTTCCAACATTCTCATCTGGTTCCTTAGAAGAAACAATTTTTTTACAGTGAAGTTTTCCGGCATTGTAGTTACATGGGCGCCTTGCTTTAGTTGGAGTGTCGTGTAAGTAGAAAGCAGAGTAAGTTCTATTCCCTCTTTATGCTTCTGATCTTTCTATTGTTTCATGTCCGTTGTAGTGAATTTCACGTTCGTGGGAAGCCTGCCTACCAGCCTCTATCGGGGGGCTGGGTGGAAATGCGAGAGTGGAGACCACCTGGAAACAACAACCTCTGCTGGGCAGTCACTTGGGAAGCCTTTTAATGTTCATATTAGAAATGATTATATCACGGATGTTCTGAGTCATGGAACATTTCCAGACAGGAACCAATGGTTACTTGGTGAGCTAAGGGGCTGTGGCCCATGCCTTGTGTTCTCCTAGACCAGCTTACCCCATGCTTTTACCGACCAGATTTTCTGTCAACCTAGTAGATCACAGGTCTCCCTTTACAAGTCTGCCTCTTATACCATGAGGCTGTATGTGTCCCATCGCATCATGTCAGGCCTAGTTAGTAAGTTTGCTGGCTCATTCCTTTATAATAGTTGTATTAAAATAATATTAAGTATATGAAGCATGAAGCATTCTCTTCTTTTCAATTTGGGTTCAAGGAGGTTATTATTTGCCGCTAGCACGAAAGGATTTAGATGTCATTGAAAATAGGATTATATTTGATGTCAGAAATTTTTTCCCCCACTCTATGAGGATATGTTTTACTTAGGAAATGACTGTTGATACTAACATATTTTTAAAGAAAAAAAGAAAAAAAATCAAGTACCTGTTTGACACTAGACAGTTTTATTATTTAAAATATTGCCCTGAAATAGTATACCAATCATAAAAATAAGGAAATGAGATTCAAGATATGCTATCACTACTCATGAGTTGATTATTCATGAGTGCCATTTATTATTTACTATACATTAAATATAATGTCAGGTGCTGGGAAACAATGTTAGATAAAATGTAGATAAGACTGTAGGTTACAGCTCACTGTAGGAGGCCGTGGCCTAAATAGGAACTTATAGTGCTTGGTGATAGAGTTCTGTTATAGAGGGTAATCACTCGTACAGGGGGGTTAAGCTTAGACCTCCAAGGCTACGTTTTTATTAAAATTATTATTATTATATACTTATATGTCGATGAAACCTCAAAATAAATTTGAGAACCCCTTAAGTGATACCTGCTTGGGGAAGAATATAAAATTTGAGTTTACTGCAAAGTTTTTGAAAAGATCTATACATTCTCAAAATAATGTTGCATGATGGATTTTGTTATAATCAATGGGATTTATCATTTAAATTATGTGTGGAAATTTTTTTTCCATTGGCCAAATAGTCTCAATACTATCAGTAGCCTAATCTTTAAATTCTTTGGATAGTTACATTTTATGTCATAATATGTGTCATTATATCCTGAATGTAACTATATCTAACCAGAGATATATCATAATCGCCTACTCTCAATACATGATAATTACCTCACGCACGCAAGAATGATTATCATATATATTACATATATCTCTTTGGAAGACCTGAAGATATACTTTCTCTGAACACACGTTTCCACCTACACCGCCCCAAAACTACAAATTATTATATGTAAAATCCACTATCGACAATAGGAAGAAATTTTAAAATTTAACAAAGCACATTAAAATTTGAGTTTTTAGAAAAGTTCTTAGTAGAGTTTGATCTAAATGCAACAAAAAAATGGAAGGAGCAACTATTTGTGGAACCCTTTCCCTATAGATATAATTTCATAACCAATATAAAATGTTTATAGTGCCCTTAAATGACAATGAATGCAGTACAAAAATCCAACAAGTAAATTGAAACCCTGAGGCATAAACTGAAATCTTCCAGAATTTTTAATTTTTCACCTATCTATTTTTCTTTTTCCCTAACATTTTCTCAATTTGAGGATCAGAAAGATTGATTTACAATAATGCTACTGGCATCACAAGTATTGCATTAAATTTGCATACTTAAAATCATAGCAAATGAGATTTAAATGGATCATGAAAAGCTTCGTAGAACTGTGTATGCTACATATATTTAAAATATATTCCATTTTAATTGTACACTCAGATATTTCAAGGCACACATACACAGATCCACATGATTTAAGAGAATGAAAAACCCAATTTACAACAATGTCCTCTGTTTATTTTGCACACATGGCATATTCTTTTTGGATGTAGTTGGACTGAACTCAGTGACCTAACCTATCCTCACATTCTGCTAGAATAATGCCCATAACAGTCAGTGAAAAAGCTCACACCACAGAAAAACATAATGTTATAAGAACAACCTTCTGTTTTAAAAAAATAATTTTCCAGAACGAACACCCTGACATACTTACCTAAGCCTTTTATTTTTCTGGCCAAAAATATCTTATAAAATCCTCTTTATCCTTGAACATAAATAAGCCACCCATCTGAACCCATCTGAAAAGCGACACAATTCTCTGGAATTTCTGCAGTTTCAATTTTAATCTTCATGACAATTGACCTAGCTGCTGGCAAGAGCCATTTTAAGGAGTGGTTCCTGGAGTACTAACTCACAGTTTCCTTTTCATCTTAGCCATGCCTATCCAGGTAAATTTAGAGCAAAATTTAAATATGCTATGGAAATGGGAACAACAGTAATTTTGTGGGAGTGTAATTCCATGAACTTTCTTTTTCCTGCAATGCGAATGAGGAGCAGTGATCTGTGCGGCCCGTTTACAGCTAGATCTTTAGTGCTTAGTTGACAACACCTTAAGAGGTCACTGATGGTCTAGTCCTTCCTGAGGCACTGCATGTACCGCCTGGGCTCTCAGAGCTGCTGGGCACACACCCCAGGACATCGGGCGATCTTCAGCACCTAAGCCAAGACCCCTCATCTGGGACAAAATTTTGTCAGGTGATAAAAATGAAAAACTAAATCTCAACAAAATTATTCTTTATATTTTTGATTTAAGAATGGCTGGTACTGCCCGGCCGGGCATGGCTCAGCGGTTGAGCGTCAATTGAGGTTCGATTCCCGGTCAGGGCACATGCCCGGGTTGCGGGCTCGATCCCCAGTCGGGGGCGTGCAGGAGGCAGCCGAGCAATGACTCTCTCATCATTGATGTTTCTATCTCCCTCTCTCTGAACTCAATAAAGATATATTTTTTAAAAAAGAAAGAAAAGAACTACAGGTACTGCCTTTAAAAGCCCAAGGTTTACCAAGAGCAAAAGAAAACTTTCAGGAAAGATGGAAACACTGTTCATTCAGAAGTAATCACTTGGTTCAGGGAAAGCCTGGGGGTGGGATGGATGCAGGGTGGGGGGAATCAATTCAATGGGGATAAAAAGGGGACATCTGTAATATTTTCAACAATAAAGAAACTTATAAGAATAAATAAATAAATAATAAAATAAAATATCTAGTCTAAAAAAAAAAGAATAACTTGTAATTTTTTAGTAGCTTCACTGTTTATGTCAGCACATGCCTTTGAGGAAAGCTTGTCATGGCTTCACATGCTTTGGAGGCAACACTATTGGAAAGACCATGTTCCTTTTCCATTCATTAATCAAATATTGAATTGATGCTAGGCACAGTGTTCTCTAATCAGTATTTGGTAATTATTTTTATATAAAAGTTGGGATATGCGTGAAGCCCTGATTGGGCAATTGTATCAATATATAATGTAAAGTAAAAAGTACAGTATCATATCATGGGTGTTTTATAGATAATTTACCAGGACATTTTGTGCTTCCTGTGTGGCCTTATCTTGCAGGAAAATCATCAATCTTGTTAGAAATGTAGAACTTTTAACTTTACCATGAAAGGCGTAGCCAGCTCAAATATGGGATTTCTATGAATGTGAGTAATAAAACCAAAGTAGGCTGTACCCTATTGCCCATGTGGGAGGCAAGACCCTCATCAAGCACCCCTTCCCAGTTGACTTACCTCATTACCCTTGACTTCAGACTCCTCTGAGTTGCTGGCATGGCCTTTTGAATCTAAGAGCTCGAAGGTGACTACTTGAGGCTGATGCATTTTTAATAACGGCCACCCTGAGCTACCTCTTGGCAGAAACTGCAACTGGTGCCACGGCGATTAGCATAAGTTCCAGCTGCAGCCAGCCCTTCTGCTAATTTCTCCAATGAACTGTGAACCTCAGAAGTGTTTTGCTGACCTTGTGTTTATTCAACATGCTTTTCCAGAATCCCCTCTTGGAAAGATACACAATATATTTAACTCACAGTGCAGCTATCTTTTGCTTACTCGTGAACTTGGGTGGTAGGGGCACTTGGGTCCAAATTATAACATTATCATCTTGGATGGAAAGAGATGGTAAAATCCCTTGGACAAAAATGAAATATCAAAACTTTAACTATAAATTAGTAAGATGAACTTTAAAATCTGTACAAGAATTTGTCATCTATATACAGTGGATCTATTCAAAATAGTCACATGAAGTGGCTGTCCAGTTGTCCCAATGCAGCGACCATTGATATGAACAGTTTTGGAACATTGAATTTTAGTGGTAAATTTCATATTTTTAATTAATTACCTTGATTCACATATGTCTTCTGCCATAACCATTATTATTAAGCCTATGAATATACATTCACATTATTTGGGAATTATACGGAGGTGTACCAGTAAGATAATAATGTAGAATTTTAAATTATTTTCATAAAAGGTCAGTTTTAAAGTCTCTCTAGGGAAATTTCTAGTATAGTTTATATATGCCATATCCTTCTGTTAAAATCAAATCACCCCAAGGGGTGCACTAGATAAATCTATTAACATACTATTTTTAGATTCTTGGATGAGATGACAGCCGACATAATGAAACATTCCATTTGACCTTTCTATTATTTTGTGGAAGAAAGATCTATCCCTAGAACCCCACTCACAACAAAATAGATGTGGAAGTAAATGTTCCATGGTCAGAGGCACCAAGATTTTGAAATGTAAATTTTATTTTAATAAACTGGTATTGTAAAAGGTCAACAGCAATCACATAAATCCTAGGCATCTTTCATTCATTCATATGGTTGTTTAGCAAAATGCTTATTAGGTTTCTGCTTACTAGGTTATGCAGAGATGCAGACATTTCATTAATATATGAGTCAGAAAAAGATGGTGATTTTATATGAGATAAATGAATTCCAGTGTGCTTTGAAAAATAGTGTATGGTTTAATTAGTAAGTATTCACTCAAAGAAAGATTAGAATTGAGAAAAACTAGATGCATGAGATAGCACGCTATGTGTTTCAGGAGAGGGCATTTTAATACATATCTAGCGGAGACGGAGCAGGAAGGATATGTTATCTGAAGGCCTAGTGCAGACTGAATTCAAGGATCAGACTTGCTGAAACTAGCAGTAAAGATCTTTGGTTTCTCATTAATTATGAATGTGAGAGAAACCTCATTCATGGAGTAAGACAATAAAATAGTTAACAGCTGTGATTTTTAGAAATGAGAATAGGGAGTGTAGTAACAGCATGAAAGAAAACTCCATATATGATGGATGCAACAGCAAGCTCTGAAGACCAGTTAGGAAAATACTTAATACAGGGTGGGGCAAAAAGATTTATGGTTGTGAGTACATCTAACGCAGAGTTTATTCTTGTATTATGATTTATTTATTAATTCTTGTATTACTTATTTGTATTATTTATCTTATTATTATTATTGTTATTTTTTACTATCCTTACCTATGATTTATATTTTAGGTAATGATGGCTAGTAATTTAACCTACATTTTCACACCCTGTATTAAATATAGTATATGGAATAAAGAAATAATGCAATAATATTATGATTGCCATACTCACTATACATAAAAATGAATTCCAGGGAATTTAACCCATAAATTTGAAAAGCAAAGCTGTATAGCTTTTCAAAAAAATATAAAAGAATACCTGCATCCTGTTGCGAATGATAAGAATTTATTAAACAAGAGGAAAAAAACACAAGCCATAAAAATAGACTGATTAAGAAATGTTCATTCAACTGGAAACTTTTCTTTCTCTTAATGTTTGTTACAGTTCCGGGTGCTTGGGGATATATTAGCGAAGAAAACAAAGGACTTTACTCTCTTGGAATTTATATACTAATAAGGGGAGACAGACCTAAAATTCTTACAAAGTTCACGTCATAAATAAGTTATTTCATAGTATGTTAGGAAGTTATAAATTCTACATGGATAAATTAATCTGGGGTAGAAGAACACATTTCTAAAGTGGGGGTTGAGGACAATTGCAATTTTAAAAAGGGTGACCTGTTAGATCTTGTTGAAAAGTTGATATTTGATAAAGGTTTGAAAGGGAAAAAGACACCAGGCCTGCAGGTAAGTGGGGGAAAAGCATCCTGGGAGATGGAAGAGAGAGTGCAAAGGTCTTAAAGCAGGAGACATTGCTATGTGTTTGAGAAACACTGTGGAGGTCAAAGCAGCTGGAGCAGAGTGAGGAAAGGGCAACTATTAGGAGCTGATGTCAGAAGTGAAATGCAGACTGCGGTTCACATCAAGTCAGCTTAATGTTTCAACTTTTAAGGCGATATAGCCATTGAAAATTCACTATGTATAATATGTATAATATTCATGACATACTATATATACTATGTATTATATATATTACATACTTATTACATATAATTTTCCCAGTATAGATAATCATTTGCTCCAGCACTGTTCACTGAACAGCCCTCTTCTCTCCGCTGATTTATGTGGCTACCACTGTCCTATTAAGTTTCACTTGCCATATGTTGTCTTCTGGGCTATTTTGTTCCATTGGTCTTACTTGGCCTATATTCTGTTACAAAACTACATGGCATTACTCATCATTGCTTTATAATAGGTCCTCTTGTAATTAGTTCTTTGATCTCCCATTAAAAAAAACAACAACTAGAAACAGAATGCAAAGTTGTGCCACAAATAATAATTTTAGTATTTGAATGAAATTTCACTGAATTTATAAGTTAATATAAGCAAAATAGACACCATTAGAGAAACTGAATCTTTCTAAATATGACTCCACTGTATCTCTCCACTTAATTTGGAATCACTTTATAAATATTTTAAATTATATTTGTTATAAGAATTTCATAGCTTTTAAACTATGTAAAATTTTAAAATGATATCTGTTGATAGAGTATAAAATAGAAAATTCTAATTAACATGTTAATATGTTAATTATATATATAGCAAACATTAACCTCTTTTTGATTTAATAATTTTATTATAGATTCTTTTCTATTCTGAGAATATCACAGAATCTCTGAGAAATAAATTTTTCTTTAAAATGCCTAAATTATTATTTTGTTTTTAAAAATATATATTTTGTCTTATTGCTTTACCTAGGTCTTCCAGTTTAGTGTTGAATAGAAGTTGAGCTGGTAGACACCATTGTTTTATTCCTGACTTAAAATAATGTTTTCCCTATAGGTGTGATTTTTAGTGTAGGTATTTGTAGATACACTTCAACCTAGTAAATAAATTCACTAGTATTTCAAGGTAAGGTTATTTTTTAACATGATTTTTGGTATTTTTGCAGATCATTTTGTTTTTGTTTCAATAATTACATTTTTCCTTTCATCTGCTGATGTGAATCATTCATACCTGGGATAAATCCAACTTAGTCATAATGAATTTTTATATAGGTTTTAAGATTCAGTTTGCAAATATCATAGTTTATATTTTTAAATCATCTATATGTTGTATTTCCAGTATGTAACATATATATTGTTGCTATCATTTTAGCAATGAAAGTTAATGCTAGAAATTATGCAACCAGTGTTTGTAAATATTTCTAAGAAGGAAATATTATTCATTTATTAACCATCATCTTAGAATAGATGTCACAAGTTAGATTTAAGCATATTTCTTAAAAAAGTTTTGTTTGGCCTGATCAATGTAAAAAAATATTTGCCAGCCTGGAGATTGTACATTAAAATCCATACTCCCAGCTTTTCTTGAAAATTTTATAATTTTGCTATATAAGAGTTATCTCCTCCAATATAACAATTTTTTTCTTAAACTGAGTGGCAAATGCCTCATTTAGTGAAGAAAAAAGCAAATTGGCACAGACCTGACTATTGTCTGTGGTTTAATCCTATCCCACTTACATAATTTTTTGTAGCAGTACTGGCATGTACAGACCCTGACTTGCATCCCCCCTCTCTGATTTCCTCTACTAACTTGGGTACCAAAGAATTGAATCTTTATGCATACTCTTTCTAAAAACATTATAACTTTTTCTCATAAAATATTAGCAACAAGGAGAATTTCTATGCACATGAGAATATATATCCTTTTACCCCAAAATAATAAATAAAAAATATATTTTTTGTTTTTAATGCTTTGTTGCTAAAAAGATCAAAATCAAATTTGATGTTTTATTGGAGAACATTTCTAATTGGCATAATAGAGCAAAGGCTCTATAAAACAGAAGTCGGTCTTGAGTTTATCTAAGTCACAAGTTGTGTGGACTTAGCCTAGCAACTTTACGTCCCCGACTGTTTCCTTATTTGCAAAATGGAGATGATTTAATTTCCATGATCACTTTTCAAAACTGTTTAAGTATCAAACATACTCAAAACACACTGAAACATCTGACAATCATGAGATATTGTGCTGAGGTAAGCTGTAAGTTTGATAACTTTATGTTCTTGGGATATTTATCACTTTACTTGGCCTATCACTTTTTTTCTCTCATACATTTTTTTAATGGAATATAACTTACATACTATAACATAAACATGTTAAGAAGTACACAACTGGGAAGTTTTTAGTGTATAGACAAGGCTGTGAAACCAAACTAGTATGTAATTCCAGCAGATTTTCATCTCACAAACAAACGTATACCTATTACCTGTCACTTCTTATACCCCTAACTCTAGCTCATAGCAATGACATCCTGTCTCTATGTATTTGCCAATTCTTGAAACTACATATAAATGGAATCATAGTCTATGACTTTTTATGACTGCCTTTTTTCACTTAGCATAATGTTTCAAGTTTCACCCCTGTGTAGTATGCATCACTACTTACTTTCATAGTATGCCCGAATAATATTCTATTGTGCGGGTATACTATTTTTTTGTTCATTCATTCATCAGTTGATGGACATACTGGTTGTTTTCATTTTTGAGCTATTATGAATAACAAACCATTGTTACAACAATACTAGCTTTATTAATTGTTTGTGTATTTACATTTATTGAAATCATTTCTTTCTTCATAGAGCTTTGAGTTATTTTATAATCCTTTACTTTCATCCTGCAGGACTCCCTTGAACATTTCTGTCAGGGCAGGTCTAGTGGTAGTGAACAGCTTATGCTTTTGTTTATCTGGGAATGTCTTCATTACCCCTGCACTTTTGGAGAACAGTTTTGCCAAGTATGGGATTCTTGGTTGGCAGTTGTTGTATTTTAGGACTTTGAATATCAGCCACTGCCTTCTAGCCTCTAAAATTTGGAATGAGAAATCTGCTTATAATTCTACTGAGCATCCCTTGTATGTTACAAATTGCTTCTCTCTTGCTGTTTTCAAGCTTTTCTCTTTGGGTTGGCTTTTGAACAGTCTGGGCCTCTTTGAGTTAATCTTAATTGGGGTTTGTTTAGCTTCTTGGGTGTTTATATTCATGTCTTTCATCAAATTTGGAAAGTTTTCAGCCATTACATATTCTAACATTCTCTCTAATCACTTTCTTTTTTTAAATTAAATTTATTGGGGTGACAACGGTTAATATGAACATATAGGTTTCAGGTGTGGGTTTCTATGTTACAAGAGCTGTATATTGCATATTCTTAGACCTATATTCATAAAGAATATTGGCTGTAATTTTTTTCCTGTGATATCTTTAATTTTGATATTAGGATAATACTTCTTTTATAGAGTGAGTGATAAATTCCTCTGCCTTCTGTTTTTTGAGGGAAAGAGTTGTGAAATATTGTTGTTATTTCCTCTGTAAACATTTGGTAGAATTTACCAGAGACAGAGACAATTTTTGGAGGACCTCATTTCACCATTCTTACTGATGTTATATACGTCATATTCTTTCAACTTTTAAACTACATTTTGTATATTAAAACCTGAATCAAATGTTTCTCATTTTATTTGTATATATACATAATGTCATAATAGAATTGTAGATAATATGTACATACAAACATTTTCAGTTGGCAAAATATATATAAAGCAAACACCTAGATTATAAAATATTTCAGTTATTACAATAACTTATATTTGTAGCTTAGTACATGTGTTAGAATTTTTCTAGGATATGTAGGATTCCTCTAAGCTTTCATCATAAACATTGTTTTAACTTGTTTTGTTGAAACACAAGTTATATGCTCATGTGTTCAGTACATGTTCATATTTCATATGTACCTCATCTGCATTTGGAGAATATATATCCTCTATTTTGAGCTAATGTGTGTTATATGCTGTAATAATCAAGAATTATATCATTCTTGATCTTGTGTTGTTCAAATATATATATCATTTTACTTTTTATTTTGTATTTATCAATTACTGCAAGACATGCATTAAAATATCGTACCATGATGTTGGATCAATCTATTTTATTTGTAGACCTATCAATATTTATTTTATATATTATTGTTAAACACTTATTAGGTGTATACAAGTTTAAAATTATATAATTGTTTCTTACTAAACTCAATATTAGTGCAACATGGAATCTTGTCTTATCTCTAAAAGCTCTTTTGAATGAAAGATTATTTTGTAAAATATAAATAATAAAGGCCAATATACGTGCATATATACAAATAACTCATGCATATATGTTAATATATATAAACTTATCTCTGAATTAGTACTTTTCTAGTCCCCACTTTTCAGTAACTTGAGCGAAGTTAAACAGTTAATAAGAAACAGACTATACTTTAACTTCTGACAGTCTGGTTACAGAGTTTGTGCTCATTCTCTGTGTTTCTGTTTGGAATTTGCTTTACATACATGACATTTCATCATTTTGTTTTTTAGTTCTTCTGCAATTGGAAAATGTCTTTTTGTGAACAATATGTAGCAGAATTTTAAAAATTCTCCGAGGAATCCTCTGTAAGTTATATTGCTTTCATAGTTTACCATTCTGATGTTAGTAACTTTTCCTTGTGGATTTTTATTTACTTCTAGGTTATTATGCCTTGAAATATCATCCTTATTATAATTTATGCATATCATAAGGGAAGAGAGTGTTTCAGAGTAGGTGAAAGATTTTTCTTTGTAACATTTATGTTTGGATTACATAATAATAATTAAGTAAAAACAATAAAAATATTGTTTTAAAAAGATAGCAGCAAATAAACCTCAATGATAGCAATTCAAGAACTATATTAACAATGTGCTCAGTCAGTGATTCATACCAGGAAGCAGGGGTGGAGCATCTTTGCTTTATTTTTCTACCTCTTTATCGCTCAGTTGAAATCTACCATCAATGTCTGTCCCCACCTCTTTTGTTTCAACCTCTTGAAATCTCTTTCCAATCCAAGATCTCTTTGACCTTTTTTCTTTAATTCATTGTCACTAACCATATGATTTTACATCAATAACCACAATAGCTTCTTAAATTGTGTTTTTACATCTCATTACCAATTTACCAAATTCCTTCTAGACATTGCAACCAGGACAATTTTTCAATTAATATAGGATCCCATCTCTCCCTGCTTCAAGTTTTTCGCCTACAAGATAATGAACGTATTTTATGGGAACTGAGAGTATCTTCATGATCTTACTGTTCTACTCCTCAGCTATTCTGTAGTCTCTCTACCTTAATCTCTGTTCTCCAGCTAATTTGGCTACTGCTCAGCCCCTCAAATCCTTCAATAGCATATCTCATCAACATATTAGATGGGCTACCCCATTAACTGGAATTCTTTTACAGAGGCCCCTTCACAAAGATAGCTCATTACCTTCCTACATATCTCTGCCTACATATTATCTCCTCAGTGTGCTCATCCCTGACTAACCACACTCCACTATCCATCCCCACGTTATAGTTTCCATTAGAGGACCATGTGTTTTGTTTTTTGTTATTAGCTTTTGTTATTTTGTTAACACTTGTTTATGTTTTGTCTTTACTTTCACAGTATACTGTGTGCTTGACAAGGACAGAAACTATGTTAATTCCAAGTTGTCCCCTGTATCCAGCACTATTCACAGAGTGGTTACTCAAATGCATTATGTCAGTTAACTATAGTTCTTTGGGAGTTAAATGCAATGTGCTTTCTGGTAATCCTTTTAATAGAATAAAGGAGTCTTCTATTATCTGTGGAAGATAAGATTTAAGTTCAAACCAGACTCTTATTTATACACTGTTTGCCCTTGACTAGTTTAGACAGGATCTCAAGGCCTCAATTTTCCTTCATAAAGTGTAGGCGATAATTTAGATATTGTTATTATTAGGCCAATTTTTATAAAATGTTCTTCACACTCAGGTACTTACATAAAATGACCTTAGTGTTGACTATGGAATTAGTCACTGAAATTGTAATTGGGCAAAGGCATATTGCACGCAATCACATATTAAAACATGGTACAGGTTGTGATCTGAGCTTGTTTTGGTGGTACTCTAGGCTAAGTGCTTACTTGTAGTTTATTAAACAGTTAGATGCTTTCAGAATGCAGTAAAAATCTGCAAATGACAGGTTAGTAAAACAAAGCACCTATTAAATGCGCATCTTTTACCCTCTCCCTGCTAGTACTAGTCAGGTAAATCTTCCTAAGTATTCCATTTATAACTTCTCACCTCTAAGGGATACCATTCCCTTTTCTTAGTAAACTCATTATTAACTAAATCAGCCAACTTATTCTACATCTCAAAAACGCTTTCGGACTCTCCCCTTTTTAAACTTTATGACATTAACCACCAAATCGATAGGTGCATTCTCAAAATGTTATTATAGAAATAAATTGCTTTTTTAAAACTGTGCCTTTGTTCCGTATCCTCTGAAGGATATTTCTCTTTTTGTTTGAGGTAGAATTATAAGTAAAAGTAAAAATAATATTGTCCTAATATAACTGTTTAATACTATTTAACCTTAATAAACTAATATATTTCTATACTAATACTCTGTGACTGGTATAGGAGCCAGTGCAATGCAGTTAGTAAATAAAAAGGGATCCAGTGACAGTTACTCTGACTGTAAAATCTGGTTCTCTGGCTGACTCCAGCTGGGTAGTCTTAAGCATGTTGCCTGACAAGAATTATGAAGGGTCTTACCTTTCAAACCAGCAAGTCAGCCTGCCATGTCACTGTTCCACAACACTAGCAGAAGACACAAGATTCCTGGTCAAAGACAAAAGCCTTTATGTCTTTTCCATGAGCCTCATGGAAACACCATTTTTTATGCCTCTCTCCCCTTCCCATACCTCTCAGTGCCCTGGTGGAGACACAAGTGGGCCTAGATTCCTTCAGCACACCCAGTAGATATGCATTTGAGACAAGAAAGGCAAAGTTTAGAAACCTCCACTCTTTTATAATGAGCTATAACCAAACCTGCCCAAGCCTTCCCAGAGGGAGACATTACGTTTATTATACTAGAGAGCAAATACAGCTGCTCCCTGCTCCAGTGGGAGACGCTGTCTCTTTTAAGGCAAATAGAATCTGAAACAGAGTCTTCTCACAGCTTTGGAAAAAAAGTTAGAGTCTGATGAAGAATTTTCTCTCAACACTGTTTACTCTGTTTAGGCCTCAGTCTTATGCATCTAGTAGGAATAAAAAAAATACCCAACCCCTAGGATTTTTAAGATCATAAACTTTGAAATACATAAAGTATACTACCTGACACATAGTCAGAACTCAGCTAATATTATGCAATACTAGTAGTAGGGGGTAAGTAGCTCAGTTGGTACAAAATTTCAGAGATTTTGTCTTGACTATATGTGTGTGTGTGTGCATAAAATATAAAATATGGATAACTGGTAAACTAAATCCAATAACTTACTATAAATTAAAATAAAATATCAAAATTATTTTCTATATTAATCTGAAAAATGTTTAAGTAATAAATAGGCAGACAAGTCATATTTCCTGAAAGACTACAGGCAAAAAAAAATTGTTCATTATATAAAAATAAATCTCTACTTATTAATTAATGAGTATAAGTACACATTTTTGTACATCACTGAGGGAAGATAAATGTTCCTCTCAGTTAAAATCTTAATAGGCATCATTCCTAGGCTTCGGTTCCCACCCCTTTCTTAAACGGTGCCAGCATACCTTAATGCTTGCTTCTGATGTCCTAGGTCTCGGCTCTCCATTTAAATTTTAGGTCATTCCACAGCAAGTGATTCTCATTTCTTTTTAAACTCTTTATTAAAATGAGAAATCTCTTCTTCAGCTACTTCATTGAGAATTCAAAGAATTTATTCATTTGTTGAAAGTATAGCAATAGTGAAGGGCTCTTGTAGAATTAGGTACACTTCATAGTAAGAAACCTATTTTAAAAATGTGGTTATATTCATATTATATTCATCAAGACTTTCAGGTGCAGATGTAAGAAACTCAGCAGACACTAAGCAAATGCGTTTATTATGAGTCTTCAGCTCCCTTAGGATGAGCATGAGCTAAGGACAGGCCAACAGTTGTAATCCATCTTTCTGACTACAGCAATTGCTTCTGACTGACTATTCAGTAAGCAAAAAGTGTCCTCGGTCCTTTCCCAAAGTAGACCTCCCAAGGTCATATCCAGCTATTGCATCATAAAGTATCTGACTGGATTCCTTGTCTCTGAGCCAGTATATATGGTCATATCCATACTGTTCTAATCTCTTAAGAATGTTTGCAATTTATCTACACAAAATTATATTTAACCATGAGAATGAAAAGTATTTTTAACAAGTAAAATGTATTGGCTTATCACTCAGAATTTTCCAAGAAAGGATCTCCCTTCAGATAGAGCTGTATTCAGAAGCTTAACTACTATAACAAGGAGCCTTTCTTTGTCCATACAGAAGCTCAGCATAGTCTGGCCTAACTTCAGTCATCACATATAGATAAGATAGCTGTAATAGAGCTCAAAGTGCAAAATACCAACTCCCTGTTTTGTTCACCACTCACATATACACTTATTCTAACATATTCTTGTTACCACAATATGACTGTCCTCTATAAACTAGAAGCTATCTTGTCATCTACACAACAGAATCTAATCAAGTTATTCACTAGTTAGCTCATTCCAAGACTATAAGTAGTGATAACACAGTGAGTCCAAGAGGCACCTATAATTCTGTGGTGATCCCTTTTCAATATTCTGCAATCTGTGATTAAATAAAGAATTTAACCATGATCCCTGTTCAATATGCAGTGGTGAAGAACAACAGGGGAGAAAAAAAGTAACATAAGGCATTTAAAAGTTTTAGCACACACCATATTTTGGGGGTCAAGTTCAATAAGAATTTTCTTTCTAAGTAGTGAAAATCCTATTAGATTTCTTGGTCTGGATAATGGAGAAATCTTTTTACTTATGGTGCTCCATGAACTAATCTGAGATAAGCAGAGGGCTGGATTTTTCTTCAGGGAGGTATTCAGAGTCTTTTGTCTCCTGCCTAACTGTGCTATTAAGGAGGCTTGGAAGAGGCTTTAAGGACTGAACATTAATAATCACCCATTTACAAGCCTTCCTCTGGTAATACATCTCTGGAAAACCACAGAAAGCCTGTGGCCAGCTTTGTTTTTGCTTATTTCAGAGGCTGTAACCAAAGTCAGAGATTGAGTGGAGTCACAAATCTTGAATTTGGATACTGATGATGAGATTTCTGTCCCTTAGAAACAAGTCTTTATGTGCTGTACATGTCCAAAACCCTTAGCTTAACAGATTCTATCTCGCCATGGGCTAAAATAGTAAGACAGAACTCATATTTCCCCTACTTCAATAATGTAATCCAGTTTGAGAATTAAATTAACATTTGTTTTGTTCATCCTGTGTCCCAGTTTTGTTTCTCTCTGCTTCCCTCCTTCACATTGAATTTTACCCAAAATACAGACTAATTTCTGTGAGAATATGAGTATTTTAAAAAATTAAATTCTGCAATTTTATATCTTTGATTGTAGGCATAATTGTGTGCCAATTTTCAAAAGCAGAATCACACTGCTTCCTTCTCTTTAGAATTGCTTAGTCTAAAAGAAGCCTAAAATTCCTTTGAAACATTTAATTGCAAGTAAAAACAGGTATGAAAGAGTCCAAGACTAATTTTTCAACAAACCATCTAAACCTTTATGTTCTATAGATGCGTAGTCTAAATTCTGATATAATGTTTCACAAATAAATACTGCAAACTTGTCAACTCAAATTCATTTAGTTAATTCTGCATTTTAAGATTCATCACTTTTAACCTCCCACTTCTAATAACACTGTATTTTGGACAGAACTTGAGGGTAAGTTAGAAAATATAAATAAACTGTTTAAACAAAAGATAATTTATTGACTCACCTAGGTTTGAATGTTGTCAGTAAAAATGGGTTCTTCAGTGTCTCAAGAAAGGAATTTCAAAGGGCACATGCCTGGGAGAAGTTTAAGCATAGTGGCAAGATTTATTGGGGTGGAGGGAAATAATACACCCTTCATAATATTGAGGTCTTGCAGACTCTTGTAGCAACTGCTCCGAGATCCCTGATAATCCTCCATATATTTTCTTGGTCTTCTGCACGAGTTGGCTTTCTTTTAAACTACCAAACCTACTTCCTGGGTTTTCCCAGGCTTGTGCTAGGCCCTCCCCCTAACCAATCCTTTTCCTAGATCTTCCAGGGTTCTGCACCCTTATTCAATCTGATTCTTTCCCCAAATTTCCCCAGGCCAGACTCCACCCCTTATGTCACCACTCCGCTCCTACAGTACATGCACCCAAGTTCTGCTTCTTGATCTGGTTTCTACAGTGTGTGTGCTTACCTCCCCCTGCACTGTCTTGGTTTCTACTGCACATATCCCTAGCAAAGGAATTCCCCCCACTGTTTTATTCCTGACCCCCATAACCCTAGATACCGGGCCAGTTGCCTCCCAGGGGAGATTGGAAAGTGATTCTTCCTGCTCACTTGGAGATTACACAGGGATTAAGTCTCTTCAGGGGACAATGCAGCAGGCCCCTGGGGAGCCCATGAAATGTTACAGCTTCCTAGCAAGTCAGGCTTAATATCCGATTCAGCTCCCTAGTTTATTAGGCTTAATGTCTGATTCAATTTGCTCCCTTCCTTTATTAATTACTACCTAACTACCTATGCTAACATGAAAGTTGAGGGTAGACAACCTTCAGGCAAAATGTCCCAAATTATGTTATAGCACCACCCATCTCTCTCTCTCTCTCACACACACAGACACATACCAACACACGCATATAGACACACACACGCACACACATAAGCTGAATAACAAGAAAAGGGGAGTCAAGTGATTGATCATCCCAAAAGGACCTTATGGAAGAGGAGAGAGTAGATATCTACAGAAGTATGTTCCCAGACAAAAGCTGTACGTGTTCATTAGAGCTACTCTGTGCACGACACGGCCTTTGATGCTCGGTGTGAGTCAGAAGGGTGAGCAGACAGTGAACCAAAAGAAAGATATGTATGGCAGATTCTTTGAGGCATATCAAAGCTAATAAGTTAGTTAGAAAGATACAGGAGATTCACAAATAACTAATACAGAATACAATATAGTAAGGCTATCATGAAATGTTTGTGGCAGACCTTCGAAGAGCAGCATGTTGCTAATGTTTCTCCTTGTACCTTCTGGATTGAGACTAACATTACTGCAGCATTTTCTGTATTTATTTTCTCTCGTATATATTTTTTCTTTTGTGCATATATCACTGCCAGCTAACACTGCAATTCTTTTATTCTCTTAAATGACCACAGACACAAGGGAGGCAACACTTTACTGAAGGATTAGAGCAATGGATTTGCGTATTTATAGTATACAGGGCAGAGCTATTTAAAATGGAATATTATCTCTTTCAGACCTTTGCTGAACTCCTACAACTGGTTAATTTGAAATTCCATTGTTTTCTTCATTATGAGAGTGAAAATACTTAAGTAAGCCCCTTCTAATGACACTCTGAGTCAGTCAAGGTTCTGTCAGAGAAGCTAAGCTCCTATGATTGTTATGGGAATAAGAGATTTCTTATAGTAATTAGACCCACACAAATATGGAAGTTGCTGGAGATGGGAAGGTATGGAAGGGATGTTAGCATCAGAGAAAGGGTGACAAACTAGCCCACAGGAAATCAACTCAGAGCTTGTAAGGAAAGTCTAACAAGCAAAGCATGTCACATCACCCAAGTGAGACTGAAGTGGGAACTCAGCAAAGTCTAGAATAGTTACCTCTATAAAGTTAAAACATCCGTGATCTTCACTCAGGCACCTAAAAGTGGTCCTCCGGATGCTGTTTATCAGCAGGGAAAAGAGTTGAGAGGATAACCTAGATGATGAGCAGAGAAGAAAGAATAAGCTGGGACCAGCTGGGACAATCTATGATTGTCCACCTACTTCCTTTATCATTATAACCTTTTGAGAGTAGTGACTCCTCCTCACTTCTACCTTCTACATATTACTGAAGTTCCTCAGGTGGCCAACTCTATCCCAAAGCCTTAGTGGGAAGGGGACTGGAGGTAATTTGCTGTTCTCAGATCCAACCATGTTGATTAGCAACATCCACTACTATACCATTTCAATTTGTCATTCGTACACACCTTATTTAGCAGTCAAATTTAAGTTCCATATGAAGGAATATAAAACCTTTCTCCACTTAGCAGGATTTTATTATGCTTGTACAAGTAAATACATGTTAATACTCTCCTCAAAGAGAATATATGCTGACCTACATGTCACTATAACCGCTATTAGGTAATGTTATTCATCCTCAAACTGATGTATTGTTTTTGCTATCTGGCAACTTAATAGAGATAATATTAACATATGCTATATGAGGAGTGGGTGGGGATGATATATGCAAAAATACAAATAAAGTGACATAAATACAAGGAAGACATGCAAACACTGCCTTCACTTCCATAATGGGTCATATTGTGTATTAATTTCCAATCCTGCAAAACAAATTACCACAAATTTAGGGGATTAGAACAAGACCCATTTATTATTTCACTATCCTGTCATTCAGATATTGGGCACAATGTAACTGGATTATTTGTTCAGGGTCTCAAAAGGCTAACCTCAATATGCAGGACTTCTTTCTGGAGATCTGGGGTTTTATTCCAAATCTAAGTGGATGCTGGCAGTATTATTACGTCGATTGTAAGAATGAGGTCTCCACCTTCTCGTTGGCTGTTGGACTGGAGATTACTCTATTCTTAGATGCCACCCACATGTCTTACCAACTTGACCTGTGAACAAAGTAACACCTGACTTCTTCAATGCCAGAAGTATTTCTCTCAAAGAGGAACTCAATCACCCTTTTAAGAACTTTCTCTGATTGATTCAGAAACATTCGGTATAATATTCCTTTAAATTAACGGAAACACAACTGAATAAAACCTTAATTAAATCTGAAAATCCCTCTACCTTTGTCATTTAATGTAATCTAATCACAGAACTGAAATCCATCATATTCACAGTCTTTCCCATGCTCAAAGGGGACAGCAGGGAGTGAGATCATGTGGCCGCCTTAGAATTCTGCCTTCTACAAATGGCCACAGCCTTGGTTTATAACTTGTATCTTCTATTCTCTACTTCAGATCTCATTTTCCTTCAGCTAGTCCCTCAGTTTGTTGCGGTCCCTTCACTGCTGGGATAACGCAAACCTTCTGCGGGGGGTGAATATTATGTGTCTACTTGATTGAGCCAAGGGATGTGTCTGAGCGGATGTTTTTGAAAGAGATTAGCATTTGAATTGGTGGACTAAGTAAAGTAGAATGCCCTCCATGTGGCTGGGCATTATTCAACCCATTGAGGACATAAATAGAACAAAAGGAGGCAGGAAGGTTGAACTCTTACTCTCTTCCTGACAACCTGAGCTGACATCAGTCTTCTCCTGCTCTGATACTGGGACTTATATCACTGGTGCTCCTGGTTCTCAGGTCTTTAAACTGGGTCTGGAATTTATTTTTTAATCATTATATTGAAATATAATTGGAATATAAAAAGCTGTACATATTTGATGTATATTTAATGTATACAACTTGATGTGCTTAGAGATAAATATATACTCATGAAACCATCACTATAATCAAGGCCATCAACTCATTTATCACATCCAAAAAGATAGCTTTCGTGGGTCTTTGGCTTACAGATGGCAGATCATAGGACTTCTCAACTTTATAATCCCATGAGCCAATTCCTTATAATAAGTTTATATATATAATATATAGGATTTATATAACCTATATCCTACTGGTTCTGTTTCTCAGGAGAATCAAGATGAACATACCTTCCTTACTGAAGATACTGGGACATTTTTAGTTTTGCATATATTGGGTCGTTTGTCTCCATTTAACATTCACATCAATATGAACAGATTTGTCTCCATTTAACATTCACATCAATACTAAACAGATTTCCAAAGGATCTCCTGAGTTTTGAACACATAACTTCCTCTCCATTATATAGAAACAACCCATTCCACCTTGATTTTCAAGAATAATCAACCCAGGAAGTAAAATTCTCCATTTTTTTAATCTTAATTTAATGACATAGAAAAAAATATATATTTACATATATATATATTTAAATATATCATTATTGATTTCAGAGTGAGGAAAGGAGATGGAGAGGGAGAGACAGAAACATCAATGATGAGAGTCACTGATTGGCTGCAGCCCACAACCCGGGTGTGTGCCCTGACCGGGAATCGAACCCCAATCACCTGGATCCTAGGTCGATGCTTAACCACTGAGCCATGCCCGGCCGGGCGAAAATATATATTTTTTAAGTGAAATAAAGAGAAGACTACAATAATTCATGATTGCCATGCCAACTACTTGAGCCACATGACTCAGCAAGTCCAACAATGAGTCAGCAAGGCCGTTTGGAACTTTTGGCAGTTGATGTAAGTAAATAATGGTACAGACCTTTAGAATTTTTGAGTAAAGTGATTCTACCCTTTGCAGATAACTACTCTCTTTCTGAAAATATTTTTTAACCCTAGCTAGCCCTAAATGCTTGGTCACTGAACATCAAGATTTTATGTAACCTGAGCTACAAATCATGAATTTGGTATAATCTGGCACAGCAGGCCATAAAGTTGGGTAGACAAAGTATCACTGTCACTGAGTAAAATGATATACACAAGATCTGGTTTGAGCAGTTCCAGAAGGCATGCATAATTTGCATTACCAAGGGACTCCTATTCATATGTCTGCTTCTCCTAAAATATTGATGTATCTTAGTCTACATCTATGGTCTCCTGAGGTGCTCATTATGAACCACTATTTGAGGAATAAAAAATTGGGTTAATTAACTGAGGGTTCTGCACAATATGCTGGCATTACCCAAAAGCAAATAGCAGCAGCATTACAACCCCACTCAGGGTTTGTATTACAGACAACGTTGGAAAGAAATGCTCCCAGTAGATAGAATTTAAAGCAGTGCATGTGGTCAGGGACTTGGAAAGAACACAACTGAAAATCAGTGCTGAGTAGCTCTTGGAGAGAAGTGTGGATAGCTTTTTTAGGATGATTATAGGTTAAGGAGAGATGGTGAGGGCAGTTTAAGGAAGACTGGCATCTTTTGTGACGGAACTCCCTCATGATTAGTCATTATAGTTTCTTCAGGCAAATGGAAATTCACCTACTCAACCTGAAAAGGAGCTCTGTTTCTAGTGGCAAAGAGTCTCAGGAAAAATTCAGAGTTAAAATTATTGCCCTAACTTTAACATAAGACAAATGCAATGCTGTGACTCCAAGTTGCTTTATAATTCTGCTAGTAAAGTACATTTATGTACAGCTTCAGAACTGTCAACTCTCAAAATGGTCAGCTCTCTCCATTTTCACCTCCAGCCACATCTGGACCTCTGAGCCACAGTAAAGACAAAGGAAGGAAGCCATGTATCTTCCTGACACAACTGTATCACCAGGCAGAGAACAAGTCGCCAGAACAAGAGCCTTCCAATGTTTCCCACTGCAAACCCACGAGGTAGGATTCCAGGCTTGAATGCAGGCTCACTATGTGATTTTTATTCTCTTACAAAACATAGATATAAATTATAAATAAAACAGAGAGGATTGATACGCTAAGCTTCAAAATAAAGGCCCTGAAAAATTAACTGAACTATGTAGTTCTCAATCCTGTTTGAAGAAAAATGGGAAAATTATAGAAATGGCTTCACAGACTTTTTCAAACTGTACACATTCCCTAAGGCTTTCACCTCTCTCCTCAACCCCCTATCCCACATTTTTCACAAACACATATAACACCACAAACCTAATAAACCAAATCATGGCTGCAAAATTTCACTGTTATTCTTGGGAATTGTGTACACCCTCTTGTGCTAAACTTCAGAACATGTGAACCTAACTACTCAAGGATACTTTATTACTTTTTTAAATATCCAAGATCCTATCACCCTCAGAAAATAAATAATATGTTTTCTAGACTTGATGATAAATAAATTGACACTTAGGAAAATTCAAGATATATGATTGACTTCAGATTACAAAGGTTTAAAGAGAATAAACAGATAAAAAGATGTGTTAGATTCTCAAATATTTTAAACTTACATATATTATTCAAATCAAAACACTTGACCCTTTTTATTTTCTATATATTACTAATTTTTCAAATAATACAAATATATGAAAATTCTCAATTGCCATTTTTTCTTATATCAATCACCAAATTTCCATATATTTTTATAATGCTTTAACATTTAAAACAAGTATATCTTAAGGATATAAGATATGTGTGGGGAAAGTTACAGTGCTTTTTAATTTAGAAAATGTCTATATATACTATTTAAATAATTATATTAAAATTGATTAATGCCTAAGACTTTTATTTAAAAAAATCAACAAAAATGAAACATGAAATTTGAAAATTTTCCTTACAAAAGTAAATGTTTCCAGAGCACTGTGGGAATATATATGTTTCTATCTTGTTTCTAATTTTATTTCTCTGCAGATATTATTAGAAAGGCACAGAGGAGTACTAATTGACAGAGTGTCCCTGCAATGTAACAATATCTGCCTACTAAAACCTGATGCAGACCTCAGATTTCTAATAAATAAATGGTAATAGGAAAAATGGTTTGGATTGAATCAATATGACATTATTACATTGGGCTTTTTTATTTTAGTTTTTTGAAAAGTTGAATATTAGACAAGGCTTTAAATCATAAATACCAGTGAGACTAGATACAAACTACCAATTATTCCTACTTGAAAGCTAGGATTTTTCTCCTTGTATACCAAACATTTACAAATGATTTTCTTGGTAAAATTATCACTGTGAGAACCATTTTATTGTGATTGAAATGACAGAATAAATAATATTGCTCCCTTAATTTTCTCCAGACAAATTCTTGAGATGTAAAATGTCAAAATAAATATTCATACAAAAATTCAGGGTTTTAAAAAAATGAATCCTGTGTCTATTTTTCTTGTCTGTTCTGCAGCTGAGTTTTTGACACTGCTCTTGAAAATGACTTAGAGATTTTACTTTGTGCTTCTCTATTTCATACAGGCTTTCTTAAATTCATCTCTGCCACTGAATAAAAACAAGAAAGTAAAAGAACTACACAACTATATAGGTTCTGGTTCCAATCTGCTTTCAAATTGAATGCTCTACACAGAAAAATGTCAGATGTGTCTGCAAAAGCCACATGGACACCATTAATCAGGGACCTTTGTTATTCACTGATTTCCACAGCACTTCTCACTTTCAGGCCAAAATTGTATTGCATACTGATTCATGAGAGAATTTTTCTATTCTCTCTCTTCTTCCTTTTTTATAGAAAGATATTTTTAAACCCACATCTTTTCCTCTGAATTCTACCCCCATTAGCTGCTGCACACAGCTTGTCTGAATGCAAACATTTTTCTATGTGAAGATATTTTATTTTCAGTCCTAGGGTAATGATTCATCTAAGTGAGTTTCTTTTTATGTATGAGTGGCACTTGGGTCTGTGAGTAATGGTACTTAGATCTGAAGAAAGATAACAAGATGATAATTAAATTAATTATCTATGTGTATTCAAGATTACAATTTCTTAAAATCTGTGTTGACATGACAATGATCTGTTAGAATGTTAAAAAGAAAATTCAATACCTTTCATGCTGAAGACATTGAGTTGAGGATAACTAAGATATTTTGATTATGTAATAAAATATTTGCAACTTACTAGGTGTTTTTTATATACAGGATCACATTTTACAATTACACTAAAACTTTGTAGAAGAATTTATCATATGCTTATATGTAAGAAAATTGGCTCAGAAAGCTTAAAAAATATACATATGATCCTACAGGTACCAATTTTTAGTTAAAAACATAAAAGTAATAAGTTCATGTTTTTATTATATTTATCAGAAAGGACAAAATTAGGGAATATAAAAAAATACTTTACATTATTTCACTAATTGAGAAAAAGCAGATTTCACATATGTTTTATTTAATTCAACACAAGAGCAAACCAATAAGAGTTTTGCCCATTGCTAGGTACCTGGGGTTTTATGCCCTGGTGACCTTCAGTGCCTGCCTATTGTTCCTACTCTGCTCCTGCTTGTCTAACTCCCTACTAAAGTGGGAACCTCCAAATTTGTAGCCAGTTGTCAGATATTTCGGTGGCCTGGGTACACCCCAGCTCATAGCAGGTGTTTGAAGTGAGAGCAGTCCTGTGGAGACCTGTGCACAATTAATTTGTGAAAGTTTAGTCTAACTCTGGACAGTGGTAGAAGTGCATTGAAGATGGAAAAAAGGTATGCAGGTATGGTATTATGCGTAATATGCTTCCATATATAATTATGATAGTATTACATAGTCAGCATAAATTATTTTAATTTTTTCATTAAGTAATGGGAAACCATTTGTGGTTTTAGAATAAAATAGTTATGGAAGCAGGAATATGATTTAGATATATTGTAACTGAGCAGAAACTTCGTTTCTTTAAATATGACCTTCTCTCCTTCTTTCCTTTTGATTCAAACTGGCCTCATCCAGCACCCAGACTCACCCACCACCCTCCTTGCACACCCACACCCTTAAGCAATAATCCCTCAAGACAATGAGGTTCTAGTCAGATTCCAACAATCTTAGGAACAAAGTCTTGGGTCTATTTATATTCTACTTTGTAAATAATCAAATTAAAGATAACATCTAGTATACCCAATGTGGCTCAGTGATTGAGTGTTGACCTGTGCTCAAGGAGGTTGCCAGTTCGATTCCCCCTCAGGACACATGCCCGGGTTTTGGCCTCGATCCCCGGCAGGGGGCATGGAGGAGGCAGCCGATAGTTGTTTTTATTTTTCTCTCATAGATGTTTCTATCTCTCTCTCCCTCTCCTTTCTTCTTTCTCTAAAATCAATAAAAAATATTTTAAAAAACTAAACATAACATCTAGGCCTCAGTTGTGTTTCAGCTCCAGAAGATCCCATCGACCACATCCATGGGAAACCAGAGCAAACGACGCCCGATGCAATGATCAACTACCCCCTACTCCAGCACCAACCAATCAATAGAGACCATGACCCTCCCCAAAACCCTAACTGCCTTAGTCTTCTATATAACCCATCCCCTAGAAGCCACCTGGGAGCCAGGTCTTTGAACACTTGCTTACTTATCTGTGATTCCACTTGGTGCTATTCTTTCAGCTAATAAACCCTTACTTTGTTGGCTTTGATGCACGCAGGCAAATGGACCCCCACTCACCCAGTAACAATATTAGTGTTTTATAGAATATAGCATAGGATGGAGGGAGACGAGGTACTACAGGTGAGGCCACTTAGGGAATTCTCACTACCATCGTATCGGAACAAATATTTATATAAATTTGGTAGTGGAATAAAAAGAAGAAATAATTTCTTCCTGATATTTGAATAGACATTTAATAAAAATTGAAGAACCAAAGGAGACACAATAGGTTAGAATTTGAAACAAATTTTAAATGAACAGGAATTAAAGGAATAGGAAATTACAAAGCCAGAGAAGTTGATCTATGGTTTGACTTAGGGCTTATTAGGTTGATCTCCCACAGTTATTTTACCTACACTAAAATAATTGAGATTTCAAGAGTACTAATAAAGTGTTTTATACTAATATCACAGCTGGTCTTCATAACACAGAGGAGCTATGTTTTGAGATGCTCTTATGGAGACAAATCTCTTAACACCTTTGGGAAACTTTTTTATCAATATTTACTTGGAAGCAAATAATAGACCATTGAGATATTGCATATAATGTCTTTATCTCTCATATTCTGTTCTCCTCTTCTCAACTAGATTATAAACTCTTGTGAGACCACACAATCATTCGAAGCATGGTAAATATTGATGAAAATAAACATGCAATAATGTTGGCACTGCAATTTTTTTCACAATCATGTAATTTAATGCCAGTTCATTGTATAATTAGGGAAGAGAGCAACAAATAGTTGAAAACTAGACTAGATACCATACTCATGTGCAGCTCAACTTAACCAGATAATTATTTCTGATGAATAGTGATTCCCATGTATATACTAATATCAGTAATGTTATACAATTATATCCTGGGCAATCTCCTTGGACATGCACCTAAATTAATATTTTCTTAGAAAATATTCCAGTACTAACTAATCATGAGGTGAAATCCTGAACTAAATAAAGAATATGCTGTTAGCACAGACTGTCCCTTGATCTTACGGAGCATACAGTACAGTAGAGTAAGACTAAATAAACATGACTTGAATGTGATCATTTGCGACTCGAGGAGGGACCTGGGTGGTGGAGAGCAAGGGGAAAAAGGAGGCCATTTGTAATACTCTCAACAATAATTTTTTTTAAAAAGAGAATACCTAGAAGTGGTTAGTCTTCAGCAAGACTAGTTTTGAGTATAGTGGCATGGATTGAATGATTTCGGTAGGTATTGTATTTCACCCATTTGTCACTGGTATGTGGGATGCCCAACTCAAGAAGATGTTTGTAAGCCTTCTTAGAAGGGTAGACCAGGAAAAGGGGGAAAAAGTAGACTAGTCTTAAGAAAAATATTTTTCAGTGTAGTATCTGTTAAAACCAGATATTGGCCATGACAACCCGATGCCTTCATTTGAGGTAAACCTTAATCTCAACCACAGCAATTGTCCTCAATAGATTAATGGATAAATTATCTGTAATACATTCATACAATGAAGTACTTCTCAACAATCAAAATAAATAAGCTCTTGGTTTATGCAACAACATAGATGAATCTTAAATGCATTTTGCTAAGGTTTTCAGAAACAAAATAAATAATCATAACATTGGATTATAGCCCAAATAATTTCACAGATATCCATGACTCCATGCTTTTATAAATAGCAGGTTAAATTAAAAAGGGGGACAAACAGGACAAATCTTCTTTATAGGATGATTGCAAATAATAAAGGTACAACTTAAAGGAATTAGAAAATCACTGTTAGAATACTTAGAGGCAAGATCCACTGAGGAATGTTAATATTAGAGGGCTAGACTTTAAGAAGAAGGAGGACAGTTTTATACCTTCTAAATATTTCCCCCCAAATACTTGTCAATTACTGTGGTTGTTTTAACATATTCCCATATATTTTTATATTCCTCCTCCCAGGAGTAGAGTTTAATTTCCCTCTTCTTGACAGTAGGCTGGAATTAGCGACTCATCTTTAACAAGCACAATATGGTAAGAGAATAAGAGCAGTTTTACTGTGGAGAAATCTGGCACACACTACCTTAACCAAGCGATCTATATTAAAATTACCAGCAACAAATCATGTTGATACCATGAACCTTTTGATATGAGGGGCACTTGCCTTCTGGGGCATTCCTCTCAAAATCCATAAACCCAATCTAATCATCAGAAAACTTCACACAAATCTATATTCAAGGACATTCTACAAAATACCTGACCAGTACTGTACAAATGTGTCAAGGTCATGAAAAATAAGTAAAGTCTTATAAACATTCACAGGTCCAGAGGACACAAATGAGACATGATGCATGAATGCAGCATAATATCCCAGTTTGGATCCTGGAACAGGAAAAGGACGGTAGTGGGAAAATGAATAAAATATATATATAAAAATGTAATTTAGTTAGTCATAGTATAACAATGTTAGTTATTTCATTTTTTTTAAATATGCAATAATTATTTTAGATTTTAACTTTAGTGGAAGCTAGGTAAGGAATGCATGGGAATTTTCTGTATTGTCTTTGGAACTCATGTAAAATTATATTAAAATAAGTTTTAAAACAGCTATATATCTTTTGCTTTTTCACTGAACTGGCTAGACTTCAATCAAAATATAAAATGAAGTTGGTGATAGCATGGCATAAATGACTTAGTCACAATTTTGAGGGAATGCTAATTACATTTCACCAGTAATTTTAATTCCTAAATTTTGCCATAATGATTTCTGAAGGTGACTTTTATCAAGTTAAAGAAGTCCTTTTATATTTCTAATTTGTTAAGAATTTTATCATGAATGGATGTTGAATATTATCAAATAATTTTTTTATATAACAACTAAAATAACAACATAAAATGAATTCCACATGGTCCTGATAAATTATTATTAAAAATATAACACAATGTTGATTGTTTAGCTATTATATGCATATTTCTCATTGACTCTGGCTTTCAGTATTTTCCTTGAATTGCAATAATCTTGTTTGTGTATGATCTGGAATTTAGCTCTGCTCATCTATCAGACTGTAACAGCTACAAAAGAGATTGATGCTTTTACTTTTTCCATAATAACTTACCCTCAAGTCAGGCCCCATAGTTGAAAGATAGAGTATATTAAATAAAAATGACAGGATGCTTTTCTTCTTTCAGCAAGAACATTATTTTTATTCACTTAGTATTACTTGGTGTGAACACTGCAATTACATGATTTCTCCTAGTTTCCAAGTGACTGATCCCCCCACTCCGCATATCTCAATTATATCTTCAAAATGAAAAGGGAAAAAAAACACATGGATAGTCTTTGCTAGTTTATAAAAGTTATTATTAAAGAAGTTTGTACTAAGCCACAGACTTAGAGGAGCAATATTTTGGCATCAACATCTTCCCTTATATGGTCTAAGATTTAAACAATTTAGTAGATAATCTTCATACATACATGTTGGATATATAAAATGTATATATATTTGGAGTTTTACCCACTTGTTTTTATTTTGAAAGTTGAGACTCAAGAGAATAAAGTTGTTTTATCTTCAAAACTTTAAACAGAAATGCCCGGTCTATTAATTTTGGAATTTTTAGCACTTATGTCAAGATTCAACATCTGTGTGGCAAGCAAAATAATGATACCCCAAAGATATCCACATTCTAATCCTCAGATTTCGTAAATATATTATGTTACATGCAAAGAGAAATTAAGGTTGCAGATTGCATTAAAGTGGCTAAACAGCTAATGGTACCATCGGGCCATTATCCTGGATTATCTTGGTGAGCCCAAGGTAGTCAGGAAGGTCTTCAAAAATGGAAGAAAGAGAAGCGTGACTCAGAGCCAGAGAAGGAGAGCTGACAATGGGAACTGTGTCACAGGGACACAGTGTGAGAAAGTGGGCTGTTGATGGTTTCAAAGGTGGAGGAATGGGGCCACGAGTCAAGGAATGACTCTAGAACTCTAGAAAAGGAAGAAAAAAGCTTTTCTCCTAGAAGCTGCAGAAAAAATAAATATGCTATACTAACATCTTGATTTCAGCTGAATGAAACTCTTTCCCGGCAGAACTTTAAAACTGAAATTCAGTAAATAACACAGATAATAAATTCATGTTGTTTTTAGCCACCAAGTTTGTGGCATTTCATTAAAACAGCAGTAAGAAATTAACGCAATGAGTTAGTCTTTCTCAATTTTTTAAATTAATGATACAATCATCCTTGAACTTAGTACTATATCATGAACATAATGGTTCTTCATTTAGTTGACTTTAAAGGGAATGCTGGTAGAAAATAATAAATGATGAAAGATGGGTAACATCAGAAAACTATCATGGATATTGAATATATTGCTAGGCATTAATATATCAATTAATATATCAGTTATTTGATTTAGTTTCTTAGCAATTCTGAGAGGCAAATAACCTGTCTAATTTATGATGCCACGAACATACAAACTAATTTAATTACGCATTTATAAATCATGTCTCCATGATTAATTAAATTAATAATTTTTAGGTTATAAGCTTAAATACAATATGGAAAGTGATAAATGTATTTTAGCTAAATTATTACTAACATATATATTTAAAGTATCAACATTTTCTCCACAGATAAGTAGAAAAGCAAGGAGAGGCTCCTGACTTTTCTGATATCCTTATGCTCAGGAACATTAACACCATTGTTCTAGATTTTCATTTTGCATTCAGATGATTACATTAAACTTGCCATGCACACAGATTCCCATCTCAGAGGAAGCTGTAAATCTGGAAACTCAGCGGACTAGTTACTCAGAACTTGGAAAAATCTGGTAACAACAAAGAAGAAGTACAAAAGTAGTTTGCAAGCTGACTTCCTTACTGAGCTACAAGTTCATAAAGCAAAAAACAGATACATAGATGGTAGCCATCAGGAAGCCAGGTAAGCTTCAAATTTACTTAAATCAGGAAGCCAAATACAGCCAAATAAAATCAAAGTTAGGTTTTCTCTAAAGACTTAGGATATATCTCACCCTACTTTTATCAGTAGATTTTATACTGGAGATAGAATAATTATATTTGTATTTTATACATATACAGGCTATAAAATCAACCAGTGTTGTTTAGAAATGAGAGGTAATGTGTACACAGGGTTTTACTCCAAAGGTCATGTTTATTGTTTTATAACATTATATAATATCAATTTTTTTATTTCAGGAGGAGTGTAATACATTGTTCAAGATATTATGCATTATATTTATGTATTCTAACCGAATTTATAATTTATATTTATGCATGATTATAAAATGTGGTATCATTAGTTATAATAATAAAACATTTTACTTGGTCTTTTTAATTCTGACATGTAACTAATATTATTGTTTTCATTTATATAAGATAAAGATTCTCTTCCATTTATGCTTCTTAATCATTCCCTACATAATTCTGGCCTCATCAAACAGAATGAATTTGATATGATGTTGAAAATTTTTTGCTGTTTTTTAGCCAAAGAAAGGAACAAGGACATTGATTGGAGTTGTAAATAGAAGTTAGTTGTTGATTGCTCACCATAAAAAAGCTTAGTTGCAGTATGTTGTTTTCACAATATTATTATATTTGTTTTTATCACTTTAAAATGTTTGTAAAACCATTGCTATGCAGCCATATAGTCAGTAAGTTTCCATTTATTGCTTTTAAATTGCAAAATTCAAGAGGTCTTATGTTTTCCAGATAATAAAGAGAAATAATGCTATTTATATATTATATGTCATCTTATTATTTTTATTTTAGTATATGTATGAGACAAACATTTCTAATATTATTAAAATTATAATGACATTTGAATAAAACATATTTTACTCCCCAAAACATGAATACATATAACTCATAAAGTTAATTTCATAGTTTTTGTATTCTTTTTGTGGATGTATATATGTGAGTGTGTATATGTGTGAATTATCTGTTTTCTATAGCTCTAATTATATAAGCAAAGACTATCATGCCAGGTGTGTTTATGTTACCTATTTAATATACACAATAGGCTTAAAATTTGGTATCATAGTACTAAAACTAATCATTGCTAATGAAATAAAAATTACACTTGTTTAAACATGACATTAAAAAGACCAAAGATATAACCTGAATTTAAAAATAATTGCTTATGTGATAGCATACACACTTAACTATGTAAATAAAAAATATTTTATTTATTGTTTTTCAAATCTCTTTAAAAGATAACTGACAGCTTAAGGGAAATAACAATAATAATAGGAAAAATAAAACAATGTAATAGCAATGTTGTTTTTTTTAAACATATGTGAAAGTAAAAATGTGTGACAATAAAGAAAAGAGGCTGTGAGAGGAAAAACAGAAGTTTACTCTGTAAGTTTTTAAAAATATAGGTGAAAGAGCATTATGAACCCACTAGAATGGCTAAAATTATAAAGTCTGATAATTCCAAGTGTTAGTAAGGATGCACAGTAATTCAAACTCTTATATATTATGATAAAAATTTAAAAAATACTTTGACATATTTTGGAAGTTTATTTAAAACGTTAAACACACATCTCTCATATAATTCAGCTATTCCATCCCTAGGTATTTATCCATAAGCAATAAAATCATAAGTCTGCACAAAGATTTGTATATAAATGTCCATATGAGTCTTATTTGTAATAGCCAAAAGTTGGAGATAACTCAAGTGCCCATCAACAGGTGAATGGATACACTAAGTATAGTACATTCATGCAATGGATTAATACTTAGCTATTAAAATTAACAAATATTTGATTTGTTTTTATTTATTTTACACAACACATACAGATATTAAAATAATTACATTGAATAAAAGAATTAGGTCAACAAAGAGAACATACTACATGATTCTATTATATAGATTTTTAGAAAATGCAATCTAACCTATTCTGATATAAAACAGAGCAATGGTTTCCTGGGTATGAGGGATGGTTGGGGCAGAGAGACTGATTGGGCATGGACAGGAGAATATTTGAAGTGATAATGAAGTATATTCCCTATCTTAATGTTGGCACTGGTTTCACAAAGATGTAGATCTATAGGTATAGATTTATACTTATACATGTCAGCATTCATCAAGTTGTACATTTTACCTATGTGTACATAAATGATATGTCAGCAAAGCTGTACAAGTATCTCCTACTCCAGTTAGGGAAGAAAAATAAATGGAAACAATCCAGCAAAGAAATAACTATAAATCATGACAGTTAATCTCAAAATTCCATTTTAATTCTTCTAACTATATATCCTTTCTTCTGTCTTCTCATTTTCAGTAATGGAACCACAATTTATCTAGATTCTATAGATTATTTTCCAGAAGCCTTCCTTGATTCCCTCATTTTACTCACCATTCCATCAGCAAATCTCCTTACTCTGACTTCTCAATGTATTTAGACTTTATATCTCACCACCTCCAGTACTAATCCCTAAGTACATACTGTCAGTATTTCTTGTCTGGGACACCGAGATAGCCATCAAATTGCTAACTCTATTTTCACTCTTGACTATCTATGGTTAATTTTCGACATGGCAAAGCAATCTTTATCAATGTTACACCATTTCACATATCCTTAGCTTAAATCTATCCCCAGTTTTTCCTTTAAACTAAAAATGGATATCTTTACATGAGCTATAATGCCCTACATGTTTGGCCTCTACCCATATCATATCCATTTTAAGCAATTTTTCTTTGGCTTTTTTGTCTATTTACAATGAACTTCCTTTAGCTCTTCAAATATATCAAACTATTCCTGCATCAGAGCTATCGTTTCAGCTGTTCCTCTGTCTAGAATGTTCTCACCTCCCGTTTCTCAGGGGCTGCTCTTGCTTGTATTCAGAGTCACTTGTATGGGCTCCTCAATACAGCCTCTCCTGACCACCCAACCCCTAGTACTTTCTATCACTTTATCTTTATTTTTGTCATAGCACTACTGAGTAAATTATAAAAATATATTATTAAAATTAATAATTCAGTTCTTTAATTATTATCTTCCCCACTATCATATATTCTTTATTAGAGCAGGAACTGTGATTGTTTGGTGCAAGAATAGATAAATAGAAAAGAATACATAGTACAGAAACAGACACATCTACATACTCATTCAATACATAACATATATGGTAGCTCAGTGCAGCAGGAAAAAGAATGATCCTTGCAAACGACAGTGCTGAATTAATTAGATATTTACAGAGATTAAAAAGTTGGGTACATTTTCCTTTATTTTTGTATGCCAGTCCAGATGTAATATAGAGTTAATAATAGGATTAAAACAGTTACCCTTCTAAAATAGGTGTAAATATCTTCATGATTTGGAGTAGGCTAAGGTTTCTTAAATAGGACACAAAAAGCATTAAACCTAATCAAATATATAAATACCTTCAAGAAATAGTTTTTATTCATCAGAAGACACCATTTAGAGAGAAATCAACACAGAGAATGAGAGATGTTTGAAATGCACTTATATTTACAACAAAGAATTTTATCTAGAATGTATAAATAGCTGATATAAGTCAAAGTCATGTAAATCAATACATAAAAGACAGAAATTTCACTGGAAAAATAGGCTAAAACTTGAACAGGCATTTTACAGAAGATATCTAAATTGTTACTAAACACATGCAGAGATCCTGAAATTCATTAGTCTTCAAGGGAGTTTCAAGTTAAAACCGTAATTTGATACCACTTTATACCCTGGAGAATGATTAAATTGGAAAAAGGACACCTACATATAACAAGTATTACAAGGATGTGAAACCAGTCACAAAGTCATACACTTCTGGATGATATATAAATTGTTTCAATCATTGTTGAAAACTACCTGACAGTTTTTTACTGAAATTGAACAAATGTATAACTTTGACCAATGTCTAGATATATATTCAAAAGTTATTTGAACATATATTCACCAAAAGATATGAAGAAGAATATACATAGGTGCACTGTTTTAAATAACCGAAAGCTAAAACAATCAGATGCCCATTAGCTGCAGAATAAATAAATTTACTTTAGCCTATTATTTAAATGCAAATATTATACAGAAGTAAAAGTAAATCAATTATAACCAAACACAAAAATATGAATAAATTTTACACTGAAGAAGTATTGATTGTTGAAAGTACTACAGATGCCCCCTTTTAAAAAAATAAACAAACAAATAAATAAAGTTATAGTTTACACTCATTCTCTAAGTTTCAAACACTAGCTCTGCCACCATGTGTGACCTTGGGAGAGTTATTTAACTTTTCTGCATCTTAGTTTCCTCACCTGTGACAGGAGGATTATAATAGTTTCCCATATAGTTAACTGTGATGATTAAGTAATTTACATAAAGTGCTCAAAAAATATTGAGACAAATACGACAGATACAAAAAGAGCACATACTCTATACTATTACTTATAAAGTTCAAAGACAGTTACATTATTTTCTAGTGTTACAGTTAGGAGTTGTGGAAGTTGGTTAGTGTTGATGGTATTATGAAAGAAGCACCTGAGGATCTAGTATTGTTACAAGTTTTGAATTTGGCAAGCTCACTTTATAAAAACTTGGTGCATTTATTTTATAAAATGTCATCCATACTGTACTATGCATAAATAGTAACTACAATATTATGAATAATTTCAAAATGCATTTAGGATTGTGCCCCTGAAGTTGTATATTATGAGTCTTATTAAACATTTTAAACTTATTTCTTTGAATATGTTAGGTTTGGATCTAAAACATAAAACATAAAATTATGGTTTATAATTACATTATCCATACACATTTTTCTTTCACAAATTATTTGTCCCACTATTCCTTTAAATATAGATCTTTCAGAAAATATTATTTGATAGTTAAAAGGTATAATTACCTGGGAATGTATCTTTAATACAAATATATTTCTTTCCTTATTTGCATCCGTTTTACTGTTTGGCTTTCTGTTAATTCCCTTATGTCATAGGGTCTTATATTTGCCCTTTTAAAATGTATAGTTTTGTAGAAAAATCTGGCTTTTTGAAATAATTCCTAAATAATAAATTCTTATAATCCTATCATTAAACATTTTAAGAATTTTTTTTACAGCACTGTAGAACAGTGACTAGCAGAAGATTGACTGTATACAATCACAAATATGTATTTGATAAACTCATTAATGGAAGTAGAACATATGTGTGCAGTTTGATTTAAATTATTGATAAAGTAAACAAAATAACTGTGTGCTATAGTAATAATGCGTCTTCTTTTTCCTCCATAAAATTAACTATGAAAGGAGGTTATTATAAGAGAATAATTAAGGAAACATGGAGATGGTTTACTTCTTTTCATTTAGTTGCACATAATAACTATATGATTATCTCAGGTTAACCTCAAATGACTACCTGGAGATAAAAATTATACAACCATTAATTGGGGGGGTTATAGATCCATCTCACTAATCATTTAGATTTGGTCACAGAACGTCAAAAAGAAATCCGGAGAACAGGTCATGCCAGTTATATTAAAAGAGAATATGTTTTGTCTTATTAAGTACATAGTACATCCATATTATAACTGGGTGTCTCTTGGTATCATTTTCATGATGGCTATCATCATGACTTATTGTACAGAACATAAACTTTTCTCAGAGCCTTTTGCTTTTAATGAAAAATATGCTGTGACTTTTGATGCATGATATAATATGCTGTCTATAATAATTGGCTCTAATTACAAGTCAATGTGGCAAATTCCATCACTGGTAACTGAGAAAGCAACATTAAGATAAAATTGAGAAGAAGAAATCATTATAGTTTATTAGCACCAAGATCATTTATTTTCAGAGTACACTAAATGAAAAAGAACATGTACTTAGAAGAAACTGTGTCAGTTTATCATTCGCAATTATTTTTTTACTTAAATGCCCTGCACCAGATGAACGAAAAAATAAGCCCATACTTGAAGCTCCATTGCAAAGTTCTAGAGGTCATTCTCAATGTTTCTAGATTGTAAGTTTTATTATAACTTTTCTTTCATGATTTTATCATCATGGCCTGTAAATTATATTTTGACTTTCCTTTTATAGTTTAGTCCTTGCACCTTGATACCAATATTGATATTAATTACAGATCTGTCTTTTTATTATAAAGAGCAGATGTATGTATAAGTTAGCTCTAGGTAATGTCTTATAATATTGTCAGACTATGCATTACTGAAGCACAATTGCTTGGATTGCAGACACAATCTAAATCCTGGAATCATTCCAAAGGGTAGTATGCAGGATATGTGTGCCCCTGATTTGGTCCTGCAGGGAATGTCCTTGTTTGATCTATGTGTGCCTAGAAAATTTCTATTCTCAAGGCATTGTTGTAAGAGGAAATAAAACTGATAGTAAATGAAATCATTCCATTATTGTTTATTTATGGTTATATGAACTTTACCTGATTTGAGCTCCCCATATAACACAAAGCAAACACCAACTTTACCCTGGCTAAGTGACCCAGACTGAACATATTTGAGTCCTATGCTTCATGTGTAGATGTGCTAACTTGACCTTTCTCCTCAATGATTCATCAGCTATACTGTGCAAAAATGTTAACAAATTCTGAGATTTATACAATATTTATATTAACATATAAAGACGATAGTATAGAAAGGTGAAAATGCATATCCTGAAAGTTTGGGGATTAATAGTGAGATAGGATTTCTAGCAAGTATGAAATGTATTTAAAATGTAAGTTTTGTCTCCTTCATATTATGCATGTCTTACTAAAGATATGAAAGAATAAAAACAAGTTTTCTCTTTAAAAAGTTATCAACAAATATTTTTTCTTTAAAGGGCTAGATAGTAAATATGTTTGGCTTTGTCGGCCACATTGTTTCACATCATTGTAGTGAGAAATTAACAGATGTAAACAGATGAACATGGCTGTGTTCCAATAAAACTTTATTTACAAATTACTATGTCATGGTCAGAACTGGCTCTTTGGTTGTAATTTATTGACCAGGGAAGTCTGGTTTATGCATACCTAAAGTACAGTAGAATAGGCCAATAAAATTTATATTGAAAATTTCAATGTACCTGCAATATAATTTTATGATAAATAGCTCTATTTCTTACCCATTCTGATCCCACTCCAAGTTCAAAATCTATTCCAATATTAATATTTATTTAGAACTCTACTGTTCAGTGTTTAGGTGGGAAATATAACATAAATAGTTAAATTGCATGTGAATATGAGTTTCACTTGGTACCATATGTAGAATTATTAAATATAAATATATTAATCTAAAATACTCAGACAGATGTCACACACCAGCTTGGAAACAGAATCTCTGGATTGAAAGCTCAGATTTCTCCTTACTAATGCATTCTTTTAAGTTAAATTGGGTTAGCAATATCTATTTTTCCTACCTTGTAGAATTTTGGCAAGAATAAAATTTGATAATATGTTTAGAATTCACTTTTAAATTATAAAGAGTGTTACTATTATGGGATATTATTACAGTTTCAGTAATAACATATTCATTTATTTGGTTATATTACTAACATATTAGCTTTAGGAGCTATTTATAAGATAAGCAATATTTAATATTATGTAAGCTAATTTTAAAGTCATGTTTTTGGTTGTCTGTTATTGGAAAAGGAAATGTTAGTTCTATATATTGGGAATTTTTCTGCTGCCAAATAATATTACAATCTTCAAAAATGGAAAGAGAAATGAAAGTTATATTGACAAGTATAAGATTCATATAACAAGCATAATTTGGCTTACAATATATAAATACATTTCAAATATTGTAATGTTGTTCTACATGAGTTACCGAAAAAGAGCATTCCTAAAACCCTAAGTAAGTTATTGCAGTTGAGCAAAACAAAACAAAACAAAAAACAAAACCACAAACAAATACAAATATATCCAAGCAGGAAATCTTGGAGAGGATGGACTAGAAAATATCAGGCTGTGATATACAGAGGCTAGGGGAAGCCTGCCCCCGGTCTGAGGCTTCCTCATTAGCTCTAATAATTTTTTGTTTGAATCATACACCTAAACCTAGGTCTAGTTTCCCAACTCTCTGACTATAAATATAAAGGAAACACCCACACAGAGTCACAGTCAAGTAGAAAATATTACCACTGTATTAACTGGTGGCCATGTCCATCTGAAGAAAGAGAAATCCAGCCCATACAATTTGCACCTGGAGACATGCATATAAGAAGTGGAGGTGAGTTTTGGTGCCATTTCTATCTTTTCCCTTAATTTTTAAAACACGGCCAAAACCAGGTGTTTTCCTTTTCTTAATATCATCTATTCATCAGTGTGCTTAATTTTGTGGACTATTTTTTGAAAAATTATCCAAAACAAAGAAATAGGAAATAAGTTGGGTAATGAACTTATAATATTATATGAAGGCTCAGGCCAATCTGAAATTTTTCTAGGTCAATGCATTTCTTATATTTACTGTTTACTGTTGATTCAAGTTCCCAAACTTACACACTAACATAGAATTTGACAGACTGAAATGCAAATAGTTTCTGTCCAATAAAAAAGGTAACTCTAAATGTTAAAGATCGTTGCTCAGAAGTATATTAGTCAGTTTTGAAATTAATCCAGCAATCTTATACAAACACCTAAGCCTTCAGAGGCTCTCTGAATTGGTACTCACATCTTATTTCTTTTCTTATTAATGATTGTGTTGAATAAAACATTTGACAGATGGCATTTTATATTTGAAAAAATATCATGATTTTATCTGTTGAAAATTATATTTTAGCAATTTTGAGAGTTCAATCAAGGTGCCAGTATGAACTGACTGACAAGGCAAATCCAATTAAACTTTCCTGTTTGCTTAATTTATGTGAACTTTTTAAACATCTTATATTGGTTTACTGATAACGTAAGGTAATTCTTTTCTTATTTAACACTTAAGAATATAAAAATGTTTACTTTCTAATAAACTATATTGATTTATATTTTTACAGCAGTAATTATGTCTCATATTTGGTAAATTTGAACATAAAAATTACCAAGATCCTTAGATAACTTAAAAGATAAAATTTTGCGATAATATTCTATTATATTAATTAATGGGTAATCACTGGAGAGCTAAGTAACTTATTAATAAAATGGAATATTCAAGCATCGATTACTAAACAAATATTAATTTTACATACCTTTGCTTCTTAATTTTATATGCTATATTTTTGGGTCATATTAACTTACATGTTAATTTCTGCCGCTATTAGATAAAGAAGAAGGAATGTGAGTAGTTGTAGAAATGTATGTTATTTGCGTTCATGAGCTTTGCTTTCTGTTAAATCTGTGTGTATGATTGTTTACAATTACAATACATTACAATACATTAACTACCTAGTTACAGTTTCAGTCTTTTGGATTAGTGTGTGATAGATAATGGAATACATTTTGTTGTTTCTAGAAAAATCTTAACATTTTGTCCTGAAATTTTTTCCAGAATTAAAAGAGCATTGTTAACAAAATAGACCCAGAGACATTGAAGCATGCAACAGACTGATGCATTTCAGAGGGGGAGAGAGGGGCAGGAAGAGAGAAACCAAAGAGCATGTGCATATATGCATAACCCACAGAAATAGACAATAATACAGTGAAGGCTTAGGGAGTGGGGGGCAGGGGGTGGGGTCCAGTGGGGGAAAAAGGGGGACATCCGTAATACTTTCAACAATGAAGATAAATTAAAACATAAAATTTAAAAAGAGCATTGTTAAAGATAAAATCTGAGTTATGTCTAACAATTTATAGAGTGTGTCTAGTAAGTTTTGAAAATTATATGTTATAAAGTATTCAGGTAGGCTATGAGTAATTGCAAAGGCGATCTCTACATAGCCCAGAAATCAATCTGAAACATCCTAAGAAACAAAATTATAAGCTCTAGCTCTGGCTTCTTAAAGTGGAAGCACTTTGTGTTCACAAGAACAAAACAGCCCAGCATCCATCAAGAGAAGTTTAAACGCTGAAGAAAAGACCCGTGAACTTGAATATCTGAGGACAGTGGCATCTGTCCAAACTAAAGCACAGAGCAAAACACAGACAAAACAAATTAAATAAAAATAAAAAATAAAAAGCTTTAGTGAGTGTGGGGTATAAAATTGACAGTCATGTAATTACTGTCTATAAAAAGAGAAGGGGGATATTTAATATAATGGGTGATTCTGCACCCCCCCCCCCGATTTTATGAAAACTAAATCCACAGATACAACAAGATAAATTAAAGCCAAGTAGGATAATCATATACAAGCACATTGGACCATGTCTTAATCAAATTGCTGAAATCAGGGAAACAAACTTTAAAGTTAGCCAGAAAACAAATAGAGAGAAACAAATAATAGGGGTGCCAGACTTCTCATCAGAAACTGCAAAACTGAAGAAAATGGAACATTTTGAAAATGCAAGAAAAAAGAAGTCATTGGATAATTCTTTATCCATTGAAAATATTCTCCATGTATAAAGGCAAAACCAGGTTGATTTCCAACTAAACTAAACTAAAGGAATGTATTCTTAGCTGAACTGTACCAAATAAATCTTAGAGGTGCTCTATTATAATATAGAAGGAAATTATATTAGATGGAAAAGTGAGCTATAAATAAAATAAAGAACCAGGAAATTACAGATCTTCAGAAATGCAAGATCTTTTTGCTCCTTTTCAATGACTGCAACCAATAATTGATTGTGTAAAACAAAAAAAAACCCACAAGAATGTTTTTATAATTTTATAAAATATGGAGAAGACACTTAATCAAGTGGAAGACACTTAAACAAGAGGAAGTGAAAATGGAAGCATATCCTTACAGATTCTTCAATTACATGTGAATACATCAGTTTACAAAGTGATATATTAAATATGCACATTGTAAACCCTAAAGCAACCACTAAAAATAAATAAAACAAAGAGGCATAGCTAAAATACCAACAGTGGAGACTAAACGGAACCAATAATACTGTATTCTTAAAAAAGAAGGAAAAATATGAGGAAAAAAGGAACAAATAGCAAATAGGAACAAATTTAGAATCAAACCTAATCATACTAATAGTTGTATTAATTTTAAGTAATCTGAATACTAAAATTAAAAGGTATGGTCTGCCAGACTGAATGATCATTTCAAAAAGACACAACTCTATGCTCTCTAAAAGACTCACACTTTAAACTTAGACATATAGATTAAAAATAAAATGATAGAAAAGTATAAATCATGTAAACACCACTGATAAGTAAACTACTGTGACTACATTAATATCATAGCGAGAAACTGCAAGACAAATATGACAAGATAGAGAATATCTCACAATAAAATTGTCATTATATATGACATAATTTTGCAACAGAAAAGTCTCAAACTTAGTACTGGTTACAGGTTATATTCTAAAACTAGTCTGAGCAAACCGCCAGAAAAAACACACACACTTCAATATAGGTAGTTTAACTCAGAGATTTTTTTAAAGTTAATTTTTACTAACGGTAAACACAAAAGTAAATCAATTTAATAAAGTCTCTGTTATACTGAATTGCTTCTGCTAAGTAATGTGTGATCATGAGAAAGCATTATTTCCCCTCTGCAATATGAGCTTATCATTTGTAAAGTAACTAAGATTCCTTTTAAATCTACACTTCAATAACTTGTGTTATTTTTACAGTCTCTGCATGAGTGGAGACGTGGTCCAAGTGATGCCAAGAAATATTGCATACATTCTGTATCCTTTCTCCTATTATTTAAAGGGAATATTAAGTTTTATTCTTTTTTTTTAACATATATTTTCTATTGATTTCAGAGAGAGGAAGGGAGAGGGAGAGAGAGAGAAACATCAGTGATGAGAGAGAAACATCAACGGGCCACCTCCTGCACGCCCCCTGCTGGGGATCCAGCCCACGACCCGGGCGCAGGCCCCAACTGCGAATCAAACCGTGGCCTCCTGGTTCACAGGCCAATGCTCAACCACTGAGCCACGCCGGCCAGGCAGTTTTAGTCTCTTTTATTCTAATTATTTTTGGGGGTGGAGGATGGGAGTAGGAGCTTGTTTTTTTGTGTGGTTTTTTTGTCTAGGAAGAAGCAGTGATAAATTGTGGATTCAGCATATGTATCCCAATAAGCTTCTGAATTAGGAGATCATTGGATGAAATCCCTGAATTTCAATTTCCAGGCTTCATAGCAGATAGAATTTATAGTTTAAGAACTACAGGACATTAAAAACAAACAAACAAACACACAAAATGAAAACATAGTAACACATGGGAAAATATATAAGTGAATTTTTCATTCATTCCTAGTACAGTGTTTTCCTGTCATCCCAATAAAAATCAAGATAAAATATGTTAACACCTGAGAATTGAAAAAAGTTAATATATTTACGCCCACGATAAAATAATTAAAGTGAAAATATATATATATACAGAAAGAGTATGATGGAATTGAACAAAATTTAGCCTAAAACAATATTAAAAAGAACAAATAATTTTTTGGCCTCATTTAAAATATAGGATGAGAATATTAGAGAAAAATGAACTAGAGCTTGTCTCAATTACCAACATTTTTTTAGAAAAATACATGCTTATATGGAAATCTCTTAAAAGTCTATATTCTAAGAAAATGGCAACACAATCTGTTGTTTATATAACAGAGGAACTGATCAGGAATAGAAGGTACACACATGGGAACATTTACCCTCAGAAGAAAATAATCATGTACTAGTTGCGGAACAACATCTGCTCAGCTAGCTGCTGACTATCCGTGTGTCACCCCGGAGAGAAGGGAGAGCCTCAGGGGAAACCAGCAACATAGATGTGGCTTGAGTCAAATTAGCAAAGTGGTTTCTTTGGAATAAACAAGGATCTGTAGCATTGAATCTTATATTTGAAATTAAGTGTTTTTCTGAAAGGTGATGGAAAAAAAAATCTAGCAATATTTTACCAAGAGCCATTGCCTAAATATCCTACCTCAGTTCTGTATTATGAGCCAATGGCTAGGACTCATCTCTTTGCAATGTTTCTAAGGCAATTTTGTAAATTTCCTTCAATGGTTCCATTCCTCAAATTTTATCATTCCTCATGCCTGAAATTGGCAGTTAACTCTAAATAGTTAATCCTAAAACTGAATTTTTTATCAGCAATTCTTTTATTCATTCCAGGGATGTTAGTATAAAGCTTGCCTCAGTCATTATGTCATTGCTTTAATACTTTCATTCCAAGTGATAAATATGACTGTCTTCATTTCTGAAGACACACATTTAATTTGCAAATAAATATATAAATCCACAAAATAATTTAAAATTCTTATTATGACTGCATTATACAGACACATGAAACATGGATGAATAAATGTACTGGATAATAACAGTAATAACATAAAAAATCAACGTAACCATAGCTGAGCTTGAGAAATAGAGCATTATTAATAACTATGAGAACCACAACGTGGCAATTACTAATTACATGTCTTCCTTAATGAAAAAATTGTGCTGTATTTTGTTTTCATACCCTTACTCTTTAAAACTTATTTTGCCATATATAAATAAAACTTCCATTTTGCAGGGTTTTATACTTCACAATAAAACACATTTTGGTGGCTAGAATTGATCAGTTTTAGTGCAACTGGCATCTCGATGATGCATTAAACAATATAGCACAAGCCAGTCTTCTTTTACTATTTGAATTATACATAATCATTCTCGTAATAAAATAATTTTAATGCAAGCATGATATAAAACCAACCTATATCTCACAAAATTCAAGATATTCTTTTAAATGAAATTCTTCCTTGTTATCTTTTGTTCCTCTCTCATTTTCCATTTATTTAACCACCTATATTTCTGATTAAACATAGCTGACTTTCAGGGACTGCATGTATGTGTGTTGAGTGAAAATACTTATTTTTTTAGATCACTCTCAAATATATTCAGTTCTGTATCTAATTCATTGCTTCTTTTTAGTCAGGGTTGGGAATGTCTGGCCCACAGGCCTGTATAGGGCCCATGAAATAATTTGGTCTGGCCCTGCCAAGGCCTCACCAAAAAGAAGCAGTTCAAGCCATCACATGAGGGGTGAGTTAATTAAATGTTTGACCAAGTACAGCAGGCTAATTTTTAAGTTGACAATTTTGTATGGCCCTTGAATGATGTTATAAATATCCAAAAGGCCCTTGGCAGAAAAAAGGTTCCTGCTAGTGGATGAATGTCTTGTAATCATTAAGGAGAAGCAATACTATTAAAGCCAAGAGCTCGCACACACACACACAAATACAATCTTTTTTTCACATTAAAATATTTGTCCATAAAGCCTGCTTCTTGGATCTTTACATCACAAAAACCTTAGAAATAAATATCATGCACAAAACTAAACTTAATTTTTGAATATCAATTCTTCTCCCAAATCATGAGTTGGCACATGTGTGTATATGTTTCACAAAGGGAACTTCTGCGTCGTCGTTTAGAAGGTGACTGATGATTGCCCCATCACTCTGCACCAACTACTTGCAGAACACCGTGCCTTTCAGAAATGAGTTGATTTTAGGATGTGTGTGTCAGGGACTTGCATACTATATATGATTTACCTTTCTGCATAGAGGGAGGACATCACTCAAAAAAAGGTACATAATAAGATTCATAAGAAAAGAAGTAATTATGGCATATTTATTTTTGTTGAAAAGGGCTCTTGTAACCCCCCAGAATCCTATGATACAAAGCAATATGCCTTTCCTCAGAATTTCACATTAAGTCATATGGCACCGGTGATTTTTTTTTACTCTGAGAACAGTTATCTCAGAAAGTGAAATGAAAATGGTTTTTGAACTTGGCACTTGGGCTAGAGCAATTTAAAAACTCAGAATGTAAGAAAAAAAAATGTTCTTCTAATATTTATTTATTGTTGATTTAATATTATCCTCTGTCCTGCATGTAAAAGGCAAAAACCTATCTCTTCCTGAGCATGAGCCATGGGGGAAGAGTCTAAAAAACTTTTTGAATTGATAACATTTAGGTAGAAGACAGGTCTAAAGAACACTTTTTTCTAAAAACCAAAACCAAAAAACATAATCTTTTTAACCTTCAACAAATTGAAGTGCAGCTGGGCTGGTGTTTCTCAGTGGTTCTCTTCCCAGTCAGGGCACATGCCTGGGTTGTGGGCTCCACCCCCAGTAGGGGGCGTGCAGGAGGCAACTGATGGATGTTTTTCTCTCATCCATCTCTCTCTCTCTCTCTCTCTCTCTCTCTCTCTCTCTCTCTTCCACTCTCTCAAAAGCAATGGAAAAAATATCCTCGGGTGAAGATTAAAAAAAAGAGAGAAGATGAGAGTGTGAGAATATGCTCTGAGGCAAAAGCTAGCAAAAGGTGACTGTTAAGGAATGGCTATCTTCCCAATCAATAGACAAAGCATAATAATCATAGTTTGAATTCTATTTTGTACTTAGATTTCAGGAGAGTGCATACAATAGAGGAAGACTTCCTTAAACCCAGCATCATTTAACATCAAATAAAAGCAAACAAATGTGTAGGCATAAATAAAACAGAAATATTATTTTTTACAGCTTACTAAATATATAACACAACTCTGGAATGAAAAAAATCAATTTTGTATTTCATCCTCAGTGTCATGACTCTTAGCTTATTTTTTTAAAAATATATTGGCTTTTAGTATAATGTGGAAAAATGCTAAGTATTAGTTAGATTTGAGTTGCCAGATGGCAGCTGTTATATTTTCCAAGTAACAAATTTCATAATTTGTTCATAGAATTTGTGTATATACTTACTTGTATGCCATCAGTCTATACTGTAATGACTTTCTTTTCTATGTTGTTTTGCATTTTTTTTTATTATAGGGAATGTATAAAGATAACTGAAGGTAGAAGAGAGATTTTAACCTGTTCATGGATCAGTGACAGGCTAGACTGAAATTCCTATTTAATGAGCCATGTGTTCATGTCACAGTTCCTGCTGTCCCCTTATATAACTCAGAATCACTGAATTTGAAATGGATCATCTTATTGACATTTCTGTCTCTGTCTATGTCTATCATAAAATTTATGGTTGCACATTGTGAGTTTGTGTGACAATTGCACTAGACTTTTCTATGAGGAGAAAAGAGCTTTAACAACGATAAAATGTCTAGCACTGTGTTTGTTCTCTTCATATATATATTTTTGCCCTCAAAGACAACTATTTTTCATTTTAACACAAGCACAGGGGCTTCAAATAAGGAATACATAATCTGACTTCAAAAGAATCGCAGAAAGAAGCCTAGCAAAATGTCAGATATATACGCATTTTAAAAAGCAGAGGATATTATTTTAAGAACTGGGGAAGAATAAAATTAATTCTATTTCAAATTGTTTTCTACTGTTTCCTTGGCATTTCCTTTCTTGAGATTTTATATCAGAGTGTATTTTATGTTTATCAATAAAAATGCCATTGTATAAATAATATCCTAGAAAAATTACACTCTTAATGTATATAGAACTTGATACTTAACAAAGCACTTTTTAATATGTTAGTTATGCAAATTACCAACTTAACTTTTTAGAAGTATTATTAACTTTACTTATAGAAAAGAAACTAAACCATAAAATACTTAGACACACAATTATTAGCTGCTATGCTTTTTAAGCTGCAACATCCTAAACAAATGTTTGTCTTATTCTTGGAGTAAGAAGTCACGGACTCATGACTCAAGTACAACATTCATTAATACTGAATGCATGAATAAGGGAATTAAGTGAAAGAATCTATGACAAGAATCCATCTCTTTTAACTCAAAAGGCAATGCTAACATTTATAAATCATATCATTATATAAGATTTTATTTTACCAGGTCACCTTTGGTATGATCTTTTGGAAAGAATCATGGTCAACAGCTGATACACTATTTAGTCAAGTTGCAAATTCCTGGCCCCACTCTTCCATGGAAGAGTTTGACAAACTATTAGGGTTGAGAAGAGAGATCAGATTTCCACTTCTGACTGTGTAGCCTCGGCATTGCTTTTAGTTTCCTTTAACTTTTTGTTTCACAAATGCTGGAGTAATCTAGAAAAGGAGCAATTTAAGGAACAAATTTAAAATTAAACGTAGGGACAGCAGTTTGGATGCATTTAGGATTTGTAATATGAGAAGATGTCACAAAAGAGCCCAAATCAGGAATGATGCTGAATGTGTGAACAAAATTTCCCTAGTAACTGACTGTTTGCATATTCTATGATTTTTACACTAAAATATTTACATTAAAATAGTTCTAGTCTTTAAATCTATAAACTTTTATCTTTGGAAAATTAATTTAGCTTATGATATCTAATTGTTTAATGAAATTGTTTACTTTTTAATTATTGAAGCCTTGAGATAGACATTTCACAAACAGAAAGGGGGAAAAGGTGTGAGAATATTTCTGAGGATCAATGCTTTAGGCTCCCACATCACCTAGTCAGACTTCATAACTTACATGGTATACTTGGACTATGGATTTACGTAATATATTTAATCACACTAATGTTATGAAAAGTCTAGTATATATTCATGAACTATTATGTATGCTTATTCAAACACATTTGAAACATATAATATTTTGTCTCATTGATAAAACATTGGTACCTCCAAGTATCCATGACAATGGAGAGAGATACAGACAACAAAAAATTGATTTTGATTTTAAATCAATTACATGAAATATTACATCTATATTTTTCTGATTACATTTGGGTAATTAAGTTGATTAAAAAATTAGATCACGGTCAAGTTGTGACAGGGAGAAATGGACTCTCACAGTAAAAGCAAACACATTTAAAACTAAATACTTGCTGAAAAAAATCGACAAAATTGCAAATCTTATGGCCACAAGTTTAATAATCATGATAATAAAAATAATACATAATTAATACTGATCACTTACTGAATGCTAAGCACAATGCATGTTATCTTATTTTTAAGTCAACTCTACTATATATATATATTATTGTTTTGTTTTGTTTTTTATTTATACATAGGAACATTAAAAACGTTACCTAAATAGCACAGGTTATAGAGATAATGAATGGCAAAGGAAGGATAATCATCTTGGCTCCAGGTTCTATAGTTAACCATGAGCTTTTCTACCATGCAGCCATTTATTCATTGTATTTAAATAAAATTATATCTTCTTAGCCTTTCCCCAGTACCCTGAGAGGGGCCCATATGGCATTGTTCTTGGTTCCCATGTAAATTAAAGGGAAACTTTCCCAGCATCTGGAGCCCTTGATGTCCTCAGATTCCTTACAGCGGGAACCCAATTAGGTGGCACCAACTTCGACTTTCAGATAAACAACACAGCCGCACAAGGCAAAGCGGCGGCATCTGCATCATACACGGGAGGGACTCCCGGCAGCTGGTGCCGCTGTTGTCATGGAAAACCCGCCGATGTCAGGGTCACGTCCTGCAGGAGCAGCGGCCAGCCGGCCGCGCTGACCTTGGCTGGTGCCACCGGGCCGCCCCTGCTGCTGCGCCCCACCCCGGCACCTTCCCAGCCGGTCCGCAGCCTCGGGGAGCCTAGTTTCTGCGGCTGCTGGGTCCAGGCGCCCACCGGCCTCTCACAGAGGCGCCCCTGCCGGCCCGCCAGCCGCAGCTCTGCGTGGACACCGCCACCCCTTGCAACAGCCAGGGGCCTCACCCAGGGGTCTCATGTGGTGGGCGCTGGCCCGGGAAGTTCGGCACGTGTGTGGCGTCACCTCCCAAGAACACCCCCGGGCGGTCATTCCTGACCCACCCCCACAGAGATCCTGGAGACTGAGAGGAAGAGCGGCTGCTGCTGCAGAGGCCGTGGCCACGGAGGGAGCCCAGGGCCAGAGCGCTGCTCCAGCTGCCGAGCCCGCTGCTGCTCGGCCTGCGGGGCGGGCTGGTCTCAGGGTGCAGGGCCCCGCGCCCGTCCGCGGCTCCCCACTCGGGACTGGCACACTCGGCCTGCGGGGCGGGCTGGCCTGAGGGTGCAGGGCCCCGCGCCCGTCCGCGGCTCCCCACTCGGGACTGGCACACTCGGCCTGCGGGGCGGGCTGGTCTCAGGGTGCAGGGCCCCGCGCCCGTCCGCGGCTCCCCACTCGGGACTGGCACACTCGGCCTGCGGGGCGGGCTGGCCTGAGGGTGCAGGGCCCCGCGCCCGTCCACGGCTCCCCACTCGGGACTGGCACACTCGGCCTGCGGGGCGGGCTGGTCTCAGGGTGCAGGGCCCCGCGCCCGTCCGCGGCTCCCCACTCGGGACTGGCACACTCGGCCTGCGGGGCGGGCTGGTCTCAGGGTGCAGGGCCCCGCGCCCGTCCGCGGCTCCCCACTCGGGACTGGCACACTCGGCCTGCGGGGCGGGCTGGCCTGAGGGTGCAGGGCCCCGCGCCCGTCCGCGGCTCCCCACTCGGGACTGGCACACTCGGCCTGCGGGGCGGGCTGGTCTCAGGGTGCAGGGCCCCGCGCCCGTCCGCGGCTCCCCACTCGGGACTGGCACACTCGGCCTGCCCCTGCGGACTGTCTGCAGTCCCGCTGCTCGGGCCACTGAACGGGTGGGGGAACCAGAGTCTTAAACTGTTTTGCCACAGATTCTTAAACAGAATGGAAATAAGGGTGGCAGAAAAGAAACAGTTTCTAAAAAATAAATAATACATTTTCAGTGTCTAATATTTTAGGCACATCTGTGGCTCAATGGAAGAAGAAATGAAGTTAAAACACATATGGCCCGGCCGGGGTGGCTCATTGGTTAAGGGTCAACCTAGGATCCAGGAGGTCAAGGTTCGATTCCCCGTCAGGGCACATGCCCGGGTTGGGGCTCGGTCCCCAGTCGGGGGCGTGCAGGGGGCATCCGATCAATGACTCTCATCATTGATGTTTCTATCTCTCTCTCCCTCTCCCTTCCTCTCTCTCTGAAATCAATAAAAATATATATTTTTAAAAAACACACATATGTATATTCTGTTTTAAAGACCTGGATAAAGAAGTACACATAGAATTAAAATGTAATAAGCAGAGTTAAAATCATACTATGAACAAAAACTTGTGGCAGGTGCTCGCACTTGAAGTAATTTCGTGTATATATTTAACAATCAGTTTGCGGTGTAAATGTCGAGTGGCAGAGCACTCCCCGCCTCCTTTTCTGTATCAGAGCCCTAGTCACACAGCCAAGGAGGGTGAGTAGGTTCAGCATGGGCTTTATCTTATGTAAAACAGAAAGGTACATGGCAGAGAAGAATGTAAGTGGGATTTAATTAGAAGCCAAGAGAAGACAGAACACCCGTGACAAGAATAAATCAATATTTTTGATCATGGGACCTTGCAGAGGCTTTGCCGCTATTGTCATAAGAAACTGGCACAGGCGATTGCCTTCAGAGGCCTTGACAAGCTGCGACGAGCTCTTTGGATCCTGGCTCACAGAACTTTTGAGGCTCTATTGCAGCACAGCGATCTTCTTTCTGCCCATTAAAAAGGGAGCAATGAAATGATTCCTCCACTGTGGCTTTTCTTAGAAACATTCTCTACATTCTGTAGACATGTGCACATGATATATCAAATGGCCTAGAAACTGGAGCATAATAAAATATAGCCTCACCGAAAGCAGTAGGAGTTAAAATCTGTATGATATCTTTCATGCTGGAACCGTTCGGAGCTTTCTTTCGGTTAAATAAACTGTAAAGCTATAGATAGCTTTTAACATAAGAGTTCAATTAAATATACTATCTGCGAATAAAAAGTTTTCTGTGTAGTTTAATTAAACTTTTTTCCACCCTTATACATTGCTGAGCATGACTAATTAGCAATTACTATAAATAAGGGAAAGCAGGGATTATGACAAGGGTAAATAATGTGTAATTATCTTTGAGATTATTGATGTCCTTTCACTTCAGGTTCTCTCCATCTCATAAAATGATGACAGTGTCAGTTTTACTTTGCCTTCGGACCCATCTCTAGGCATGTCATTAATTTTCACAGGAATTATCATTGCAATGGTATGTTGTTCTGTTATTTCAACTGTGCCTGGGAAATATTATGTTGGCCTGAAATCATTAGCTGTAAAATTTAAGCTTTTTAACCAGGCTGTATTTTCCCATTCCTTTCATGTGGCACAATGCCCTGCCCCTCAGGACCAGATACTGAGCTAAGATAAGTTACATGACATACATTAAGCACATACTCTCCTTGTGCTGCTAGTTTCTTCAGATATTAGGAATTCTCATTGGGTTAGTATCTTCATTACACTATTTTCTTAGTGGAGAAATTCTTATTAATTAATGTTCAAGTCTCTACTTGTCAATGATATTTTTTTTCTAGTGAAACAAGCACAAAGCTAAATAAAAATTAAATCTGTAGGTATGAGAAAACTAAACTGAATTATGAGAAATAGTTTTATACATTAAATATGATGTTAAATAATTTAGCATACCTGATGTAGCATTTTGGAAAGTGCATCCTGCATGTAGGCAGTAACAGGAGTACATCTCTATCCTAGTGAGCCTTTGGCCTCTTTACCAGGCTCATTCATAAGAAATCTTTTTTTCATCATGCTAATCTCAAATACTACCACTAATAATAAATATGTGGAAAGTTTTCTTGATTGTGTTTTTCTTTCTTTTTTAAATATATCTTTATTGATTTCAGAGAGAGGAAGGGAGAGGGAGAGATAGGAACATCAATGATGAGAGAGTCATTGATCGGCGGCAGGCTGCAGCCCGCAACCTGGGCATGGGCCCTGACCGGGAATTGAACCCCGATGTCCTGGGTCCTAGGTTGATGCTCAACTGCTGAGCCACGCCCGGCTGGGCTGATTGTGTTTTTCAAAGTCCCTTCTTTACCTCTGCATCACTGGAACCTCCCCCTTCCTACCTAATCATAATTTCCTTTTTTTGTTGTTTGCTTGTTTGCAAGAGGTTTATCCAAAACACACACAAAAGAACAATATAAATATAATACAGGACAACACCATTAATAACAATAATAATACAAATAGGTGTGTTTTTTTTTTTTTCATTTACAAGGGACTAGGCACAGTTTTATGTCAGTGTTTTATGTATATAATACATTTTAATCCCCAAGATGCAGAAACTGTTGTTATGCCTATTGGGAAGTGAGGATGGGGGAAGGGCAATAAAAAAGCTGATTTCTTAAGGTGTCAAAGATGAAAAACGGCAGAGCTATAACTTGTACCCAGGTTGACAACATTCCAAAGGAAATGCTATTATGACCAAACAGCCAGCCTCCTCCCATTCATGCCATATTCTGCCCCAAGTGCTAGGGAGGCACTTCCTCCTATTCTCAACCAAACAAGGCAGTTTTCCATTCTTGGTCGATACACCCAATCATTTCTCCTTTCCTTTTTCTCCCAAAAGCCTCCATTTCCTTCAGCTGTCTCTTGCCTGCATATTCAGACGGGGGATTCTAATAAGGCCAAGCTGATGGGTGGGAGACATTCCAGACAGGTGATTAGTCTAGGTTTAGTTCCCTGAACTAAGTTGGGCCAGCTATGTAGAAGGAAAGAATTTTTGTTGCTATTGTTTTATTGCATATTTAAGAGAATGCTGTTTTTCTCTCTCCTGGAGAGCTAATAAAAGGAAGTATGCCCTCCTGTTGTCACAGGCAACTTTTTTTTTTTACAACACACCAGCAATAGGAGGAAGCCATCACAGACAACAGCAGAACAAAGAGAAAGGAAGAACCTTTCCCCCATGACAAGCTTGTTCCTTTAATAACAAACTTAGAGCTCACACTACTGCTTTCTTTCCCATGCATTTCTCCATCAATCTCTCCTAAATATTTTATTTTTAATAGAACTGAGTGTTAAAAATAAACCTTTGATAGGAGAGTGAAGTTGAAGCTCAATATAATTCCTAAGTGATGGATCAAAATATCTCATACAATAATAGCATTCTGTATTTGGAATAGCACCCTCTTCTGTAGACTGAATGGAGTAAGGTTGTCATCCAGAAGATGATAAAAAAAAAAAAAAAAAAAGCTGAGATATGAACCTTATTATTTCAGGCAGAGCCATAAATTTACCTAACAGTAGCTCTTTTTGGCTCAGGTAAGTCTATAGATCCAAAAACATCTTTTAATGAAGTTTAAAAAACAAACAGCTCTTTTGATCCCTCCCAGCAAAAGATCGCTATTTGAAACACATGAAAACCGTCAGGCTATGAAAATCTCTAACTTCCATTGGCTTCATTTTACAGGAGCCTTCAGCTCTATGACAGCGAGGATTATGCATGTCCTACTACTTCAGTCTGGGTATACGTGACTCACTGGCATTTGCATTGGCAACCTTGGTTCAAACATCCTGTTTCAAGGGTCCTGGGTGTTATACATTTATATGAATATATCTATATGAGTCAAAGAGAACAGAGTTTAGGTGCTGCTTGAAAATGGCACATTTCATAACTCTGCTTCATAGCTTATTTTTAAACCACTTTGATTTCAGAGTTTTCTGACACTGGGACTCAAAAGCATCATAACTGAAACTGAGATGAAAAACAAAAACAAAAATGTTAGCTAGTGTAACATACTTTTGAAATTCCTTGTACATTTTCACTACTGTTATTTGCAATGTCCTTTAATTTCTCCATAGCTCAAGTGTGTTTTCCCAACGCCATTTGGACATACCACCTGTATTGCACTCACTCTAATCCTATTGTTATCAATCTGTCTAATGTCAGTTGTGCTTCTTGCTGTGATCCTCACAAGTTATCCTTATTCAGACTCTAGCTCCTCAGGGTGTTTTTGGATGTTGCTGATACTTAAACTTGACTTAGCTATCTCCAGTCTGTCCATTGCTACTCACAGCCCAAGACACTCTTTAATCACCTCCTCTTCTAGACACAAAATATTTCAATCATTTTGGAATTTAAATAATAATAATAATGAATAATAATAAAATAAAAGCAAATCATTTCTAGATAAGACAATGGTTAGCTAACTCAGTTGCTGTTTTTATCAACTTAGCTATACTCACAACATTATATGTTATGTTTACGACACTAAATTAGAGATTAGACAAAATTGGAGTACATAGAATGCCTAGTTAAATTTTTTAAATTCCATTATGAATAAAAAAAAATATGTGTGAATAACAATGCTAACAATGGCTACTTAATTTTGACTTACTTGTCTTCCCCAATAAAGCAAGAGTTTGTATCTAAAGTTTGGCTTTGGAAATTTTACCAATAGTAGTTATTTTGATATCCTTGATACTTGATGCTTAAAAGTCATCTCTTTGACCTCTCATCCTATTCAAGTATTCTTTTTTTCTAAATAGTGTGCTTTATTTTTTTTTACAAGATCAAGAGACTTCTATAATTTTCCCTATTATACATTTCTTATCCTTTCCTTGTAGAATATTTCCTTATAGATTTATTATAATTAATAAATTTATAAAAGATCCCCTCTTGAGTTTTACTTTAAAAATATGCTACAGCTAAGTATAATGAACATTGAAATGGATAAAATATTAAAAAGCTCAGCAAACTGGCATCAATAAACCAATGTGACAAAACTTGTCTTATTCAGGCTACTGAGAAGGAAGGCAACCTATAATCATATTTTGTGGTTCCTTATTTTCAAAAGCAGTTGTTTCTGTTTAAATGGTTTCTACTTTTGTGCGCTTCTGTTTTCTTGACTATTATTGGTCCTTTTGTCATTTTGAGGGATGAATGGAAAACATTTCTGTACTTTAAAATATCTGAATGGAGAGCTGGCTCCACAAACAAGATGACATTAGTAAATGTACTTAACAACCTTTTAATAGCTAAATTGGATGACTCTATGTCTGGCTTTATTTGACTAGATCTAATTTACCTGATGCCTTCAGCATAATTAATCAGATAATGCACTCTCATGAATGCCATCATTTCATGTCTTGATAGGGCTAAAGAGACTGGTTTTGGTATCCTGGGTATATCTTGTCGTTCACATGACTACCTAGTCTCCTTTTGCTTTGTTTAAATTAAAAAATGCTAGTATTGTATTTCTAATGCTCTTTAAATTGGCATCTGTCAAGTTTCAGTTGATAAATGAAATGTTTGATACTTGCTCCTTGTTACCAAAAAGAAAAAGTCAAAAGAGGAAAATTTAGAAGCTTACTGAATGTCATGTTGAGAAAGAAAGAAAAAAATCCCTAGAAAAAAAATAGTGTATTTAGATAGTCTCTAAAAATTATAGATACGCTATTTTCGCAGTGGAAAACTACAACTGAAGATATACTACATAACTGTAGGGACAAGTTTATTTATAACTTTTTCTTATGACACTATATTGTATAATTTGAGGTGAATATTAAAAGAGAAATGAAAGTTTCACTAACCAAGCTAATTCAAACACCCAAAAATTAGTGATTCTCAAAATTCAGTGACTATAGTATATTGCTAATCTCATATTTTTATCCCTGAATCTCCATTTTTACTCAACCTTGAGTGTCAGGTGATCAATATTTTTCCTACACTGTTTGATAGTCTGGAAACACAAAAAACTGGAATTATCCACCCTTTAAATTACTAAATAAATTAATACTACTACAGGAATATCAATTTCTCTTTGGTAATAATAAGTGTATTAAAGGAAGACTGAGCCAAGGAGGAGAGATGCAGATGATTAAGAGGGTGAAATCTGACATTGTATATAGTTCCGGAGATACCTGTCTTCACTTTATTTGAAACATCAAATATTTCTTTTCTACCTGATAAATTTTGATCTTTGGTCTACTTATATTCTCTGACTAACCTCACTTATTTGGAAATCTCATCCAATCTCATGGCTTCAAATACTAACCAGAGTATGATGTCACAATTAGTATCTCTAGCCAGGTCCTCTCCCCTGAACACCATGCTTATATGTTCAGTAGCCTATTTGTAGTCATTGCAAAATTATCTTGTCCAAAATTGAACTTATCGAATCTTCCAAATTTTGCTCCTCCGAAATTTTGTTTTCTCCCCAATCTCAGTTAATGGCAACACTACTTGTTCTCTTTATCAGGCAAAATCCTGGAGTAATCTTAATCTCATTCTTTCTTTCAAATTGTACATTTAATACATCACTAAATTCAATTGTTTTCATCTCAAAAATGTATCTGGAATCCAGACAATTTTTTAATCCATGCCCCCAAATCAATCTGTTCTGAGTTCCCATTGGTATTAGTTCAGTTCATGGGGTTTACTGGTCTATAAAGTCCTTTGTTGCCTCACATCACTCTATTTCTTTAAAAAGTAATGAGAGTGGCCTCATTAAAATATATGACAACTGCAGTGATTTATCAGATCAAATTCTACAATGCCTTTACATATGATTCAGAAAAAACACACAAACATATTTCTAACAAATAAGGTGTCCTTAACATCAAATGGGGTGTTTTAAAATATACATATAGCCTGGCTGGGCAGGGCTCAGCAGTTGAGCGTTGACCTAGGATCCAGGAGATCGCGGCTGGATGCCTGGGTTGCAGGCTCGATCCCCAGCAGGAGGTGTGCAGAAGGCAGCCGATCAATGACTCTCTCATCATTGATGTTTCTCTCTCTCTCTCTTCCTCTCTCTAAAATCAATAAAGATATATTTTTTAAAAATAATATATATATATATGTTTTTTTAATTTCAGAGGGAGAAAGGGAAATGGAAAGATAGAAACATCAATGAGAGACATCGATTGGCTGCCTCCTGCATGTCCCCTACTGTAGATCGAACCCACAACCTGGATATGTGCCCAGACTGGGAATCTAACTGGCAACCTGCTGGTGCATTGGACTACGCTCAACCAACTGAAGCACACTGACCGGGCAAACGAGGGTATTCTTAAAAATGAAAAGGGCTCTCATCATAATTACCCTAGCCAACAGATGTGAACTAAGGTTGGCTTAGACAAATCCAGACATAGTGTCAACCTGCTTCAAGGGGCTTATACAGTCTTGTCCCCTGGTATCCCTTTAATCTCACCTCCTTCTACTAACTATTGATCACTCTGCTATAGCCATACTGGCCACCTGGTTTTTCCTCTAGAATGCACAGAGAATTTGCCCATTTTCATAGGCTGTTCTCTTTGCCTGAAATACACATCTCCAGGATATCCACATGAGTGAGTCATTGCTTTACTTCAGATGTTTTTTCAAATGTCATCTCTTATGCCAGCATTCTCTAACCATGCTGTTTAACATGCCAACTTCATAATACTTCCTATTCCTTTTGCTGCTTTGTTTCCTCCATAGCACTTATCACCATCAGATAAACTGGATATTATTTTATTTATTGTATGTATCCCCCCATTAAAATATAAGCTCAATAGGAGAGGTATTTTTGTGTTGAAACTTTTTTCTAATCCATTTGAGGTTCAGTTTTTTAAGAAGGTATTTAATGAATTTTAAATCTTGTATAATCTTGTCTGGATTTTGTTTTATCTCTCCCAAACCACACATGTCTAAAAACTCTCTTGCTCAAATTCATGAGGTTAGACAAATGCCCTCAATGCCTTCTTAATTGAGTATGACTTACTTTAGCACTACTCATGAATATATTTAAGACGTTACATTAAAAAATATTTTGTCAGCATATTTCATTGTTTTAAATGCGAAGATTGATGGAGGGAAAAATGTCAGTGCAGGTACTTAGTCCAATATGTTGCCAGGAAATAAAGATCCCTAGATAGGATTTTGAAAGTGACTAAATCTAAAAATGGTTGCTTTGAGCTTCAGTTTGATCTTATATTCCAAATGCCTCCAGATGTAAAAAGGTTGAGAATTTATAAAAAATAATAGCAATATGCATGTTATCTCTTCATGCATAACTGAGTGAACTAAGACACCAGATACTTTTTTAAAATTCTTTTTGATTATTTATTAGACAGCTTCATTATATCTCACATTTGTTCAGGTTGTCTATTTTAAAAACCACAGAAGAGCCTGGCTGGACGTGGCTCAGTGGTTGAGCATAGACCTAGGATCCAGGAGACTGCGGTTCAATTCCTGGTCAGGGCACATGCCCAGGTTGAGGGCTCCATCCCCAGCAAGGGGTGTGCAGAAGACAGCCCATGAATGACTCTCTCATCATTGATGTTTCTATCTCTCTCTCCCTCTCCCTTCCTCTCTCTAAAATCAATAAAAAAATATATATTTTTAAAAATCCCTTGCATATAAACTTGTGGGAAAAAAGCATAAGAATACTTGTCACCCAAATTTGGGTACCAAATTTTGACTTTGCTAAAGACACTCTGTGACAGTTAGTAATGTTAAATTGTCCTCATTATTTCTTATCTTTCAGAAGATATCTTCTAGAGAAATAATTACTGTATCATGAACAAAACATTTTTCTATATATTCATAATTAATTTTGATCATGGTTTCCATCTACATATTTTCTTAAATATGTAGATTTTCTCCATCTACATATATTCATTTTACAATGGATTGCCCCATAGAGAAAGAATAATTGTGCTTGTCTATGGCATATTTTAAAAAGATGTGTTATGACATTCCATTGTTAATGTGTTAAATTCTTTAAAAATCATCTGTCTTTAGTCTCAAAGTTTAACAGAGATGACAAATATTCTTGGCAAACTTCTAAAGTACTTACTGTCAGGAGTACAATCTGTTATTTTCTAATGTAATATGCAGTTAAAGACATTCTCCATAGGCATTGCTATTCTATATTGTATAGTTTAATCAAAAGAAGTATACATTAATCTTCTTATATTCAAATTTTGCATAAATTCTCACACACACACTTATGTTTATTTATAATACATTGCCTCAGATGTTCTAAAAGTTTTGTGAACATCAAATTTCTCAATGCAGTATTTTCTGATAAAAGGAGCAAGAACTTTGAATTCAAAATCACTGGGTTGTAATTATTGCTTCTCAACTTATGCTATGTCATTTTCAAAAATTAAATTTTATCTCCTTCCACCTTACTTTAGAGCTCTGGAAGTGAAAATTATGCTTATAATTATAAATATTTGAACTCACTGGAACTTGTGCAAGAAAAAAGGAGACTTTGTTACTGGATGAAGGTTTTTAAGATATCTCATAAACCTTAAAAATGGGAGTGTAGCCGAGATTCCAAATGGACTGGAATCAAGTCCCAGAGCATTGCAAAGTGGCCAGAAAGCCACTTCAGTTTTATATTTTGTATGGTTCAGTCTGTTTTTTAATCAATTGTATAGTACCTTTGTTGATTTATAAGTTCATATGGGTAGAAAAATATCCCTTTAAAAAGTCAATTGTAAATTTTATCAATTCACAAATATATCTAGGCTAAACTTTTCTCACTTCAATGTCAAATCCCCAGTTGGCAGACAATTAACCGATTTTTGTTCAAGCGATCTACCCTGGACCTGTCTGATGAAACCAGAGTGTCTGCATGAAATTGTATAGAGTTGGTTTTTACTGCAATCAAACAGAATGGAATTGGGTGAGAAGAGATATTTAAGTGGCAAAAGATAGCTGACTTTTAAATAGTTGCTCACTATAGTGAAAGAGTTAATGTGAGAACTGAAACACTAGCTACATGTCTGGGCAGTGGTTGATATTAACTTGTACAAACATTACTATTCCAGTGAGGTGGCTCTCTTGTGTCACCTCATGAAGTGATATAATAGTCTCCTTAGCAGTTTTATAGATCTAGCAAATCAAATATTGGCACATATGATTTCAGCATGCCTCAGAAATTAGACATCGCCGAATGGCGTAGGAATAGGAGCAGAAGACTATCGTCGATACGGTGTGGTGGCTGAGGGGACCATGCTTGTGAGACGGTAGTGTGACCTCCAGGTTAGTTTGGCTAACAACATAGATAGCACTTGCTGCGATGTAGCGGATGCTTATCAACATCCAGCTCTCATTTTTTAGGCACTCCGCTAAACTACATTTCACGGAATCCCCTTGCTTCAAGCTAGACACGTGCCTATGTTGTGGCTAAGGGTAAAAATAATATAGGAAATATAGTATCCAGTCCTGGCAATATCATACACTATACACCATTATCTTCTTGGTCTCTCTAGATGTTTGAGGGCCTAGGAGTGGACAGGAACACACAGTACAAGAAACCTGTCCCTAGTTCCCTGCTTACAGCAGTCCCCCAAGGAAGCTGCTCGGCAAGGAAGATCCTAACCCTTACAGTGTTAAACCACTGAAATTTGAGATGTTTGTTTTATCTAATGTTTACCCTGAATATTATAGAAAGATTTTAATAAAAGATTAAAACTTCAAAAAATTGAAACAAAGATGTAGATATGGAAAATATGAGCAAAAATGAAACAGAATTGGAGAATAGAAACAGGAGACCTAAACTCTTACCAACAGGAGTTTCCAAATAGGGCATGAGCTGAACAGAGAAGGAATCATCCGACTGATAATGACGATAGTGATGATAAAAATGCTCTACTCTGAGCCAAATCTATATATGAACAAAAACCCTATCACGTCATGTTACCATAACGTTTCATAACACTGAAAATTAAGAATTTAAAAGCATCCGCAGAGAATAAACAATTGTCTTAGAGAAGAATTAGCCTCAGAAGAAAAAGAAATTACTTGGCATGCACCCTTTCTTGAATTTTCACAAAGTTAAAAGGAAAGAAATCTTCAACGAGGAAGACAGAGGATCCAGCAATCAGAAGCTATTGTTGAGCATACCTGTGAAGGAATAATTCAGGATTCACCCATTGTAGGCAGGATGATGGGTGGCTAAAGTAGGAAGTGCTTTGTGAAAAAATTGGAACTTGTATGTTATCTGACCTGCTTAAGTGTTTTGAAAGAACATTAATTGACACAGGAAAACTGACAAACTGTACATAAAAATTAGGAAAATAAAAAGGTGAGAATTATTAATTCTTGGGGAAAATGTACAAGAAAGAAATTACCATAATATACTCTTTAACTGAGCAAATAATGTTATTTGCATAGTCCTAATAATATAAATATTGGTTTTTAACTTACCAAAAGTATGGTATATCTCATATTATAAGGTACAAAATGTATATGGGGAATAAATGTGTGTGTGTGTGTGCGCGCGCGCAGAGGCTATTAAATTGAGCCAAAACCCTCAATTACCTTACACAATATGAAGTTAATGTCTAAAATCTAAATTAAGAAGTAAAGATGTAAGCCAATAACTTAGAAAGCTGGAAGGAAGCGCCTAAGGATATATCTAGATAATTAAAATGTTGTGCCTGGGGAACAATTTATAAGCTAGGCAAGAGTGAGATAAATGACTGCTACTTTTTATATCAGCATTACTTTATGTTCATGAATATCTTTAACAAAATATTTTAAATTAATAAACTATATCCAGGTATATATAGCGTACATATAGACTACATTTATATTTATTTCTCATTTGATATCCGTTATAACAGATATCAATCAAATCCACATATCTAATTACTAATATAAAGTCCTTCCTATGAGCATACACTGAGAGTGGCAAATCAAGATGGTACCCCTCACCAATAGATATTACTTTCCCACATATTATGGGTTCAATGTTGTTCCCCAAAAAGATATGTGAAAGCCCTAATCCCTAGAACCTCAGAATGTGATGTTATTTGGAAATAGGTTGTTGAAGATATAAATAGCTAAGTTAAGGTCATACTGGAGTAGGCTGGTTGGTTAAACCAATATGATTATGACCGATGTCCTTATAAACAGGGAGGAGGGAAAAGAGGCACATGAGGGGAGAATGCCATGTCACCATCGGGGCATAGACCAAAATTCTGAAAGACAAGCCAAGGAGTGCCAGGAACTGCAGGCTAATTATCAGGACCTATGAAGAGGCAAGGAAGTATTCTCCATGCAGGTTCCAGAGAGAACATAGCGCTGCGGACTTACTAATTTTGTACTTTTAGACTTAGAAACTGACAGACAATGCATTTCTGCTGTTTTAAGACACAATCTGTGGTAATTTGCTCTTACAACTCTAGGAAACTACACCATGCAAGCCACACATGTGCACTCGCATGCTCCCATACATACCTATCCACTACACACACATACCCCTACCCAACCTTCTCCAAATTTATTATTAGTATTCCTCTATTCATTTTTTTTTCCTAAGATACTTTTCTGTCTATATCAATAAGTCAGGTAAATCCCTCCCATTTCATTGGGCTCACCTGCCTCTGGCCTCCTAAGGCACTGCTCATGCAGTTCAGTTGGCCTCTAAACCTCCAGGTGTGGGATTTTTTTCCTGATTTGTTTATTTCAAGGGAATCAAGTCTCTTTATTTTCTGATCCTTTAAAAAAATGTCTCAATGTCTTTCTTTTATTGATGTCTTCATTTAAACTCTTTATATTTAATAACCTCTCACCTCTGGATATCTTTATCATTTCCCCAGTCAGTTCTAACTGTACTTAAACATTCTTTGAATCAATATTCTAAAAAAAAATCCCAATTACATTTTGATTATTGTGGCCTCCTTCTAACAAAAATAATTTACACAAAGTTGGAAAAAATATGAGAGGTGTTAGTATGCTTTTTAATGAAAGGACTCTTTTTTACATATTAAGGAAAAATATAGCTACTAGGAGCAATACTGAGTTCATTCAATGAGTTATAGTTTAGATTGACTTGTTATTTATATTCAAAAACCTTCATTTTTTTTCAACTGAGATGTTTAAAAATGAATTTTAATAATAAACTGCCACATTATTCATTATAGTTGATTTATAGCAATGTTTAGAAAACTGAGAGAGTTGATTAAAATAATTTGCTGTTGTATTTGTCATCAAGACCTATAAATTTTGAAGTAGTTTAATAATTCCTTTTTCTCATATTTAAACTAAGCCTTTAGTTTGCTCTTTTTCAAGGGTGGTACAAGGTAGAGGGAGAAGGCATCCCCTCTGTAAATTTTATCAAACCACAAGTCTTCACAGTCTAAGTAAAAACAGTATGTTCCAGAACAACGTCTTATCAAGAAAAGCCTCTTAGACTCTTATGGAACATTACCATTCCTGCATTCCTTGGATATAAAAACTCTTAACTCCCCACAGCTTTTATTCACAGTTTTCTCAGAGGTAAGGCATTCATTTGGAAATATCTAGAAAGAGATGTGATATATTCACTGTTAAAAGCTTTCCCCTGCAAACCCCTAAACTACTTAACCCCTGCAAACAACTTAGCTAACTTAGGCTTTCGCTAACTTTGGAAGTAAAGATAGAGGCCTCTCCTCCTTCAGACAGGCTCCAGCATCATAAAGCTTCTCTCTCCCCAGAGGGAAGAATGCAGCTAAAGTTTTCCGAATTTTAGGGTCGCTCTCCAGTAATGCATCTCATTGCATGTGCAGGTACAATCTGTCCCACTCCATGTTATGCTGTCGATATTGGGGTTTGGGGAACTGAAGTAAGCTGTTGCTCTAGCTGCTGACTTGGCAATAAGTAATAAAATGTCTTCATCTGACTCAGAGGCTGGGACTCTACACACACAGACACACACACACATATATTCATACACACGCCACATAGATATATAGTATGTGTTTATATATACAGTATAAAGATATAGGTAGATACACACACAACAGCAGGCTAACTTGTTAGCTCCTGAACAGCATAAAAACTCAGACCCTTCTATTTCAAGGGATCTCTGTTACATTGTCTATAATATTGATACAGGTTTAAATTTGCTTTAAGCAGATTTATAATATGGAGTGTACATTCAATCATAATATTCCATAATGCTACATTCCCTGATTTTGAAAGCTGTGTTGTGGCTATGTCAGACACTGCTACTGCTGTAGCTATGTCAGGTTCTTAGAAAATACAGACTAAAGAATTGAGGAGTAAAGGGATGCGATGTCTGGAATTTACTTCAAGTTGTTTGAACAAAATAAAATCAAAAGAGAGATTTACAAAGTAAATGTAGAAAATGTTCACGTGGCTGAAATTGGGTTAAGGGTGTAAGTCAGCTCCCTAAAAGATCACCAGAAAAGCCTCTTGGTTGGGTGTAGCTAAATTTATTAGACTTTCTACTTAAGGGCGAACCTTACTCTGACGAGTCTTGGCAGTGTCTCAAAGTGGGCTAATAAGGAGGATCATAAGACATGCCTTGCAAGATGGGAACCTGATTAGGATTTGGAACAGTTGATAATGAAATGTCTTTGGATGGGTGAGCACAGCAAAAAGAACTTCTTGATAGGCAAGCTATCAGTCTGACAAGTAATCGGTCTCATTGGTTCAGTCTTATCTCCGTGGAGTATATATTTCCTAGGGAAGGAGTTAAGACATTTATGCCTGATCTCAGTATTAACACCGGGACAGGGAATTATGTTGGCTTCAGTTCTCATCTTGTATCATTTTCATATTTAAATTATGGCACACTAAGAATTTGTAAAATATGCATAATATTCTCAGCTGGCTATGTAGTCATAGGGGTAAATTATTAGATAATTGCAAAGGCTGTCTAAACTTAGAGACTGAATAACTAAATAGATGAGCATAATTAAAAGGCCTTTATGAGATTAGTCATCATAATTTCATAGCCATACAATACCAGAGTAGAATAACATCTTAACCCCGTTTCCTTGTGGTTAAGCCAGATTACTAAGCAAAAAAGTCAACAATCCCTGAGACTCTATGAATTGTTTCTTCGGTTTTGTGCAGAAGTTAGAACCAAGTATGAGTTCACAAAAAACATAAGTTGCAGAAATACACTTAATTTCTTAAAAATGAATTATAAATAAACAATGTAGAAGGCCCATCAAAGCCTTATTTCCAGCACATGGTTGTTACTAATTATGCCATAGTTCTTTGACTTAAATGTTTATATTCACTGTTGAACAATACACTGCCATGAGAAGCTTGCCGAGAATAGTAACATCCATAAATCCCCACACTGTGGTGTTTTTAGTTTTTATTCTTCATAGTATTTTCAAATTTTTGAATTTGCTATACGAAAATGCTAAAAGATATCAAAATGCATCATGAGAATCAAGGAATTCAGGGTTATTATTTTAAGTTATAAAGTTTCTCGGTATTTTCCTGCCATGTTTCTGCAAATGTATAAGTTTCATACTGAGAGCACAATGATCCCAATAAATGAAAGACCAACATCCCATTTTCAAGCATCCTCAATATACTACTTCCCAGTTTATATTTTTATACATTTGTATGTGTTTATATATAAATATTTACATATTGGCACACACATTACTATATATTGAGTATATTATAAAAATATAACACCTAGAAGTGTATACTCAATGTATCAATGTCTTGAAAATTAAGAGGCAAAGCAAAAAATTATTTCTAACCCATTATAAATGTTCACATACACAAACACACAGCCATCTACTTATTTGAGATGCAAATGTGTAAGCCTTACTTTTTTATGTCACCTTCTGCTCTTTAACATGTTCACTTACTCAGAAGCCCATGTACCAATTCTCAGCTACTTAAATATCGTCCAATGTTACAGGTAAAACAAGCAAAAATGTTGCATAAAAGAGGCACAATCAAACTTCCTTTATGGTGGGCATGGATTGTAAACCCTCATTTGCATTTTTCAAAATCACATTTACACATTTTCCTGGTACATGAACCTGTGGTGGCATGTTGGTATTTCACTTCTTAAAGCATGATCACAGAAATAGAATATGAATAACTGACTGAGGTGCCTGAGCTGGCCCAAAGTATATGGATATAATTTAATATACCCATAAGTAGTGTTCCTGTACTTATAAATTTCTAGTGTTGCAAAATTTTTTGTGTTCATTTTATATAACTATAGCATTAAAGATTGTCCCTAGGTCTGTTCATTATTGATGACTTTTTAGGTAGGTTTCTTTTTAATAGTCTTGATTGATGCTGTTGATTTTTATACCATACAGTTACTTTTAAAAATTGGGTAAATTATATTTAAACTAATCCACTTCTTTTGGTTTTTAATCTTCACCTGAGGATATTTTTTTCCATTGATTTTCAGAGAGAGTGAAGAGAGGGAGGGAGGGAGAGAGAGAGAGAGAGAGAGAGAGAGAGAAACTGATGTGAGAGAGACACATGGGTTGGTTGCCCCCACACACACCCTGACCGGGGTCTGGGATTGAACCTGCAACAGAGGTACATGCCCTTGGCTGGAATCAAACCAGGACCCTTCAGTCTGTGGCCCAATGCTCTAACCACTGAGCAAAACCGGCCAGGGCTACACTAATCCACTTCTGACTAGAAGGCACATTTCAGGTTCTATATCTACTGTGTGAATTTAAATATATTATTTAATTTTGTGATGTTCTTTTTATTTGTCTTTAAAATAAGTTTGCATGTGACAAGCATAGTGGAACTGTAGTTAAGAGGAAGCTCTGGAGACAGCCTGTTTGGAATCTATGTTCTGCCATGTATGGCTTGTGTGACCTTTGTAATTATTACTATCCTTGCGCCTCAGTGGCCTCATCTGAAAAAACATGACTTTCCTCAGAGGGTTTTTATGGGTATTTTGAATTAATTCATATTAAACATTTAAAATAGTGCCTTTTCTATAATAAACACCAGCACCTGATTAACTAGTATTTTTTTAATCTATAAGTTTTATAGATTTAAAATCTGCTGCTGAAAGAATAGAAAATCTGAATCAATGGAACATCAAACACTATTGTTACTGGAAACATTTCAGCAATCCTCCTGTTCATCTATACATTTAATGTAATTGCAATCAAGATCATAATTTGGTGGGATGGTAGTTGTGGGGTGAGATAAAATTTGAGGAACTAATACTATAATCAAACCAGAAAAACTGTACAGGAAGAGCCTGCTTAAAGACAAACGCTACACAATAGTAACAGATGCTCTCATATATTGGTTACAGGAATCAAGTTTCAAAATGAATATAGCCTTTAAATTAGCTGCATTACTTCTAGGAATTTATCTCATAGAACTATTTACGCAAGTATGCAAAGCTAAGTGCCTAAAGCTGCATTACTGATAATACTGAAATATCAAAAAAAATAACTAAATTCTCCCCTTAGAAAATTGTTTTTAAATGTTGGCAATCCTATGGTTGAATAACTTGCAGCTGATGCAAAGATGACAGAGAAAAAGCCTACATATATTGTGAACGAGGGAAAATACAGAACAGCATGATCCCATTTAGTAAACAGTGTGTGTTTAAATACAAAAGCTAGAAGGAATCACACCAAAGTATAAGGAGAAAAGGTAATTTCAAAACACTATTTAATGCTAACGACAATACAACCCTCATATGTAAAAACTATTTTGTATAGAAAAATGTTGGTCATAGCAGCGAACTATATTCCAAAGGGTTCACAATGGATATCTTAGGTATGTGAGATGTGAGAAGCTATGCTTTCTACTTTATGCCTGTCAGTGGCGTTGCCACACGTAGGGGCCATGGCCCCTCTGGGTGCTGGCCCATGGGGCTGGAACGCCTCGTGGCCAGCCCCTGCTGCTGAAAGAGCATCAAGGAAAGGACTCGGCAGTCTTTGCCACCAGCAGCCGATAGGAAGGCGTCTCTTCAGGCAATTGTGCAATAAAAAAGCCCGATCTGAAGAGGTGCACTGAATTCCTGGATACGGGGCAGAATAGGACGTGGGCCTGACGTGGACTGAGGGGACTGCGGACTGCCTTAGACACGGTCTTCACTACTGAGGAGCCAGCAGGCCCTGGGCCGCAAACCCCCACGTGCTGCGAGAGGACTGCGGCTGAAGGAGGGCCTGGCAGTGGGGTGCAGCCTCCCCCTGCTGCACAGCTCCCACAGACATGCATGGCGACGTCATCGCTCCCACAGACATGCATGGCGACGTCATCGCTCCCACAGACATGCATGGCGACGTCATCGCTCCCACAGACATGCATGGCGACGTCATCGCTCCCACAGACATGCATGGCGACGTCATCGCTCCCACAGACATGCATGGCGACGTCATCGCTCCCACAGACATGCATGGCGACGTCATCGCTCCCACAGACATGCATGGCGACGTCATCGCTCCCACAGACATGCATGGCGACGTCATCGCTCCCACAGACATGCATGGCGACGTCATCGCTCCCACAGACATGCATGGCGACGTCATCGCTCCCACAGACATGCATGGTGATGTCACCGCTCCCAAGACATCCATGGCGATGTCACCGCTCCCACAGACATGCATGGCGATGTCATCGCTCCCACAGACATGCATGGCGATGTCACCGCTCCCAAGACATCCATGGCGATGTCACCGCTCCCACAGACATGCATGGCGATGTCATCGCTCCCACAGACATGCATGGCGATGTCACCGCTCCCAAGACATCCATGGCGATGTCATCGCTCCCACAGACATGCATGGCGATGTCATCGCTCCCACAGACATGCATGGCGATGTCACCGCTCCCAAGACATCCATGGCGATGTCATCGCTCCCACAGACATGCATGGCGATGTCACCGCTCCCAAGACATCCATGGCGATGTCACCGCTCCCACAGACATGCATGGCGATGTCATCGCTGCGGGAACAATGCCAGGTGAGATTATTTCATCTCTATTCCAACGCGATGGACCTTAACCTAGAGTAGGTTTATACCTATGTGTGTGGTTTGTTTGTGTGAGTCTGTGTTGAGAATATTCTGAAACCCAAAGGAAACTATAACTTGATTAATAAAAAATATAAAAAGTGAAATGTCCTCTTATCGTTGCTGATTCTAGGAGTGCACCTTGAATACAAGTTTCCTGCGTGGGTGAGAAGGAAAGGCACACTGACACACCTGCCTGTGCCCGGCGCCTACTGTGGCCTCCTGAGGAAGAATGTGGGAGGCGAATGGGTCTTAGCCTGAGAAGTGTCCTGAGCAACCTGGAAGTCTCCTGAGAAGGTGAAGCTGGGTTTTAAATTTTCCTGACAATTAAAGGTGGGATTATTTAATGCTGACAATAAAGATCTAACTTGATTCTTTCCTAACATATCTAAAAGAAACACCCATTTGATCAGGCTCAGATAAAAGCTGTTTATACTTCCAGTGAATATCCCCTTTTCTCTATAGGAGGTTTTACTCATAAGATATATTTCAGTGATCCCTTCTTATCGTTGAACTTCTAACAGAATTATTTTTATTTTAAATTTTTATCCTCAGAAGATGACCAAGTTTGCCATGTATATTGGGTGTTTGGTAAATATGTATTTTTCAATTAATTAATGAGATTTTAGTTTATATTTCTGATCCTATTAGTCTCTTAGGTCCTAAAATTTAGTTAGTATTCTCTGTGTTTATATCTTGATATATAAAAATATTTTCTCAACTTTTTGTTAAAGAGAGCAGAAAAGGGAAATTCCATACTTAATTCTCTTTCAAAACTTATTTAAAAAATCTGTTTATGCTTTAGTGCAAATACTGTATCCTGAAGAAGACTATCTGAAATCAGCAATATGTTTCTGAATCGGTGCTTTGGCTAAAGACTACATAGCTCTCTGTGATAGGGGACATGGTAGAACTATGCGAACTGTGCGCTCAAAAGCCCATTGCACACTTCCGTTGCCATTATTTTTGGGGGATGTTTTATCCTTGGATAAGATTACCCATATACTTGGACATGAAGCTGGTGGAGGCTCTGCAGGAAGGCAAGGCAAACACATACCTGGCAGATGGAGATAGTGCAAGCCTGGGGTCCCAGTTACCCACCAAGCAGCATATAAAATGATAATATAGACAGAAGGAAGCAAGAGAATGTTTGATCTAGGACAATATCTTTCTAGGACCAAAAGAAATTGGAACATCTATTTGATGGCAGAAATTGATAAATCCAATAATATCTAAATGTGATCAACTGGAACTCTGATAGATTGTTGATGTCCGTACACATTAATACAGTTACTTGGGGAAAAGAGTTCAGCATTATGTTGATGTTGACCATCATGTATACTTTGGCACAGAAACTCCATTCTTAGTATTTATGAACCCAACAAATCTTTTGCACACATACAGCTGAAGACATATATACATCTCTTAACAAGAGCACTGCTGGGACTGGCAAAAAACTTAAAAACAACCCAAATACATTGAAATTATAATGGACAAATGGTATAGACACAAATTGGAATATTCTACAAAAGTTATAAACCATAGCTATGAACAACAATGTAAATGATAATCCTGGCAATAATATGTGTGAATACATAAGTCCTACAAAAACATAAACTCCACCTTAAACTTTTATAAAGTAAAAGGGAAACAAAAACAATGACAGCGAAACATTTTTACTAGGACTAAATATATTATAAAATAAAAATAAATAGTAAGTATGTAATAAAATATTAAGTATCTTAATATATACTCTTTAAATATGATGTCTAAATGAAAGAACAAAGAAAGTAAAATTAAATACTTTGCAAACAATAACCACAAATAAGCTGGATCAGCTATATTGAAAATAGCCACACAAATAGATTTTAAAGTAAATAAATGTTGAAGATTTAAAGAAGTAAATTTTATAATAATAAAAGTTAGTAAATGAGACAGATTTAGCAATTATAAATATATAAAAATCTAACAAAGCCCCAAAGTACATAAAACAAAATTATCAGAATTAAACAAAAAATTAGACACTTCAGCATTGAGTTGGAAACTTCACTACCCTGTTGTTAACACTGCTTAACAAATGGGCAGATCAATGAAGAAACAGAAAACTTTCACAACACTGCAAATCAACCAGACCTACTAGACATCTGTACACTACTCCGCACATTCTTTTCAAGTGTGCAAGAAGCATTTGTAAATAGGCCATATGCTACATCATAAAACAAGCCTCAGTAAGTTTAAAAGGAGTAAAGTCATCTAGCCCATGTTCTTTGACCACAATGAAATGAAATTATGCATGCATAGCAGAAGAAAATAGGAAAATTAACAAACATAAAAATTTAAAACATGCCATTAAGGAAGTGAAAAGATAAAGGATATAATTGAAGAAGCTATTTGTAAATCATATGTCTGATAAGGGCCTTATATCTAGAATATGTTAAATATTATCCTATCAAAATAATAAAAATAACCCCATTAAAACATGAGCCAGTGATCTGAATAGACCTTTCTCCAGGGGTGATATACCAAAAAGTAAAAGTACATGAAAAGATGCTTAATATAGTTAGTCATCAGGGAAATGTAAATCAAAACCACAGTGTTCTTCTACTTGACACCCACTAGGATTTGAAAAGTCAAAATGTCAGGTAAGTGTTGATGAAAATGTAAAGCAGTTCCTGAAACTATTAAACATAGAATTACCATAGGACTCAGTAATCCCACTCCTAAGTACAGGGAAATAAAAACACATGTATACATGAAAATGTGCACATTGATATTTATAGCAGCATGATTCATAGTAGCCTAAGGGAGAACCCAAATGTCCTCACTAGATGAATGGATAAACAAAATGCGGGGGAATATTATTCTACCATGAAAAGGAATAAAGGGCTGCCATATGCTGCGCCATGGATAGGCCATGAAACATTACGCGTACTGAAAGGAGGCGGGCATAAACGGCTCCACTTTGTATCATTCCACTCGTGTAAAAGTCCACAACAGGGGGATCTGTACAGGCAGAAAGTAGGTTCGTGTTTGCTTAGGGCTGGGCAGTGGAATGCGGGGAGGGGGTGGTGAGAAAACCACAGGGCACTGTTATTATTTTGTTGTTGCGGAGGCAATGAAAATGTTCTGACAATAACTGTTGTGATGGTTGCGCATATCAACAAATTTACCAGAAACCACTGACTGAGTTATAGACTTAAATGTGTGCATTCTATGGTATGTGAATCACATATCAATGAAACTGTTAAAAAACTAAACTCATCATTATCCCCAACACATGCTGTCAGCTAGTCTGAATCCAGAGCTGCCCACAAAAGCTGTTCACTCCACTTTTTTTTTTTTTTTAATATATCTTTATTGATTTCAGAGAGAGGAAGGGATAGGGAGAGAGAGAGACAGAAACATCAATGATGAGAGAGTCATTGATTGAGCCTGCAACCCGGGCATGTGCCCTGACTGGGAATCGAACCCCGATCTCCTGGATCCTAGGTCGACGCTCAACCGCTGAGCCACCCCTGGCCGGGCTCCACTTCACTCTTAATGAAAATATATGCAGGACAGGAAAAGCATGAAAGCCCCGTGCTTATTAGACGCGTTGCCCCACAGTAGGTAAAAGTATCTTTACCCATACGTGCTGTATATGGATAATAATATGAATATTTTCAGTATAAACGAAAAGTGATGGGGGCATTAAGTTAAAGATGTTGGGAAAGAACCTATAATCTTCAACTCCTTGTAAAAATTCAGCGTAGAAGTGAATTTTCATGGTGCAGAAATTCAATGTAGAATTTTTACAATCTCCAATCTTTCAAATATTTTGATATAAGCTTTGTCTGTTTTCTCTCAATGCTTTGTATTTCTATGTCAGCCCGCTGATGAGAGCTAGAATGAGAAAGTCAAAAGGGAGTGTTAGAGGAAAAAGGGGGCATGATTGTAATGCCTGGGGAGTTCTTTGCATCCTGACACAAACAACAGTAAAGTAACAGAAAAAAGACAGTGTTGAGGTAAACAGGGAGATTTGAATATGGATGAAGTAATATCGAGGAATGTTTGTTCCTTTTGTTACGTGTTACTGAGATGTTATATGGAACAGGTATATATGCATATACATCTGCATATAATAAGAATGCATATATAGAGATATGCACTTGTGTAGGTGCACGCACATACACACGTTAGAGAGAGAACAGATAAAGCATGACTGGTAAGTATTAACATTTGAAGCTGGGCAATGAGTAGGAGAAAGTTTATGGCAATGTCTTTCTGCTCTTGACTATGTTTAAAATTTTCCATAATAAAATATTTTTAAATTAATGGGCTATCCGAATGTCTATTTTAAAGATTGTTTTTTTGCAGAGCTTTTCTGTGCCAAATAGCATCAGTCAAGTTCAAATACCTGCTGTGAAATTATGGGTCAGGGGTAGGGAATGGCCCTCCTACATCTCAGCAAATTCTGTCTCTCTTTTCGTAATTATTTTGAAAAGAACAATGATCATTTATATGAACTTAAAGAAATAAAATAGCAGTCACCTTACTCACAGTCATTCCTCATATATTAATGTAGAAGAGGGATAAGAGTAGGTCCACTCCGGGTAGAAGGTGAAGGTGTTTTGTTATTAATGGCTCAGTCTTTGCATATTCGTAACCCTGTCCTTTTTAGCTGCACTTGTACTTTTGTAAAAACCTTTGAAATGCCAAGAACCTAACACTATTCAGCACATATATTATTACCCCACTCACCTCTCTCCTATCCTAACTGCTTCTACATGTTTCCACTCCTCCCTGTGTATGAACTGTGGGTAAACTGTAATTCCGGATAATCTATGCTACCTTCCAGCCCTAACAGCACTGCGATGGACTTTTTCATCTCAGCGTGTGCTAGTCAAAGCTTTCCAAATGGTAAGACACTGTAGGAAATCTGTGAGTTTTCATATGCTGCACTGCCAGCTTGAATAACAATTACAATCATTTGAAATGTATTATATTTGGTTACACATTCCCCAAAACATCTTTCAAGTGATAAAGCCAAGCTGTGCTCTGAAAGCAAAGAAAGTTTATAAAGATAATCCAGGGATTTGATGTCTGTGGTTAAATTATGAGTGAAATAAAATGCTATCATCTAAGCTTAAATTTAAATCAATAAATCATTTTTTATGTCTCTATGCCTCTTTGTAAAGAAGGTCTTCCCCAAGAATTGCAAAGAAATGGGGTAAATCAGGTAATGCCTTGTAGTTAAGAGCATCCGAATTTGAACTGGTTCAATTCACACTTTCTACTTTAAGATCCAAATGGCCTTGGGAGATCATTTAAATGCTTAAGTCTGACTGTCCTGTCTTTGATAAGACCACACCTTATAATACTTCTAATGATAGATTTTAAATAATAACCTCTCTAGTTTCCTCCACACAACTATTTGCATTTACCAATATATAGGTGCCACTTTTTTTCTAAGAAAAAATAAAATTAGTTAAAACATATTTGATTGGAAGGGAAAGAGACTTGTATTAGTTAAGATAATACAAGCTGCTCTACCAAACAACGCCAAAAACATTCAATGGTTAAAACATAGAGATGTTTACTCTTCACTCTGTTAAAGTCTGAAAAGTTGTTTCATACCCAATGGGAAGCTACTGTGTAAGAGGCCATTCAGGGACCCAGCCTGCTTTCATCTTACTATTGCACAATACTGGTTCTTGTAGTTGCCTTAAGTGTCAGGGTCCAATTGGAAGGTGAAAGTGTGCAGAGGTCTACCTTTGTTTTATCTGCCTCAGCCAAAAAGTGATGCACAGCACTTTTGTTCACATTCTATTTGTGAAGACTTGTATGAGTCCACTTAGAAGCAAAGGGAATTGGGTAATAATGCATCTTCAGCTAGACAGCTGCTTCTGAGTACCAAGTCTACAATATAAAAAGTAATCACAAATCTTTGATGGTCAGCCAGCTGTCTCTGACACATGAAAATTAGAGGAAGAGATGATGTGTGTTGATTTTTGTCACTACCTGTGTATGGGGAACATAACTAGTCAGGGTATATTCCATGTGATTCAATTTCTATGAAATTGGAAAGCAGACAAGCTAATCTATCATTATAGATGTCAATATAATGATTACTTTGGGGAGTTAATGTTTGGGATGGAACATGAAGAGGGACTTTTAGGGTCTTGGTAATATTCTCTTTTTAGTTGTTTTTCAATAAGAACATTGGTTAAATGGGTGTGATCACTGTATAAAATTCATCTAGCTGTATACAGCGGTACCTTGGTTTTCGAATGTGATCCTTTCAGGAAGACCATTGGAGCTCTGAAACACTGGAAAACTGAGGGACCCACAGCCGACAGCTGGGCCTCAGGGCCTTTCCCTCGGCGGAAGCCGTGTGGCAGGTTCGACTGCCGAGGCCGGTTCGAAAACCGAAGCATTTACTTGCGGGCTTACGGCCTTTGTAACCCGAAATGTTGTTCAACTGAGACGTTCGGAAACCGAGGTACCGCTGTTTTCAGATTGTGTGTTTAATGTATAAAATCATTCACACATTTTGCTTTAAAATGAAATACGTTTTTATAAAGTAAAAGAATGCAGTGGGCATATTAATACTGATTAGAGCAACAGAACATAGTAGAGTGGGACACACGAGGAGCCAGGGCTTAGCAGGTCCCAGCTGTTCAGCCAAAGGCAACTGCAGTAGCATTTCTAGCCAAGTGTAAAAAGAATTCAAATCGTTTGGGAGAGGACACTATTCTGTTCTGGGGCATTGTGAAGAGGGTCATTGCCGGCCAGTGTGGCTCAGTGGTTGAGCACTGACCCAGGAACCAAGAGGTCATGGTTCATTCCTGGTCAGGGTGCATGTGGGAGGCGGCCTACTGATGATGTTTCTCTCTCATCGATGTTTCTCTCTCTCTATTTTTCCCTTCCTCTCTCTCTAAAAATCAATAAAAACATTTTAAAAAATCTTTTTTTAAAGAAGGTCATTAATTGATTCAGGGAAGCAATACATTTTGAAAGAACATGGAAAGCTGGTAAAATGAGATTACCAGCTTAACTATCGATTAACTCTGGATAGGGGAAAAATGTTTTAACTGTATTCTCTATCTTTAGCCTCATTTTTCACAATGTTAAACATACGTTGTAAAGTTAAAATTTATAATTTAGTGAGATGAGGTGCATATAAAATGTTACAACACTATCTCTGCTTACTTTCATATATTTCAGTAAAAGAAATGCTATTTTTATTATATCACTTGCAAAATTAAAAAAAACAAAATCTTGTGGGGCATATGCACTGTCAGTTATATGCTAGAAAAAAACAACACATTGCACAAGGTCACAACAAAATTTTGATGTACAGTTCATACATTTTGACATGCACACTTACCAAGAAAGACATGTAAAGAAAAACAAATTTGGACAGAGCTCATACCTAAAATCATTTAGCCACATTTTTCTTTTAAAAAGGAAAATTTACATTGATATTTATACTGATTTATAATACCAAGTGATATGTCATTTTTAAATTCTTAATATTTTAAGATAGATTGTTTATATTTCATTCTTCTTCCTAAAACATAAATAAATGTAAGCATAAATGCGTCAAGAGATGAAGTCAAGAAATAAATGAGTGTTAGGAAGGGTACCCGATTACATGTAAACTGCTGAGTATTGGAGTAATAAAACTTCCACACACTATGAAACACTGAAGCAATGTGCATTTCCATGCCATATGAAAGGTAAACAATGAAAAGTTAGTTTTGCTTCTCTCTGAGAACCTGTATTTCCACTCTCCATATGAAAATACCTGTCTGTTTCCTAGCTATCCTGCCAGCAAAATCTCATGTGTATGTAAATGTACGCCCATGTATAGGAGTTTACTTCAAACAACTGTTGTGCATCCTGCCTTTTCTGCTCCGTCATTGAGCTAATTCTATATCTGATTTAATACATTGTGAGATTCTTGTTTTTGTGGTTTTACTTTCATTTAGTTAAAATTTTTTTCTACTTTCCTTTTTATTTTTCCTTTGATCCATGGAGATGTGTTTTCTTTAGTTTCCAAATATTTGGAGATTTTCTAGACAGCTTTCTGTTACTGATTCTGATTTAATTATGTTATGATCTCAGAATATAGGTGGTATTACTTGAAACTGTCATATTTTATGACCCAGAATATGGTCTTTAATGTTCTCTGAGCACCCGAGAAGAACATGTATTTTGCTATCCTTAGGTACAATGGCCTATAATCAGGTCAAGTTGGTTGATGCATTGTACAAGATATCTATACCTTGCTTAACCTGTTATATAAATGTCTAAAACAAATATAGAAAGATTAAAATCTCCAAATGTAATTGGAGAAATGTTTATTTCTCCTTGCAGTCCTACCAATTTTTGCTTCATGTATTTTGTAGCTCTATTTGTAGGTGCATTAATATAAATATATTAATATTAATATTGTTATTCACATTTCTTTTTAGTAGTGTTAACATGGTATATATTTTCCATCCTTTCATTTTTAACCAGTGTGTCTTTATATTTAAAATGTGTTACTTGTGGCAATGTAGACTTGGGTCTTGCTCTTTGATCCACTCAAAATCTGTCTTTAAATTGCATCATTTAAACAATGCACATTTAAAGGAATAATTAATATTGTCAGGATTAAATCTATCAGTTTAAAAAAGATTTTTTTTTTTTAATTTTTTTCCTGAGCACTTTAAATATGTTATCCACTGCCTTCTGGCATTCATTTTTAAGTTTTTCTGCTGAGAAGTCAGCTGTTAATTCTGCAATTTTTTTTTTTTGTCTGTTCAAACCCACTGTTGAGACTCTTATGATTTATTGCAGTTTACTTTTCTACTTTACAATTCCCATTTGAATATTTTTAATAACTTCTATCTCTACTGATATTCTCTTTTTGATGTCCCATTGCTATGATACCTTCCTTTCTGTTTCTTTTTTTTTTAATCCTCACTTGAGGATATTTTTTCCATAGAGAAAGACAGACAGACAGGCAGACATCCTGCCCCGGACAGGAATCGAGCCCACAACCAAGGTACGTGCCCTTGATGGGTAATCAAACCCAGGACCCTTTAGTCTGCGGGCTGATGCTCTAACCACTGAGCAAACCGGCCAGGGCCTTTCTTTAGTTTTTAATCATGCTTTTCCTTTGTCCCATGAACATATTTTCAATGGTTACTTTAAAAATCTTTTTTTGTTGTTAAATCTGATGTTTCTCTCACAGTTTCTGTCTCCCTTTGTCTTCTATTTTCTGGGTCATACCTTCCTGGTTTTTTGCCTGAGTTCTAATTTTGTTACTGGAACGTGAATATTTTAGATAATATTTTAGTAACTCTGTATGACCCCCCATCCCTGGAGTTGTTACTGATTCTCCTTGTTGTTCATTTGTGTTGCAGGCATGGCTGGATCACGTTAGTGAAGTCTGCTTTCCATGCCCAATAGAGTTACGTCTCTGATGGGGCTCCTGGGAGGCGCAGCACTGTGCCCCGGTTACCCTGGCAAGACTGTGTGTGATGCTAGCAGGGCTCTCTCCCACCGTTTCTCTGATCACACCCCACTGCTATCCTCCCAAACTGTTCTATTGTTTTTAACAATGTCCTAGGTCATCAATGTCTCTACATCAAATCCGATTAAACTGTGCCTCCTGCCAAGGGACAGTTTCTCAGGAGAGTGTTTGATGCCTGTTCTGACCCCAGAAGCTTTACTCCCAACTGTCTTATTCCCTAGCCCTCCCCGGCAAACTACACGGTGTCCTGGGCAGACCCACAAACCTCCCAGGTGCCTCTCACGACCGTCTCCAATGTTCCTGAGCACCCTTAGGCTTATGCACATCTGAGCTCTGCTACAAATGAAATCAGTTCCTTTGGGAAGAGATTAGGCGCTGTTTTTATAGCCTGCTTCCCTCCTCCTGCAACACCAACCCTGGCAACATTTCTCAGGAATAGAGGCTAGGGGTAATGCTACAGTTTTCTGGAATGACATCCTAACTCCAGGAGCTGAACACTTGCAGAGGGGGTGCAGCGGCCTAAGGTCCTCTCACCTTGCCTCCCCTGGCACGGACCCAGGCAAGGTCTATTAGGACCCCAGTATTCACAGCGTTTCATGTCCTGGGTAGAGCCAGTGTTCCAAGAGTGGGGTAAATGGGATGAAGCCCCCGCCTCTCAATTGTACTTGTCAGGAACGTAGCCTCCGTCACAGGCCACTGGGGGCATAAGAGGAAATGCTGAGTTCCTGCTCCCCCCAGAGAGACGCCCTCGGGGACCTGAGGGGAGAGGGCTGGAGGTGTTCTGTGCTGGGCAGTCTTGAATGGAGTCTGCACCTCCAGGAGCTGGGTTGGGTGGGGAGGGAGCAGTGCTGGTTAAATATCAGAGAATTTTTATAGTTTTTGTTTGTTTGTTTTTTTTGTTTTTTTGCATTGCTAGTCCTTCATTTGTTGTTTTTCCTTAAGACCATTTGCAGAGATTTTGAATTGTTTGTTTTTGAAATTTTCTCTCTCATTATTTTCACCAGTTTCACTGGGGAGCCAGTTGGCACAAATCTACATACTGTCGTTGCCTGAAGTACAACTCTGATAATAATCGGATCCTAAAAATATTCAACATAATTAAATATTTATATTGTTCTTCAATATACCATTTTTAGTTACCAAATAGAAATACCATGCTTATAAATAACAGTCAAATTACTAGATACAGTTAGGATACGTTTGCATTTTTTTTCTGTTCGAAAATTATTACATTATAGATGTATAGTCAAAATATTGTTCTTTTAAAAATGTGAAGTAATTTATCTTTTTGTGAGGTTAGGTCTTCAACTTGATATGCATTTAAGTCTGTTGCATTTTATTATTGTTTTTCTGTGTGTTTTTTTAGTTTTTATAAACGGCTATTTTACTATTCTTTATAATTTAACTTTTATTCTTTTTATTACATAAAATATTTACAAAAATCATAAAATTAAAACTATATAAAAATGCACAATCACATTATTTTCACCCCTGCTCCCTCTTTCCTAATCCCTCTTTATTTATATTATAATCATATATTTTAGTTTGGATTTAAATATATGCAAACATGTTCATATTTTTCCTCCTTTATATGACATAATAAAACAGCATAATTAGGCCTTTGACCTGTTTTGGATTAATTTTTGTACATGGGGACAAACTGTAATCTAGTTCCATTCTTTTGCACATGGCTTTCCAATTTTCTCAGCAGCATTTACTGAAGAGGCTTTCTTTTCTCCATTGTGTGTTTTTGCCTTTCTTGGCGAAAATCATTAGCCCATATACATGGTGTTTTATTTCTGGGCTCTCAATTCTGTTTTTTTTTTTATCTGTGTGTGTCTTCTTTTCTGCCAGTACCATACCATTATCGTTGCTCTGTAGTAGCATTTGCAGTCAGGTAGTGTGACACCTTGGGCTTCATTTTTTCCCCTGAGGATTGCTTTGCCTATTTAGGGTCTTTTGTGGCTCCATACAAATCTGATGCCTATGTTCCTCCCCCTTCCCCCTTCTTCTCTTCCCCCTTCTTCTCTTCCCTCCTTCCTTCCTTCCTTCCTTCCTTCCTTCCTTCCTTCCTTCCTTCCTTCCTTCCTTCCTTCCTTCCTTCCTTCCTTCCTTCCTTCCTTCCTTCCTTCCTCCTCCCTTCTCCCCCCACCCTCTCTTGATAGCCTCAGTAACATCACAAGTCAGAAGTCATCACCAGTTTCTGATAATAGAATCTAAAATAATGTTAGCTCTCTGAAAGTGCCTCCTTTGAGGTACCCATCTTTGGTCTTAAGTTTTAACAGATTGTTAAATATAAATAATTAAGTATTTTAACCTAAAATCATATTGCCAGCAACAGGCAGCCTATATAAGTGGTAACTACCAGGAGACAGGGGAGGAAAGGAATTGCTGAAATATGAAATGAAAAGACAGAATTGTGAGCAAGCAAGAAGGAGCCACATAAGGAAAGGATATAAGATTGTGAGGGATTTTTTTCAATCTTTTTCATATTGTGATGTTTAAATACTACTTTGTGTTTCTGCTTTCTTGATTTAATTTACACTAGACCAGATGCCTTAACTCTCTGGAGCCACCCACATTTTCCATGGCAGATTTCAGGGATTCTTTGTAATATTTACGACATGAGGAAACTGGGATATAAAAATATAACCTTTGGTTCTTACTATGAAACCTTGAAAGAGATATTTAAAATGAGATTACTGCTCACCAACATCAATGTGAATGAGAGGGGCTACCCAAAAGACTATCCAGGACTACTGGTCTTTTCCTTCACAATTCATTCATTTTGTTCACAGTTTAATGGCTTTTACTCTATGAAGATATTCCTTATGGGTTTTTCTCCCCCCGATTTTCTGATTGCACAAATAACACTTTTCTGGGTCCTTATAATTTCCTAGCTATAGTTGTAGTCACTATTTTTTACAGAAGTCTTCCTTTTAAAAAATGCTTAACAATTTAGGAATACATAGGTGGAACATTTAGCTGGAGTGGGTGTTGTGGTTACTGATGTTTATCCTTGTGTGTGTCATTTCTATGGAATATTCCCAGAGGTGCATCATGGTTTTCTCCAAAATATTTTCCTGCCTGTCACCTTTCCTCAGCAGCCTCATATCTGCTATGTGACTGTGTGAACACCCATGGACTTCAATGCTCTTTTCTTATAACAAATAGAGTAAAAAGTGACTGAAAAATCATTCTGAGCAGCCAAGCACAGAATGTTCTGGATAAAATGAGCTTAGTGGTTTTTAATGCCATTTCTATTATATAGAACTAGGCTTGGCTTTGGAGACATTCTTTGCTTAGAAAAGACAGAGAAGAGAGGTTTCTGTGCATTTTCCTCTGAGCAGAGGGAGCCCCGCTGAATGCAGAGCAGAGTCAGAGGGAGCTGTTAACTGGAGATTAAGCTCCGACAATCAAGCTGCTTCCCAATAAATTTCAAACCCATCTATGCAAGTCATTCAATAACAGCAGACTTGCAAAGCAATTAAAGTCAGCCCTTCCTGCTTAATTTCTGCAAAATGGGGCTGGACCGCCTGAGCTTTCATTTGCTGTAAATGAAATGAGCCAGGAACATACTCAAGTCCTGGTGAACACCTGGTGCCTCTCACAATTTTTTGATTTTTTTTTTTTTTTACTATGGGTAGGGGTAGAAAAAATTATCAGCAGAAAAATTAAAATAGGAGAATCCGATTAATCAGTCACTGTTTTAATGCAAATCAGACATTTGTGTCATCTACAGCTACTTTCTTCTCAGCAATTTTTCTTCTTACTCTGAACCAACATGGTAAAAATATTTATATGTAGCAAAGGGAGTAAATAAACTGTTTTGTCACACATAATCTAACTTCACCTGTGCAACCCTCTGCCCTCCCCTCGCTCAACCTCAATTATTCTATGCCTGTGTCTAGTACTTCTTGCCACTATTAACTTTCTGGGGAAGTAGAGTTGAAATGAGTATAAGATATAGTAAATTGAATTTAAGGTTATAATTCTGGATATGGCAATAATTTATACTATTAGTTTAGAGGGTATATTATTTCTGAGGTTAACTTTTTAAATTTCTATGCTTATAATGCACATGTACATGTCGTCAGGTGGTTAAAAGAATGGGCTTTCTCACTAAATCAATTTTAGTTTCAATACCAACTCTGCCACTAACTGGTCGATCTTGTGATTTGGAGCACAGAAGTTGTCTTTGAGAGTCATTGTGTCTGTCTTCAAGTCTGTAATAACATAAATAAATGAGATAAGGCTTATAAAGCCCTTAATTTAATATTTGTGGCAGAGATAGTCTTAAGTATATTATTTGTTTTTAATCTCTACATACATAGTCTACATTTCTTATAAAAATGGAGTCATGATATATATGCTGTTTTATGACCTACTGTTTTTATTTAACAATATATTGTAGATATTTTTGAATAATGTGAATATACATTATATACCATAATAAATTTTATTATTCATTATAACTTTTAGTGGCTCTGACAATATTTCAGTATATGGATGTACCCTAAATTATTTAATAATTTTCTGGGGATAGATGCCTCTGACATTTCCATTTCTTACTACAAAAACAAACAAACAAAACAAAAAAGACTTGATTGAATGAACTTTAACTAAATCTTTGTAATTTCTTTCTTAATTTTCCAAGTATACAATAATGAGATAATATTGTTGATGTAAAAGTTTTCACTCAAAGGTTTAAAATTTTATACACATTTTCAAGTTGCCCCTCGGAATAGTTACATGAATTTCCCTTTAATAAAGAGTTAATCTCAATGCAAATTCCAAAGTTAGTTTTTACCTTATTGTAACTCTATCTGTATAGCTAAGGAATATTAACTATATTTTGAACAAAATCTGCAATTCACTTCTGAATCTGAATTTACTACAACTATGTAAGTAAATTCTGCCAAGAAATTAATATTGCATAAGAAATGAAAGTGATAGTTACTTTCCAGAAGTATTTATGTCTCATATTTTTCTAGAATTATAAGTATGCCATTTTAAAGCAAGGGATCATCAAAAGCAAATGATACTATTCAGATTATTCCCTTTAAATAATTAACTATTTGTGCTCCATAGGTGGAGAAAATAAACCTGCTGATTAGTAAAATACTGAGTATATCTTTAACATAATGAATTATCTACCAAGTTTGTCACAGAATGATGGAACCACGGTGGAGAATGACAAGTTAGGAAACGAGTGCTCAGAAACATATGAGTCCCTGGGACGAAGGCTGAAGCTAAGGCATTACTGGAGAGTATGGTGAGGAAGGCAGGTAATCGGTATATCAAGGTGGGAGAGTTGCCACGACTTGGTCATCGATTTAACGTGGAGGCTGAAGGCAAGAAAGCCCCTTAATCTCCCCGTTGTGGGCCTGCCATCTCTCTTCTGGAGAGCATGGCCCTCTATCTCTGTACTTACAGCATTACATTGAAACTGTCCATATTTATGTTTCTCATTAGACACTGTGCTTTTATGGTTAATCCATATTTAATCACATTAGTATTTTTGACATCTAACACTTTATGTTTTGAGATAAAATGAATTGAAGGGTTCTCTAAATTAGAGATTCAAGAATTATAGTGCTAATCATATATTTATGTTACTTTAAATTATGTAAATACTGTGTGTGACTAAAGACTATATAAAAATAAAATTGATTGTGGGTATTGTTTTAAAGAAAGAGCATAGTGAGAGGCTATTAAACTTGTCGCCGAGAGAGATGTTTCAAGCTCTGTCAGTTCCCTAGTGAAACACTGGACGTCCTTGGTCTTCCTCTTTATAAAATTGCTAGTTTGAATTTTCATTTATACAGTTTTAAGATTTATAATAAACTTTTGTAAAGGTGCTACACATAACAAGTAACCATAAAAATATATGCTAAATTTCACATATTTAGAATACTTTGAATGAGATACAATATAGACCATTTTTCTGTCAAATTCTCAGCTTATACACAAAGAATCAGAGGAGACAATCTGGTCAAGACAAAATGTTTAAAGAGTAACATTAAAATGTGGAAGGGCTTCATGAATTTGTACAAAGCCTATCATGTAAGGTTCAGAATTAGGTGATTACTTTTATTATGTGTGTAAAAATTATATTTGGCTATAATTTAAGAGCAATCCAAAGTAATGGCAGCTAGAACCAATCCATTGAAAACAGGTGAAAGAGAGTATAATTTTGCCAAGGAAGAGTCTGCTTCCTAAAATCTAAACTAACAATTGAGAGTACAATTCAGAGGCATCCTGAAAGAATTAAAAGGTTCATTATATCTGGATCTCAAAGTGAAGCAAACATAAAAACAGTGACAATGGAAAAGAAATTCTAAACTATTGCCCCAAATATTTTTCAAGAAATTTTCACTAATAACTCTCTTCAAACAGAGGGAGATCAGTGCAATGCTGAAGGGCTCTGTGTATTTACTTTGTAAATTACGGATACTAATATAATCAGAAATATTTAATATTTAATCTGTCATTCTCTGTAACAAATCATCTACAGCATTGACATAAGACAAGGTTAAAGCAACTATTTCAAAACCAATGTCAAAAGAAAAATGATAAGAAAAGAAAAGCTTAAACTTAGGTCTAGGCAAGGTCTTTGTCTGTGGTTACTTGCAATTATGCTTTCTAAGGTTTGGGGAAAATTATGTACCATAGGCCTGGTAAATAAAAGCAGGCATTTAAAACTCTAACGCAATCCTTGGAGAGAAAAAAAAAATCACCATTTCCAGATGCTCCTTTGCTTCAGTTAGAATATTAAATTCCAATGATGAAAAGAAGTGTTTGGTACAAATTACAATATATATTTCTGTCTTTTATAAACAGATTCCAGAGGGAACTGATCATGGCAAAGACAGAGACTGGAATCCATGGACTCCTCAAGAATCCACACTCCATGCAATAAATAATTTAAGAATAAATAATCCTGGTCCTCACCATCCACTAAGAATACCTTCTCACACATCCACAATCAAAACAGCACATTATAAAGAAACAGGGTTAAAAAGTGAGCAAAGAGCCTGTAGTATGTATCCTAAGTAAATTTCCCAGAAGCTGTTGTTTCATGATTCTGAGAATATGCCATTGCCCCAAACGTGGTCATGTGACCCCACATAAATATAATGGAGGTTCGTATGTGTAGTCTTTGCTCTCACTGACTACATCCAGGTCAACCCTTCTTATCATTGTAGAAAGAGAGAGACTTAATACTGTGGGAGAAAGCACTCTCTGCCATATTATATATCCCACCAATGCCACCGGTCAGTTTTCTTCTATCAATCATTCCTTGATTTATCTAGTATAATCTGAATTGTTAGGTTTAATTATTTAATAATTACAAAGAAAATTTTGTACCATTAGGCATATATAAATAAGTAAAAGCAATAATTTAATGTTTAAGCCAATAATCAACTCTTATAAGCATCACATATTCTATCCTATGAAAAATAAAACAAAACACAAAGACTTTTTTCTCAGCGAAATAACACAATTTCTTTGTTTGGCCTGTATTTGGACAAGAAGACTACTAGAAATCGGCGTGGGGCATTTCATCTTTTATGGGCTTGATGTACTCCTATTGTGTATGTTGTCTTACTCTGCCCCTAAACCCGGATGCATTTCTTCATCTTGTGCACCATGCAGTTCTCCCCATCACCTCACTTACTGAGAGTGCTCCACAGGTAAGATTCCCGGTGTTTCCTTTTACAGGAGCACCTATTACTGTAGAAAGGGCAGGATATACAAATCTTTTCTTTATTTTCACTTCTAAACAGGTTAGAAAATCTCATTGGACAATTTCTAATATAAAAACACAACATTTCCCTCCATTCTAAACTGGCTATCATTTATAATATTTCTGTTATGACTTTAGAGTTGTCAGAATCTTTCTCAGAAAAGCTTATTAGAAAAAAGATAAAAGTAAGTTAGAGAACTGTTGTTAGGACTTTCAAAAAGTAATGTAGTCTAATAGGATAAAATTAAGCTAAACAACTTTTCACAATAAGTCTCAAGTGGAATGCACACTAAACATAAACATAAACATAAACATAAACAGTTTATGTTTAACACTAGGGAGACTATGTTATAAGTCATTCCATCTGAGAAACAACCTGTCTGGAACTGGGAAAACTGTTTCCAAGCTCAGGTCAGTGTTTGGAATATATTTAGCCAAGTATTAACTCAAATGACTGAAATGCATTTTCTGCTAAACTGTTTCTAAAACTGTTAGATGTCACGAAAAGTAGTAAAGTGTAATTTTTGGTTTTATTTGTATTCTGTGTCTCCTATCTTGACAAGTCATACACACTCCTTTGGCAGGTCATAGGGAGTAAAAAGAAAACACTAATAGTCTAATAATTATTAGAAGAATTTATTTTTCTGCTTTAAAATTGTCCTTCTGTTTTTCCTGGTCAAAACGGAGACACTTTTTTTTTTTTAAATTTGTTTTTAATTACAGTTGACATCCAATATTGTGGGGAGCCGGCTGGCTGCCCCTCATGAATAGTCTCCCTGGTAGGGTGCTGCCCTGGAGTCTCTCCAGGGGCTCGCCGACCCTAGCGCCGCCTTAGAGAGAAATCTCTGGCACGTTGACCCGCAGGGTGGGTCGGTTGAGCTAGCACCTCTACCCCCTGTAGCGTAGTTTAAAGATTGACCATTGCTTTAGGGCAGTAGAAGCTTTGCACAATAGATTTATGGCCTTACCTGGAGACATCCAGTCTCGATAAACAGGTGCGGATATGCGGGAATTTGAATTGTGTAAAGGTCACTGCTGGGGGCATTGTTTCACTGCTTGGGGTATTGTTTGGGTGCACTATAAAAAGCTTGTAATCAATAAACTCGGGGCCCAGCCTGGCTCAGCTCAGCTCAGCTCTGCCTTGGCTGTAGCCCTCCCGATCCCATCCTTTTCTATGAGTCTTTCTTTTCTAATCCTCACCCCCTCAATCAGGTCCTCGTTCGCCTGCCGGCTGGCTCCGGCACAATATTATATTAATATCAAGTGTACAGCATAGGCTTATACATTTATATAACTTATAAAGTGAATCCCATGATAACTCTAGTCCCTATCTGACACCATACACAAGTATTACAAGAATATTAATGACTATATTCCCTATGCTGTACTTTACATCCCCATGACTATTTTGTAACTGACAATTTGTGCTTCTTAATCCTATCACCTTTTCACCAACCTTCCGATCTCCTCCCATCTGGCAAACATCAGTTTGTTCTCTACATCTATGAGTCTGTTTCTGTTTTGTTTGTTCATTTTTTAGATTCTACATATAAGTGAAATCATATGCTATTTGTCTTTCTCTGACTTATTTTACTTAGTATAATATCCCCTAGGCTTATCCATGTTATTGAGATGGCAAGGTTGCTTTTTTTTTATATCTGAGCAATATTCCATTGTATACATGTACCACTTCTTTACCCATTCACCTATTGATGGGCACTTAGGTTGCTTCCATATCTTGGCTATTGTAAATAATGCTGCAATGAACATAAAGATGTATATGTCTTTTCATGTTAGTGTTTTGCATTTCTTTGGCTAAATATCCAGAAGTAGGATGTGGGTCAGATGGTAGTTCTATTTTTAATTTGTTTGAGGAACTTCCATACTGTTTTCCATAGTGGATGCACCAATTTGCAGTCCTACCAACAGTGCATAAGGGCTCCCTTTCTCCGCATCCTTGCTGACCCTTATTTGTTGATTTATTGATGATAGCCATTGTTACTAGTGTAAGGTGATATCTAATGGCTTTAATTTGCATTTCTCTGATGGTTAGTGATGCTGAGCATCTTCTCAGGTGTCTGATGGAACATACAGATGTCTGTTCTCTTTGGGAAAATGTCTAGTCAGATCCTCTGCCCATTTTTTATTGGATTTTTGGGGTTTCAGTAGGTTGTTTTATTTTGTTGATGGTTTCCTTTGCTTATTTTGTCTTTTGTTTCCCTGTCCAAAGAGATATATCCAAAAAAAATATTACTATGAGCAATGTCAGAGAGTTTACTGCCTGTTTTCTTTTAGGAGTTTCATGGTTTCAGGTCTTACATGCAAGTTTTTAATTCATTTTGAGTTTATACTTGTATATAGTGTAAGAAAATGTTCTAGTTTCATTTTTTTGCATGTCTGTCCAGTTTTCCCAAAATCATTTAGTAAAGAGACTGTCTTTACCCCATTATAAATTCTTCCCTCCTTTGTCATTGATTGACTGTATAACCACAAAGGACCCTGAATAGCCACAGCAATCTTGAGAAAGAACAATGAAGTTGGAGGTTTCAGGCTACCTGATATAAAACTATACTACAAGGCTATAGAAATCAAAACAGCATGGTGCTGACATAAAAACAAACACACAGATCAGTGGGGTGGAATGGAGAACCCAAAAATAAAGGGAGACATTTCTTTCTTGAAATGAGGTTTGCAATATGTTTTCCCAATATTTTCCTATTCTTTGAAACTTAGATCTTTTATATTACTATGATATGTTATGTTGCCATTGAGCATTGTTTTCTGTAGGTATCAAAGTATTTACTTTGTATATAAATTAAGGGTGCTATAATCAGAAATATTTAATACTTTAATCTGTCATTCTTTGTTAGAAATTGTCTATAGCATTGACATAATTTAGATAATTTTATTTTTATGTGTTATCTCCTATGTACCCTCTAGTATTATTATAACAATCAGGCTTGATATTTGAACATCTTATGATAATTAAATATCATCTTATTTATATACTTTCAAAACACACATAAAATATAAGTAGAAGATCTCACTGTACTATCTTTGGACATCTTTTTATGAGTCTTTATGTATTTCTAATCATAGAATAATAACTAATGTATAGAATCACATTCAACCAGAAAGATATTCTCTTCAGTCTTCAATTTAATTGTGTACTTTAATAAAATAGGTTATACAGCAATTTCTTCACAGGTCACACTGAGATTCATGAGATAGGCTGACCAATAGATACAGTAGACCTTTTCTGACAGAAATTCTATAAAGTAGGGATTTAAAATTGGTTACTCTGAAGATGCAACCTAGAGTATCCCTGCTTAGGTAGTAAGGTACAGAAAAGATACTACTACTAGCAGGAGTCTTTCAGGGATGGGTTTCATATGCTATTTATTTTTATATCCCTGCTTTAAATTTTAGCTCAGTGCCTACCACTTATGTTGTTTCAGTGACTGTTTAACGACAATAGAAATGAATGATGGTGTGTGTGTGTGTGTGTGGTGTTTGAACATGACAACGAAGGTACATATGTAACTCGTGATAAGACGCATTACCCTGATATGGTTCTTATTCAAATACTAACTTTCCCATTATAGAAATGAGTAAAATTGCCTCATCATTACTAAAGATAAACTTCAGCCCTAATCTTATACTTCAAAAGTTATGACTAAAATTGTTTATTGTTAGTCCCACATTTATTATCACCCAAATAGCTATCTTTTCTCTTTCTGTATGAAGATTTCTCCAGGAGCACTGCATAAAAAATGAAAATCTAAATGTCATTATTCAAAGCTGTAACTACTGTTCTTATTGCTGCTGTCATATGTTAGCTGTTACACATCTCTATCTCTTTATAATCTGCTCATTTGTCTCTGCTAATTCAGGAAATTTGTACACTTTTCAACACAGACACATTGTACTTATCACAGTCTATTAGTAAATATGGAGATTAGTTCCCTCAATGTCACAATAAGCAATAACACTTGCTATCATGAACTATCATATATTCCCTTTTGCTATCATTGTCATAGGTCTTTTTTCTCCTTGGTCGTGAGTTTCTAATGATAGCTCTAAAATCAGCTGGTTCATTGATAATTCTTAATGTTAGCCAAGTGGCGTGGGACCAAAGTCCTCCCTGGTGACTCCTCCTTATGGTTTTGCTTGCCACCTTGGCTGTCCTGAACAAAGGTGGTATAGATAAGCGAAGTACGTCTTCAAGACCTACCCTAATCTCACTCTCCTAACATATCCTTTTTACACCTAAAGTCCTTGGGTCTGTGTTACTGTTCCCTTTGTTTCTCCCTCAACTACAGGGTCAGTTTACTTCTCTTTAGGAGAAAAAAATATATCTTCATTTAAGTTCTATTAGAAAACTTTTCTGTTTGGAAACAGTAAACATTCTGATCTTCTCCTGTATCCTTTAAGTCTTTCTCACCTACCCTGACAAAGTTGTTTTAATTCATATTTAAAAATTAATGCCTGATAATCTAATAGCAAAAGACTTCCCCTAATCTTCAAAATGCCAGTCAACTCAGTGGTAAAATACTGTAGTGTGCCAAGCAAATTAAAGGAAATATTATATGGAAAACACATTTACAGAGGTGAGCATGAAGTTCAATAAAATGCCAGCTAGTTTTTGCAAGTAGATTATAGGAACTGCCATTCAAAAATAAATGTTTTTAAGCATAGTTTCACATGACTATCTACAAATGCATTTTTTGCACGTGTGTGTGTGTGGTTGATGGTTGTAACTAATAGGAAGATATTTAGTTAAGACTAATATACCTTGCATTCAGATAAACCACTCTCAGGTGTAAGGACAGGACATTAATAAGCCATTAATGGTAGTCTCCCCCATATTCAAAAGTTATGTTCTTACATTTGTCAAGACTTCCAGTGAAGTAAAAGTTAATTTATGGTCTTGACATTTCCACTTCCCTTTAAATACTCCTGTGACTAGTTAGTCACATACAGGGTTTTAACTTCTAATTTTGTGCAATTTAAATGATTTTATGCTCTGATACTTTAAATACACAGCACACCAGAAAGGTGTTATACACTACTAATACAGAATTCTTAAGTGTTCTAAGAAATTATTTTCTACTGTGGAAGAGCACACTCATTTCACTCATGACATGCTTTTCTCCGTTTGTTCCCTTGTTCTACAAATAGGCCTTTGAGGCAAAATGTATAACAGTATTACATTTATCACCAACCGAAAATTGGTTTAATCCTTTAATTTTGAAAATTTATCCGGGGAGTTCTGTGTGTACATGGCCCTTACTTTGCATGAGGAGTTTCCTTTCTATTTATTGCGTGTCTCTAATAATCACCAAGCTCTTTTCTTTGAAATTGTGTTTGATTCTCACCTTTCATGACTTTCTAATTGTCAAATGTTCTGGTTAATGACCTAATCCATTCGTACCACCATATAAAGCAAGACTTTCAAAATCCTCACTTTAATAATGTATCCTCTTTAATGACCTGTCATGCTTCTATAACATGAATTTTACTTAACCTGTCCTTCATAATTATCATTACTTTTCCAAGGAACTGAAATAATTCTACTCTGCTTATTCTCTATACCATCTCAAAGGCTTCTGTGTGGATTGGAATCCTGGAATCATTTTATTTAGAAATTGCCTTTTATCTCCGACTTTACAGTATTCATATCTATTCCAATAAGGCAAAACCGTTTATTCATTCATACGCCTGTGGCAGATATTGGCTAAACAGTCCCAATCCTGTTTACTTTTCTTTAAAAAAATATATATATATCTTTATTGATTTCACAGAGAGGAGGGGAGAGGGAGAGAGAGAAATACAAACATCAATGATGAGAGAGTCGTTGATCGGCTGCCTCCTGCACACCCTGACTGGGGATCGAGCCCAATGTGCCCTGACTGGGGATCAAACCTTGATCTCCTAGGATCCTAGGTCCATGCTTAACCGCTGAGCCACACCCGGCCAGGCCTGTTTACTTTTCTTGATACTCACCTAGTTATTTCCAAGGGTTCTTTGTAATTAGGTCCAGGTCGCTTGAAAGGACTTGACTAACTCATGTTACTAAATATGTTGTCTACTAATTTGATTTTTGACTAGTTATTTCCAAGGATTTCCAAGAAATGAAGGATTTTGAGATGGCAGTGTGCCATGATAGAGGAACTCAACACCTTCAGTTCACTGGTCAGAAGAGAGACATCCAAAAGGTTCTTCTGACACATATAAAATTGTGACTAGAATAGAAATAAACTTTTATTGGAAAAAGCAACTAATTTTTGTTGTTTCTGTTAGAACTGCCAGAGTGTTCTCCTTACCAATGAAATGCGAAATCCATTTCTTGGCTCCTATTAGTCCCTTGCTGTAGTTACACTCTTTGATGGATCACTTGATGCATTTTTTCACTTGTCTGTTTTTGCTTCTAGACTGCAAACAATCTGAGAGCAGTGTCTGTGTTTGTCTCTGTCTCCCTCTGCCTTTGACTCTGACTCCCTCTCCTATTTCTCCCTCTCTTTATATATATTACTTACATATTATATTTAATGTGTGTATATATTGGTTAATTGTATATGATATATATGCTGATTAATTAACATTTAATAAACAGAACTAAATAATTATCAAGCTCTTATGTAGAAAGTATTCTGCTACTTCCAATTCAGGCCAGTCTTGATGTAACAACTTAAAACAAACAAACAAATATAAAGAATAACTACTTTCAGAGTTTGAACAATAGGCAGCACAGGACAGTGATCTCTGAAAGAGGGAAACAAATAAGGTGTGCCCTACGATTGCCTTAGTTTAGTACTTGAAGGACATTTCCAGGTTGCAGTGCAGAGAGAAAGTCATCAGGCAGAGCCTGGTCCTCTTCATGATTTGAGGAAACAGAGTTGGGATGCAGAGAAGACAAAGCATCCAGAGTGTGCATGCACCGCAGAGCACCAGAGAGGAGAGACCTGGGGATGGGAGGGCAGGAGAGAGAGAAACGACTATGGAGATCTGTAGAGTCCCCTTCAACTCTTCAGCTAAGTGGTGGAGAAGTACACGTGTGTGAAGAAAGCACCCAGGGCTGGATAAACAACTATCTAAAGGACAGAACAATCCTTGAGGGCCAGACAGGGCCAGGAAGAGTTCTTGTTCCTAATAATCAAAATGGGAAAGGCTTGTAATACCCATCACAATATATAGAAAGCTGCTGTATCAGTCGTGGATAAAAATTAGCCCTAGACTAAATATTGCTCTGGTCCTGTCTAAAAAACCTTGACAAAATGCACCAAAGCAACCCTAAAGAAATGTTACATAGCTTCCAAGTAACTTAACTGCATCCAAGAAAAAAAAAAACAGCTTAAGAATGTTTAAAATAATACAAGAGTATCCAGCATCCAAAAATGTACAGTGGTAGCATGAAGAACACACTCATGCAAGAAAGAAACAGGCAATTACAACCTGAAAAAATTTAATTGAAACTGACCCAGAAATAATTCAGATGATAGAATGAAGATACAAAGGTATAACGTATTATAATTGTGTTTCAGGTATTCAAGACGACACAGAAAAACTAGAGCATATTGAATGGAGATATGAAAGGTATCTGCAGCCCTGGCCAGTGTGGCTGAGTTGGTTCAGCGTCCCCCCCTGCACCGAGAGGTTGCAGGTTCGCGTGTCGGTCAGGGTACACGCCTGGGCTGCAGGCTCGATCCTTAGCCTCAATTGGGGAGTGTGCAGGAGGCAACCAATTGATCTGTCTCTCTCACATCATCTCTCCCCCTCCATCCTGCTTGAATAGACACTTCTCCAAAGAGGACATGCAGATGGCCAAGAGACACATGAGAAAATGCTCAACGTCGCTAATCATCAGAGAGACGCAAATTAAAACCACAATGAGGTATCACCTCACACCTGTCAGGATGGCACCATCAACAAACTACAAGTGCTGGCAACGGGGTGGAGAAAGGGGAACCTGGTACACTGCTGGTGGGAATGCAGCCTGGTGCAGCCACTATGGAAAGCAGTATGGAGGTTCCTCAAAAAATTAGAAATGGAGCTGCCTTTTGACCCAGTGATCCCACTCCTAGGAATGTATCCTAAGAATCTTGAAACATTCATCAGAAAGAATATATGCACCCCAATGTTCATAGCAGCGTAATTTACAATAGCTAAGATCTGGAAACAGCCCAAGTACCCATCAGTGGATGAGTGGATAAAAAAGCTGTGGCACATTTACACCATGGAATACTATGCAGCTGTAAAGAAGAAGAATCTCGTACCCTTTGGGACAGTATGGAGGGACCTGGAGAATATTATGCTAAGTGAAATAAGCCAGGAGAGAAAGACAAACATCACATGATCTCGCTTATACGTGGAATCTAAAGAACTTAATAAACTGATCAACAGAATAGATTCAATGACATGGAAGCATGGATGAGACTGATGAATGTCAGAGGGATGGAGGAGGGCGGGTGGGTGGAGGGGGAGAGAGTAACCAAAGAATTTATATGCATATATGCACAACCCAAGAACATGGAAAATGGTGGGGAGAGGGACTGGGGAGGGGGATGGGACGGGTGGAATGGGTCATTGGGGAGAAAAAGGGACATCTGTAGTATTTTAAACAAAAACAAAATTTAAAAAAAAAAGGCCAATGGAAAAAATATCCTCAGTTGAGGATTAACAACAACAACAGAGACAGGAACTTCAGAAGAAGTGGGGAAATGGGGTTGTTAAAGGCTTCCTGAAAAATGTTTTAAAGAAGTTAGGAATCTTGACTTGAAAGTGAAATAAGGAAGTCAAAATGTCTTGTTTTGATTCCAGCCTGTGCATTTACAAGACATATCCCTAGAGAAATGTATTTAATCTGTTTCTTGATTTCACCTTCATAAAAAGATTAAAAAATAGAACTTATTTAATAGCGGTAGAAGGATTAAATAAGTTATTACATGTAAAACACTTAGAGTACTGCTTTGCACATGGAAGGATTCCATAAATAATAGTCAATGATAATATTGACTAAGTGTAGAATAGATGATCAAGCCTGGAAGTAAAGAGATTAGTAAGGCAGCTGTAACCGTTTGTCAAACTACAATGAAATACAAGTGGCTTCTTGGAGTGCTGTGTTGATGAGAATGATGAATTTTTTTTAATGTCTAAGCAGGAAAGATTATAATTATGTATATGGTGCATACAACGATATTGTGGGAAGCAGTGATGGCGTGTGTACTATGTGTTTGCCATCTAGGTCTAAGCCAAGAATGGCAAAAGCCTGGAATAAAGACCAATGAGCAGAACTGAGCAAATGTAGAATATAAAATAAAAAAGAGGATCCAGATCTAGATAAAATGCTTGGAAAACACATAATGATAAAGGTATTTTAGATTGTTATTTTTTAGGATTTTTGACTTGTGATAAAAACTATGGTGACTATCACGTAATCAGTGTTTCAGCATAGTATAACTCGTCCCACTTCATGAAAACAGATTATCCCCATGTCCTCCAAACTGCACCATTTAGTTATATCACAGCAATAGCTTGAAATCAACCATGGTCAGAGTATTTATACCACAGGAATTGTCAAATGTTAGGACAAATTGCAGCGATTTTCAAACAGTGGGCCGCAAGAATTTTTAAAACATGCCACACTTGACTATTTAGTCAGGGGCACTACCTCTTTTCCCTTAGATTGTCAAATAAAAAATGACAATAGCCAGCACAACAATAGCCATTCCTGTGAATGAATCAAAATTATACATTTTTTTTGTTAAATCGGCAAAAAATATATTTTTGGTGTGATGCAGAATTTTAGTAATTACGTTATGTATGCCCTGAGATGAAAATATTTGAAAATCACTGATATAATGGCATTTATTTATTTGTTTATTTCTAAAACCTGAATGTCATTCTTAGTATATATCATGCAATGTTCTAAGTACTTCACAAATATTAGCTCATGAGATCCTATGAAACAGTTAATACAGGTAGAGGTGTAAAATGTTAGTAATTGCAATCATTAGTTTTATTCATAAAACTTAGACTTATCACGGCAGGAAAAATGCTATGATAAAAATGTTAAAAACATACTGTTGTTCTTTTCTTCCTTTTATAAACCTTGGAATTATCAGAATGTCTAGAGTGACACTTGAATTTCCTATCCCTGGACAGAATCATGCTTGTTCTGCCCATGGCATTTCACCAATCATTGAAAATTGCTGCTGTTATTTACAATTTTCTATTTTTTTTCCACTAGTAAGGTATTGATTTAGCTGACAGCACTCCCTTCCTCTCATAATCAGAAAAAACAGAATCCTTATGTGAAGTATATGGTTTATAAAGAGAGATGACACGAAGGGTCTGAAAGCTGCCTTAGATTTGAGAGCTAAGGTGTTTGCTCTGCAGATTAACCTGGTTAGTGCTCAAAAATGTAGTGTCCCTGCTGAGTTTCACATGCTGATATCAGTATGAGATTGAGTCTCAAAGCTGATTTTTCTGTTATGGCCTTAGCCATTATATTCCTGAACCAGAAAAAAAAAAAAAAAAGGGGTAACTTTAAAATTATTTTCAAATTTTATTTCTTTCCCCAAGGTATGAATCTCTTTCATTTAACATGTGTTTATGAGTATGTTTTATCTACTCTATCATGTGCTGTGAAAAAATTTTAATATAAAAGATATTTTAACTAGTTTTTGGTTTCAAAGCTAGTTCAGAATTTAGATGGAATGAGTGAGAATTAAAGAAACAGTACATGGTTATTTGAGAAAATAATTCAGTTAGTATGATATAGGGATGCAAAGAAAGTAGTCTGGGCCTTGAACCTCAACTCATTGATTAACATCTACTAGCCACTTGTTATAAAGGGTAGAACAGGCATACACACTACAGATGAAAGATAAGACCGACTTCCAACTTTAAGAAATTTAAATATTGGCATGTATATTAAGTTGAAATTAATGTTTCTAAAACATTTCCTCCCTGATAATACATACGCTATTGTACCTAATGGGTATTGTCAATCATTAAATAATGTCTGAAACAGATTAGAAAGTTCATAATCACTAGCAAGGGTTTTTTCCCCTGCTCTGATACAAAGAGATTGTGCCTAGACTTGGATGGAATTGGGTGAATTAGTTCTGTTAATCATGCTCCTTCCTCTATCTGACCAATCATCCAGATACCCAGGTCAAAAGCCAAAAGCTATCCTGGATTCCTTTCTTGCTCTCAGTATGCTACTAACAAAATTTGTTATCTGTGACCTAAAATGAATCCTGAATTCATCTCTGAGTCACCATCTCCAGTTCTTGTAGCCACCACCAGTGTGTCTTCTCTGGGCTACCGGGAGAGCTATCAGGCTGGTTGCTCTGTTTTGCTCCTGTCCCCAACCCTCAATAAGTAATTGTCTACATGATACTAACAGTAGTCTTTTTTTAAATAGACCTTTAAAATATTTAATAGTTTTAACTTGGTCAACAAGAGCCAACATGATCTGCCTTCTACCCACCTCTCCTCCTCATCTATAACGAATAGCCTTTCCCTAGCCCTATGAGGCCTAGTCACAGAGATCTTCTTTGGTTTCTCAGGTATGTCAAACGCATTTTCCATGAGGGTTTTGCTTCAGCTGTTTCCTTTTCCTGGAGTGCTCCTGCCTCACACTTTCTCATGGATGGCTCTCCTATCATTCAAACAGCTACTCAATTGTGGCTACTTCACAGAATCTCCTTGACCATCCAACTCATCATTCTTCCTGCTTTATTTTCTTCATCGCATTTATTGCTATCTGAAATTATATTTTTATTTTATTTTCATATTTGTTACATTAAAGCAGGTACTTTGTTGGTCTTGTTAGATTCTATGCCATTAGCACCTAAAAGAGTGCCTGCACATATAAAGCTTTTATAATTTGTTAAAAATTGGAAAACTAAATAAACACTGAATTTAAAAGAGAGAAATAAGCTACCAACTCACTTGGGGGATTGTGGTATGTTGCAATGATATAAAGACAAATGGGTTTGAACCTCAGGCCACAAAATTCAAGTTATCTTCTTCTAGATTTTTTTTTTCTTCACAGCACATTCTATTGAATTCTAAACATGAAAGAAAGTAAATCTAATGCCTAATTTTTACATCATTAATACTTAGTTTTAATTTCTATATGATTGATTATCCTTTAAAAAGAAAACAAGTCCCCAGGCCTATCTCAAGAAATAAGAAAAATGTCATATAAACTAACTTTACATTTATAGCAACTTAAAACACAACAAGAAAGCCCAAATTGAATGGAAGGAAAGAAATAATAAAGATAAGAATAGAAATAAATGAAATAGAGTCTAAAAAAAATCAAAACAATACAAAAAATCAATGAAACCAGGAGCTGATTCTTTGAAAAGATAAACAAGATTGACAAACCTTTAACCAAACTCATCAAGAAAAAAAGAGAGAGGGCCCAAAATAAATAAAATCACAAATGCAAGAGGAGAAGTAACAACTGACTTCACAGAAATACAAAGGATTTTAAGAAAATATTACCAACAAGTTTATAACAAGTTGAACAATCTAGAAGAAATAAATTCCTAGAAACAGACTATCTTCCAAAATGAATGAGAAAGAATCAGATAATCTGAATAGACCGATTACATCTAATAAAATTTAAGCAGTAATAAAAAAAAAACTCCAAACAAACAAAAGTCCTAGACTAGATATCTTCACATTCAGTCCCAGACTGAATTTCACCAAACATTCAAAGAACTAAGACCTACACTTCTCAAACTGTTGCAAAAAATTCAAGAGGAGGGAGACTCTCAAGCTCATTTTACAAGCCCAGTGCACAGATGATGTGTTGTAGAATTGTGTGAAACCTGTATAATTTTGTTAACCAGTGTCACCCTAATAAATTCAATAAAAAGAAAACCAGTCATATAAACTAAAGTTGACCAATTTAATAAATACAAATACAAGACACGATGTGAAATTTGAATTCAGATAAACAAAAGATAATATTTTTTAGTATAAATGTGTGTATCCCCCAAATTTTGTGTATATTCTTGTACCAACAAATTACGCATTAATTATCATAATCAAATATTTATAAACAAATCACCCTGTTTATAAAATTTCAACTTAACTGGGTATTCTGTATTTTATCTGGCAGCCTTATTATAATCACTTTATAAAATTTATATGTTTTCATGGAATTCATTTTTTAAACAAAAATCTCTGAATCCATAGCCAGCATAACTAAGAAATCTCTGGGCTAGAACACATACAGTACAAGCATAATCTTTGCCATTAAGGACCTCACATGCAGTCAGGAATATTCAGAAAATGATAGGGTAACTAAAAAAATTCATGCCTTCTAAATGTGCTAAGTACCTTACAGGGAAAATAGAGCCTGGTTTTATTTTTGATGTGACATTCAGGAATAAATACCATGAATCTGTAGAAAACTCAGGGAACACTTCTTAGTACAGAACATGAAAATGAGTTTAGAAATAATGAACATAATTTGATAAAGATGAAAGTGGCATTTTTAGCCATGATATAAATAGAAAAATATTGAAGGTGGTATATTTTTAAAACATTTTTTTAAGGGTTTGTGTTATGAAATACTGAAGAACCGAATTGTGGAGTCTCTTAATGATAGACTAAGAAGTATGAGGTTTAATATTGGGACAGTCGCGTCTACTGGAAATATTCTATAAATGGAAAGCAAATAATAACATATGTTTAAGAAAGTTTATTCTGGTGGCATTGTTTAGAAATGAATTGTAGAACAAAAATGTGAAACAAACTACTTAAATAATTTTGGCCTAAGAGAAATGAAGGGTGACAGTAGAAAGTTTATTTAATGTGTAATGCAATGGAATTGGAGGCAGATTGCACCAGGGAATTGAGAATGAGGGATAAGAAATGTATTTCCAAAGCTTAGCACTTAGTGGATTTTAAGAATTATAGTGCCACTAATAGATGTGAAAAATATAAATTTGGAGGAAACATGATGATTTTAATTTTAGTTAATTTGAATTTAATGAGAGTGGCTTTTTAGGTAAGTGCTAATATTTGAGGTCTCAGCCAGAAACTTTGGGATCTTCTCTCTACATATAGCCAGAGTAGTGAAATAAAGGAGATTCTCTAGTGCAGACTGTACTGTATAAGACTGAGAACTGAGAACAACGCAATACCCAGAAATAGAGAAGATGAAAGGAAAAGAAGCCAATATAAGATGCAGTGTCCATTTGGACCCAGAATAAAAGGAATAAATGGATATATAAATTGTAAATATGAGCAATGACCATCAAACTGTCAGAGGGTCGGGGGCCCCTTAAGGAAACAGGTAAAAGCTATGAGACGCTCCCGAGAAAGAAATGCACAAATGTTTATGCATGAAAAACATGTATATAAATTCTCTGCACCCACTGACTTCTATAAATGTTTTTATCAAGGAAGGGTCATGGATTACAGACTAAGACTCCCTATTCTAGACAGGGCTGACTACAGGGGGTAGAGTAAGATCCCCAAGAAAACCGAAGTGAGTAGGAATAAAAATAACAATTGGAAAAAACATTGCTCCTCCAAGAAACGGGCAGAAACAAGGTGTGGACATGAGGCTATGAATTAGGAGCAGAAGAAACAAAACATTATTAAAATGGCATGTCAAAAATATGAACAAATAAACAGACACATGTGTAAAAAACCCCACAAACCCAACATTTAGATTCTGAGCATCAAAATAAAGTTAGTGAGAGGTTAAGTAAGGCAGAGGTTGATACTAGACAAAGATTCTCAAGTCTAAAAGAAACTGAATCCTGAGTGTTAGGAGAAGATGTAACGGAGCAACCAGACAACGAAAGGCAGACATCACAAGCCTGTCACAGGTCTAGGGAGGACTTTTCCAGGGAGACGAAGTCTTTATAGCCGTAGGATCTAATGCTGCTGTGCAGAGGCAAGGAAGAAAAGCAGTGTTCCACCACACAGGAAAAGCCACAATTAAACTTCACACATCCAAGACCCAGCATATATGTGTGGACACCAAGAAGATTATCTAATGTGAATCCCAAGAAGGAATTTGTTCTGTTGAAATGGACTCAGACTCCCTATGGTTAACTGGGCCTAAATTCAAAATTAGAGCCTAGTGGTCCGTCACTGACCAGGGCTCCCTAGTACCCGATAGGCCGAGAACACACTCTGAGCTCTTGGTTTCCCACACTCCGCCCTCTGCCTGTTTGTTCTTTATTCCATCATTGCCCTGTTTTCACCCAACCCAAGGATGACCCGCCCAGACAGCCCAAACCTGTAGAAAATGTATCCTTATTTGCATTTATTCCCACCCATCCAAACTGTGTAATTTGGAAACCACATTTACATGAAAGAGACTGAAATGGGAGCTATGGGTGGGAAATTCTCTATGAAAAAACAGCTTCTCCTTTCTCTCAGTGGAGCTTACTTTCAGCTTCTACCCGAGGCTCCGTCTCCCCGGTTTACAAATTCTTATCTGAAAAAGTCCCCCGTTTTTTGCTTCAGTGCCCTTTGGATTTGTTTAGAATGTGAATTTAACATGTACTCTTTCGAGGATACATCTGTGTTCTAGGGAGATAATACAAATGGGATTATCTCCTTTCGTATATAATATAAAGGTAAGAACAAAATGTTGTAGCAGGTATTGGGGGGATTGTGCAAGGTAGATCTGAAGATAATCAGGTGATTTTTCATTTCCTAAATCACATAATATGCCTCTTATTTAAGCTGAGATTATATATATGTATATATTTAAATTATCCCTATACTATAAAGAAGTCATGCACATGTAATAAAATGTCAATAAATATTGAATGATTAACCTAATTAAATATTAAAAGTAAATTATTTAAGTTATTCATTAACTATGACCCAAATTGTCATTATTTTGCAAATTGATTTGTTTGAAATATTTTCAGAAACAAATGTAAATAACCAAGAAAATTTAAATAAGAAGAAAAACCCAGCATTAAAAAACAACAACAAACTTTCAAAATAAAAATTTAGGAAAAATAGTTTTGTAAAGCTTTCGAATATGAGAAAATACTTGTTGAATTATATTTGTGTTTTAAATTCAATTTCATAGCTAAAATGTTTAACATGCTACATTTGTGTTTTAAATCATAATATATAGCTATTGTTTTCTATTAATTCTGTTACAAACAGAAAAATATATCATATATTATGATATCAAAACATAACAATGCTTAGAATTGTTGATTGATACAATTACATTACGTATTTAAAAATGTTTCCACTATTTTTGTGATCTGAAATGAAGTGGTTTCTTATGACACAGCATTACTATGCTACTGGGGGGAAAAAGCAATTGGTCTTCATAGCTCCTGTGCATTTTTTATGTGATAATTACATTGTATGTACTCATGCAGGGAAATTATTTTCTTTACAAAGAATACCTTACGATTGAAAGGAAAATCCTGACATCTTATATTAGATTTTTTTAAATTGCTAAGGTCACTTTAAGGAAGAGCCTCCCTCTCAGCCAACAGCAGTATTGCAGCCAACATTCAGTAATTTTTACTTTGCTTAAACTTCACTGCTCTCATTATTTGCCTAAGGTGATGAAATGAAAATGACTAAAATAATGAGTTAGCTTCCACTTTCCTGAAACCAGGCATCCTTAGCTCAAGCAGGCTACATAGTCACATGTGGCAGCAGCTACAGAGTACGTTGTGTGTCAAAACCAGCACAAAACTTTATGATGTCAGTTGCTATGGTGATTGCCTTTTTTAAAAAATAAAGTGAACTGCAGATTAAATAGCTTCGTAAAACATACATACATGGTGAGCACATAAACTATAGGGGCCCTGAAGCTATAGTAATTTAAACACCACCCTCTGAAACTAAAAAAAAACACTTCACTTCTGAAAAGCATATCTAATAATAAAAAAACCCATAATGCTTGCCCACCTTGTCTGTTAAGGTCAATGCATTTCCCTCAGAGGAGAATCGTCCTTGCCAAGTTCCAAAGGAAATTACAGTCAGGGAGCAAGAAAGGCTGCGTAGGAAGCGTCGTCGGGTCCTCAGGCTCCAAGGGCTCTCTATCTTCCACTGTCTCCCCAGGGCAATGCAGCACATTGTCCCTCCTCATTTCCAGATGCCACTTAGAAATGCAGAAGCATTTTTGTATTTCCCAGAATTGCATACTTGGACTGATGATATGCAAAAATGATGTGTTATTCTTAGAAGTACTTATGTATCACTGTACCGCTTGAATCTTCATAAGCATTTTAACTGTTAATTGGTGTTAACATTCTAGGACTGAGAAACTGAGAATAGCAGAATTCTTAGAAAATGGTAGTAAAAAATGTACTATAATGTCAATAGACCTACACTTTCTGTAGATTCAGAAATATCTTAATAGTATCAATCTTTTGCATTAGATATCAAAAAGTTTGTGATGGTTTTTTATGTCAATTTGTTTCTAAAATAGGATATATAAGTACAGATGGATGTGTATATATATAATACATAATATATACATAAATTAGTTAGGTTGCATTTTTAAACCTTCATTTATGGCTATAGGTTGATTTTGAGACCTCTCACCTAGTCTTTTGTGTATTTCTCCCTACATACAAAGTATATACATTATTCATACTTCTGTCCTAACTCAGCAGTGTTAGAGACTTATAAAACCTCACTCCGTTGCATTTCTCAAAAACAGACTTTCTTCTACCACATGAAAATTACTCATGTGTCTCTTCTTGTGAGTTGGCTTGTCTGCCAAGCTTCACTCGATTCAAATTTTCTGTAGTAGAGACGGCTGATGTAAAACTCAAGTGACATCAGCTGCTGAAGGTCAGCAGTCCCACTCATAATATTGTTGCTCCCAGCCCCAGTGCCCATCAGTAGATGAGTGGATAAAAAAGCTGTGGCACATTTATACCATGGAGTACTATACAACTGTCAAAAAGAAGGATCCCTTACCCTTTGGCACAGCATGGAGGGACCTGGAGAGTATTATGCTGAGGGAAATAAGCCAGTCAGAGAAAGACAAGTATCACATGATCTCACTCATATGTGGAATCTAATGAACAAAATAAACTGATGAACAATAGATCCAGAGACATGGAAGCATGGAACAGACTGAGGGATCTCAGAGAGAGGGGGAAGGGGAAGGAAGAGATTAACCAAAGAATTTATTTGCATAACCATGGACAAATAGTGAGGTGAAGGCCTGGAGCGGGGGCAGGAGCAGCGTGGAGAGGGGCAATGAGGGTGAAAAGAGGGACATCTGTAATACTTTCAACAATAAAGATAAGTTAAAAATAAATAAATAAATAAATAAATAAATAGATAAATAAATAAAATCTTGTAACTTCGACTTGACAGGAATGAATTAAACTAAAAATATTTACTCGTTACCTCATTTTTAAAAATACAGTCAATAACAGATCTGCATGTACAATCTAATGACAGTATCTACTATCAACATTTCATACTTCCTAATCGCTTCACATTTTGCTCCAAACCTACATTACAAGATCGTCGTGAAGATTCAATGTGATTATATATGCAAGGAATATTCTGTAACCAGTAAATTATTTAAAGTCACTAGCCACATGCTGTTAAGTAATGCAGCTAAAATGCTGGAGAGATGGGATAGATGTGAGACGCCAGGCCCAGATTACTCTTAAAATAATTTGCTGCCTATCTACAGCACACTGCTCCCATTACTAATACCATTTCAATAACCAATGAACTATGATGTTACATAGTTTAAAAGAAGTGACGATTTGCATTTTCATATGCTAGATACAGTTCTCTTTCTCCTAAGGCAAGAACACACAGAATCCACAAAAGGAGGGCTCAAGTACATTATCAAATCTGGATTGTTCTGCAGTAGTGCTTATTTCTATTGCATCACCTTGCATGTATTGGTATAATTAACACACTGATGAAGATGTCTAATTTTTATAACAGATCTTTCCAGCATAATAATCTTTTTATGTGAACTTGGGTATAATTATCCTTTAAAAATGTTAACATGTTGCATTTTTAGATCCCCAGATGAAAGTAGCAAACCATACATCTGTGCTTCAACTTTAATTGTAGATACAGCTCTATAGAACCTAAGAAAATAATTTCATTAATTGTCAGTGTTAATACAGATTTGATATGTACCAATATTTCTCATGTTCAGTTGGCTGTGTAAACGGAGCAGTGGTCCTGTGTTTTCTCAAATACCTATGTTGGCATCTTTCTTTGAGAGAGGAATCACTCATGAGATGTTAGGTTGTTCATATAACTTTAAAAAAAAAGGCATATTCACAATTTTTTTCTTCATTCAGATTCTGAGGAGATTCATCTAAGCCACCAGAGCAAAAAGCTGGCAATTCTCTGTTATTTTGCCTCCTATTTTTGTATGCCCTATTTAAAACAAATGTCCTTAATTGACTTATGATAGTAGCAAATCAACTCTAGAACGTCAGGAATCTCTGGGAACAGATGGCTGTGTCTGTCCCTTTCCTCATAGGACCCACACAGAGTTATAGCTGCTCAGGGTTTCATGTAATATTTGCAGCCCTAGTTTCTGTTAGCTGGCTATTTTGATGATGACAATGTGTGCAGATAATCCTTATTTTTTTGAGAATTCAGTCCTTTTTGCATCTCTTCTATTCTGAATGCACAGTGCTCCATCTATTCACAGAATACTAACAGGTTTTCTTTAAAAGGTGACCAGATGAAAAATTAAAGATGTCTCACTTGATGATTGCTCTCTTTTTGTCTATCTGACTTGGATAGAGTTAGAGATGGTAAAATAGTATGTAGTGAATAAAAATGACCTCATACACTCCAAGTTGATTTTGCTCTTCTGCTTTTCAAAATAATTTATGAAGCTTCTAGTGGCCCTTGATTGAAAAAAATGACAGAAAATTTTTATACAAACAATAAAAATATAATGATTAATATCTCAGTCAATTTTTTTGAGAAGCTATTTATACTTTTAAGATTGCAATTATATAAAAATATTGAGCTTATTCTCTTCTATAATATGAAATCTGTAAACTAAAAAAGATAAAATTTAAATACATTGATAACCAACATATAATACTGAGTATAGAAAGCTTAGACTTGAACAAATTACATGTAATTATAAAAATTACATATTTTTCTATATATGATATGCCTGAAAATCCTGTCATACTGAAACAAATTATATGTATACAAAGTTATCTTATAAATATACAACATAAATATATATCAAGTGGTAGCATAGTTGGAGAAAATGCCCTGGGCCTTTTTCTCTCAGCTTTGATTCTGTTCCCTAGAAATGTGTACACAGATATAGCTGATTAAAACTCCTAATTTGCACATCTGACCTGTACTAAATTTTTATTCAGTTGTCTAATCATTTTATTTATCCTACTGAAATTTCATAAAATCAGCCTCATTCTATTCCCATAGCTTAGGATTCTAAGGAACATGATGGTGAGACAAAATACATCTTCATTTTAATAAATAAATTATCTGCCATTTCTGCTAGACAGATCCTTCCTTAAAACAATATATTCTCTTTTTTCTTTTTGCAGCTACATTTGTTTTTGAAGTGGTAATTTACATAATTAATTTAGCATGTGCAAGACTTTTGGGCTTTCAACCTCACAAAGTAGGTTTGTTTTTTTTTCTAATTAAAGATTTTGGACACTTGTGAAATGAAAACAGCTTAGGCCTTGACTTTCAAGGGCATGGAACTTGATCAGTCAATAAGTTGGCTATGTCTAACAAGTAAACTTAGAATTCCTACCAAAACACATAGCTAATTGGCAACTATTAACCTGTCACATTGGAAATGTTGGCAGCATGGAACAGACTGATGAATCTCAGAGGAAAGGAGGGGTGGTGGGGGATGGGGAGAGGAGATTAATCAAAGAATTTATATGCATATATGCATAACCCATGGACACAGACAACAGGGTAGAGAAGGCCGGGGTGGGGGGTGCAGGGTGGAGGGGATCAATAAGAGGAAAAAATACTTTCAACAATAAAGATAAACTAAATATATACATATGTGTGTGTATACACACACACAGACACACACACACACACACACACATATATGAATATTTTGACAAAATGAAATACTGTTATTTGTGGACAAAATTCGAGTGACATGTCAAGTGTGGACTCCCTAGAAAAACACTGTGAAATGTGCATATCTATATGCAAACACAGTATTCAGTATTTAATGTCTCCTACCTAGAAACAATCTATACATATAGTTTGAAAAAAAATGTGGACTGGATTAAATCAATGAACTGAAAGTGGCTGTGGTTACTCCAATGAGTGGACAGAACTCAAACTCTGGGACTGCTGCTGCTGCTGGTTAGGGACACATATCTTAGGGACATAAACTATGGAACTGAATTGTGGTTGCTGATTGAACTGTCTGGGTGACTCACAGATGCCCACGGAAAGGACCTATTCACTGGTAAGACTGACGGGCATCAGGCTCTCTTGAGAGTGCCTTCAGTGCCCAGACTACCAAATTGCTGCATAAACTTATCACCACACTGGACATGGAAACATGCCCACAATAGTAGACTAGGCACAACTACAACAACAACAAAAACCAACCAACTGTTTCATCCCACTGAACGTGGCCTCCTGCATATTTCTGGCAGATTGACCAGATCTGGCTATTGACAAGCATTGGTACTATCTGTGGCATTTTCTGTTGATTTTTTTCTCTATTTCTAGTCAGTTAATTCCAGCCGTACTGATAAGGCCATTGCAATTAATGCATATCATGTGTTTAGATTTCCAGACTAACTACATTTTGTCAATCTGTGACTTTTATGGGAGAAACTACTCAATGAGCTCATAGTCTAAGTCTGCTTCTTTACCTCCTGGTCCATACATCTTAATAAGGTAGTTTGGTCCTTAAGTCCAACTGTTCCTGGAAAGGGAGCATCTCCTCTCGTCTCCTCTCATCTAGGTCTTAAATACTGATATGAACAAAGCGGAGGAGAGGTGCTATGTAAACTTATTGAATATTCAAAATTCTGCCTTGACCCTTCCTGATCTTCATGCTTCTTTCTTTTCTCCATTGGAAATCCCAAGCAGAAGTGGCCTGAGTAGCTGCCGACCAAAGGGGTATTAGAGAGAGAGTAAACTTAATTCTGATCTATTCACCTAGATTCTTCTTGGATTGACAAGATTTTAAATTATAAAGATGAAGATCACTTTATCTTGAGTATACTGCCCACTGAGTGACCCACTCACAGGGACCACTCAATGACAACAATAATAACAAAAGTAGATTATGTAGCTATGCTATCTTCACCCTTAGAGACCAGAGTATTCCCAGAAGAGGATAGTTAAGTAAACGCTGAAGTCAAGAAAAAAGTTATTCTTTCTCTGTTTATGGATCTGAATTTTAAACAAGCAATTTTAACAGAAATACATACTAATAGCTTCCCTCCTTTCACATCCTTCCATGTTCAACTATCAATGCATATATTTGAAATTATTTTAGTAATCCATCCATTCTGATTTTTCTAACCACATTTCTGCAATTTGGGGTCTCATGAGAATATAACTAATTGACACACATAAAATCATCTTGAACTGTAATTTCTTAGAGTAATCCTAAATCCTTTAGTGAATTTCATCTTTCATTATGAGGGTTTGAAAAGTCCTTAGCTACATTTTGCAAATCTGATCTTTACCAACTTTCTAAACTATAAGACGAATGGGGCTGGTCATTTTCTCTACCCAAGGCAGACATTAGGAGGGGATATTGCCCAGGTGTGAGAGGGGAGTGTTTAGCAAGGGCCTTTCAAGAAAAATAATAAAGTGGTTTGAAAAAGGTATAGGAGGAGGAGGGGAGTAAGAGCTAAGAGGATGTCAAAGCACAAGATTCTAGGAGGAAGGCCACTTTGCCATAGGATGGAGATTGGGAGAGAAAATTAATTCCACATTTTTTACCAGCCTTTTCCAAGAAGTTCCCAGTGAAAATAATTTTAGAGTTTTTGTGTATTTTTGATGTCTCTTCATGCCAATCAAGAATGCTGACAAGTGAATATTTAGACTCTTTGAATCCTTTTATTTTAACCACAAAAAGGACTTATTCATATGCAAAATTTATTCCTATGCCAACTTGCCCAGAGTGGCCTCTAAAGTTCCAAATTGCCCTTGATAAAATTCTGCAGACCTTCAGATATTTAGAGTGACTGGTACCATAATCAACACGACTTATAATGTGTTAAGTTGACCTCCATCCCTTGGATGAGGGAAAATTTTTCAGGTTTCTTCATTGTAAGGTTACTTAATTCCTCTTCTTCCATACTCAACAATTTGGTAGCAAATCACTAGATACATCTCATGAGATGGAGGGGAGGAGGTCAGCTACCCTCCTGAGTGTAATAGTAGCTACAAAAATTATTTGGAGTTCTTCTTACAGGAGATATATCTATTGTCTTCCATTTATTTAATTATTCAACTGTTTATATAGAGCCGTATGGGCTTCTTTTTTACTTTACTTTTTGATTTACTTTCTACTCTATAGATTATCCCTATGTTACTTATTTTGATACTCAAATTATTTTAGCTTTGGCCATTGGGAGAACCCAAAACTCCAGCACTCATCTTAAAATATAACCTATATCTAACCATGTGGGGCTTCCTCCCAGTGTTTCCTCCTGCCTTTCACCAATATAACCACCATCTTGAATCCTGTTGTCATCATTCTCTTGTTTTTTATTTTTTCCATATGTATTCTTAAAAAGATTATGGATTTTTTGAAAGATATAACAATACATGTAAATATTTGATAGCATTTTCCCATGATTATCACATAGCTAGATTAATACATATTATTGCATATTATTGTAGTTCATGAATTTTGATTAACACTTTTATGTAAATACAACATATAAGTTAGTGCATCACATATATTGAGAAACAAATCATACTTTGCTGAGTCACTTAAGTCAAATGAGAGCTTCTTCAATGTATAAGAAGATCAAGTGAAAAACACTCAAGGGAAATTATAGCTAAAGCTTATATGAGATAAATCATCATATGTTTTTAAACAACAAAAAAAATCATCTTTGCTGTTACTATATTATTACTTCAAAAGTAGTATCAGCCCGGCCAGGCGTGGCTCAGCGGTTGAGCATCGACCTAGGATCCTAGGCAATCGGGGTTTGATTCCGGGTCAGGGCACATGCCCAGGTTGCGGGCTACAGCCGATCAATGACTCTCTCATCATTGATGTTTCTATCACTCTCTCTCCCTCTCCTTTCCTCTCTCTGAAATCAATAAAGGTATAAAAAAAAAAGAAAGAAAAAAAAGGGATATCAGAAAAATGACACTTTTTATTCTTTTATTATCTCTAGACCTTAAAATTCAAAATAAGCATTTGTTCTAGATAATCTGTATTATTCTATCTCTGTCAGTAGAATTAAATTGCTAAAATTCCCCTCCAGGAAATATTTTGTGTGTTTGTTTAAAAAAAAATCTGTATTTATGTTTATTTTCAAATCAGAACACAATAGTTGTTTGCACAATGGTCATGAGTAAAGAATATTAGTAGACATTGGTGTGGGAAGGGCCTGGGGGTGGGATGGATGTGGGGTGGAGGGGATCAGTGGGGTTAAAAGGGGGACATCTGTAATGGTCTGAACAATAAAGATAAAGTCAATAAAAATAAAAATAAAGAGCAGGAATTAAAAAATTTTAAAAAATTAAAAAAAGAGTTCATATGTTGAAGTCCTAAACCCCCAGTACCTCAGAATGAGACTGCATTTGGAGAGAGGGTTTTTAAAAGGTAACTAAGTTAAAATGAAGCCATTAGGATAGGCCTTAATCCAATATGACCAGTGTCCTTATATGAAGAGGAGATTAAGACACCGACACAGAAAAAAGATCACATGTAGATAGTGGAGGAGAATTGCTACCTATAAGCCAAGGGGAGAGGCTTCAGAAGAAACCGACCTTGCCAACGCCTTGAGCTCAGGCTTCCAGGGTACAGAACTGTGAGAAACTAAGTGTCTGTTGTTTAAGTCACCCAGTCTGCGTTTCTGTTATGGCAGTGCTAGCAAACAAATACAGGGGCAGATTATGAGAATTTACTAAGCCAAACTATGGAAATTAACTTTTATCCTGTAAACTGTCAGAAGCCCCCAGAGGTGTCTAAGCATCGACGTGCCATGAGCAGCTTTGGTTCTGGGATATGATCTGGAAACAGTGGAGCCCCTGAAGTGGAGATGGAGGGAGGCAGGATGGACAGATATGCTGTTTTAATGTGAAACCGAACAAGACACAAGGGCCCTGGGCTAAACCATTAACAACGAGAACGAGAAAACAGGGGTCCTACCAGAGAGATATTTCTGGGGCAGAAGTAACAAGATTTGGGGAAAAGGAGGCATAGGATGAGGAGAGATGTGGGTCTCACGAAGTGTAGCTGGGAAGCGGGGACAACTACGCCACAAATCTGAACTGGGGGTCCAGGGGGTGAAGCAGGCTTAATAGAGGAGGGGGAAAGGGAATGAGTTTGGGGTAGGTAAGTTTCAGACAGCTGCAGAGAGTAGATGTGGATGTGCTCCGTGGAGTGAGAATAAAGCTCCGGACCCTGGGCCCGCTGGGAGAGTCTGTTACTCAGAGGCCCGTGCCGGCCCCTGCAGGCGTGTGGGGCAGATGATGGAGGTTTTAATTAGATTGATTGTGCTAATCCTTTCATAATGTATACTTATACCAAATTATCACATTGTACACCTTACATATATACAATATTTATCTGTCAATTTTACTTTAATAAAGTCGGAAAATATTTTTAAAAAACAAGAGACAGTTGTGATGTGGGCATCGAACAGCTAATCAGTATCTGTGTGTGTGTGCTGTGTGTATTTGATAGGTTGGATTTAACGTTTGTCGATCAAGTAGTATGATTTTTGTATAGAAATATACTTTTTCATATACTTCATATACTTTTATATACTTTTTTCTCCTAGCATTTCTATTTTTAGATGAATGCTATTGTGTTCATTTAAAGATAAGGAAAATGAGCCTTAGAGAGGTAGATGGCTGTAGATTATTAAATAGAAGAGCAAAGATGTAAATTCAGGTTAATCATATTTCAAAGCCCAAACCATCCTCAGCATCACCTCCCCTAATAGTATTTTAATCTTTAAATAAAATAATCTCTTCTGGGTCTAAAATGTTCTGACACTATGGACTTTTGTGACTAGAATGAACAGCTAATTGTCTTGTAACAGGTTCTAATTAGGATGACCTCTTGAATTTTAAAAATGATACTTTGTACATTGTCTCATTTTATAAAATTGCTTCCTTGGCAGAAATTAATATTGTTTCACAGCAAATGTATTTAAGCTGTCTTATAGTTGTATGGTTAATACAGCTTAAAACTGTAATGCTTAAACTACCTAAGGTAGTTTTGAAATACTGACTTGAAGAAAAGTCCAAATAAACTCCTAACAATTATTATTAATAATAATAAAAACTTCCAGTTATCAAATTTTTACAGTTACCAGGTACTCTGATAAAGGTTTTACATGTGTTATTTAATTCTTACCAAAAAGCTACGAGGCACATAAAAAAGACTGAAACTTAGCAAATAGTCTACAAAGTAATGTAGAGCATTTATGTATTAAAAAGCAAGGTTTGAACCCAGGTCTTCTTAGTCTTTAAGGAAAAGTGTCTAAAGATGTAATAAGATGGTGATATTAGAAAAAGTGCAGTATAAGACCTGATAATAAGAAAAATAAAATCCAGAGCCTTTTAAGGAAGAAAGGTGGAGGGTGGTACATTGCAAATACTCCCAAATTTCATATGTTAGAAAGTCCTGCTAGATAGAATGTGGGTTAAATTAGAGAAGAGAATTCCTAACAACTACCCCTTTTCATATTTAGAAAAATTAGCCTTCTTACAATGTTTAAGTGGCAGCATATTTGGGTAGAAAAAAATGTTCTAAACTATCATTTCAGTTTTATTCAAAATAAATATTTTCCACATATTAGGAATTGTTTCAGATACTGAGAGAAAAACAGGTGTATGTTTCAAAATTTGTATTGGCAGAATATTCAGGCCTGAGAAGGTGATAGAAGTGCTGTTTACATTATAATGTAAGATACAATGTGATATGGTAGAGAAAGACTCCTGAGGATAACAGAGTACGGAAAGCTTTATTATTCTATAGTCAGGGATGCCTTCTAGGATTTGAGCCACATAATCATGGAAGCGACTATCACAACTAGAGATGAAGCAGAATATTCCAAGAAAGGGAAACAGAACAAATAGAACTAGGACAAAGAAGAATGTATTTGGAGAAGAAAAATGTCACTTTTCTACTATTGTATTAGTGTGCGTGCGTGTGTGTGTGTGTGTGTGTGTGTGTGTGTGTGATTGCACATGCACCAATCTGCAAAGAATGGCAGTGCAAGATCATGGAGGCACTGGGATGTTACGATGAGGAATTTATACTCTGTACATCCCAGGTGAGCAAATAACTGGCTCACTTGTTTTATCTCCACTGGTGAACACATATCCCTTATACCATACTATGTAATTTCTTTCAGAGACTACAATACATTTATTAAGTCTCTCTCATTTCCTTTCTGAGATAAAAAATGGCAGTTCATTCACATTTTCCTTTTATATCTTATTTTACAATGTTTTATTTGTATTTGTTACTCTTTCCTAAGTCAGCTATTCATATGTCACTTCTGTGGTGGAAACTAAACTTGTTTAACATCCCAAACAAGCTTCATCTGCTGCTGAGGCGAGAGGATGGCATGCTCCATTATTGGTTTTTACCCGGTCCTCAATAATATACAGCAATTTTTATGTGATGCTTTTATAAATAGCTATAATCTCTACAACTTTGCTTTCCTTTCTCAAAAGTGAGGCAGAGTTGCATTGAAGTATTAACCTTCATTGAATTAGTTTTAAATTTTTTAGATTTCATTTCCAAGAATAGGGCATCTCCTCTAAAAATCAAGCTATTAACACATGAAAATGGATATAATGTATAGTCTAGCACACTTACCAATGCTGAAGAGTATAGTACTTTTAGCATGAGGTGAGCCTATTTGTCAGATTATGCAACATATTTTTTTACTAATACTGCCTAACAAATACTAAATCATTAAGAAAAAAAATATTCTGGGTTAAAGTTTCTCAATTAGCATGACAATCTAAAAAATATAAAATGCCATGTAAATAAGCCAAGTTTCAAAGGAAATTATATATATATGTATATATATATATGTACATATATATATGTACACACACGCACACACACACATATATATATATTTAAATATATATATATATTTAAATATACCTTTATTGATTTCAGAGGGAGGAAAGGAGAGGGAGAAAGATAGAAACATCAATGATGGGAAAGTCAATGATCGGCTGCCCCTTGCAAGCCCCCGACTGGGGATCGAGCCCGCAACCCAGGCATGTGCCCCGACCGGGAATCGAACCCTGATCTCCTGGATCCTAGGTTGTTGCTCAACCACCGAGCCACACCTGGCTGGGTGGAAATATTTTTATCTGGATAAAAATTTGATACCAAAATTTTGTGGCTATGCTGATAAACGTGGCATCAGAAACCTACAGCTGATTCCATATCACCAAATATCACTTTTTATTTTCCAAGATAAACTTGACTCTAAATTACAAATAGCATATTATTTTGTCCATTGTGTTTGCACCTCCATTAAATTTATATCTTACTCCATTAGGGGCACACATACTATAAAATCTACCAGAGATAGAAGCAACATATGCTATCAATGTACTGAGAATAACTTTTTCATGGGTGATGTGGGGTTGGGGAATGGATTGATTCAAAGGTCAGAAACAATTTTGTTCTTTCATTTAGGTGTTGCAGAAATGGTCAGAGGGGAAAGGTCAGTGTTTTCTTTGTCTGACAGTGGGTTCAGAGAGCCTTGTAACTAAGACATTTCAATGACTGGTCAGGATTTTTCAGCAGATTATAAAAGGATTGAAGGTTACAAGTAAAATAATCAATATTCCTCAAATTTCAAAATCAGCATGAAAATTCAAGGCTCCAAATAAAATCATTTTGTATTCACATTGGCTGTCCTTCTAAGTGAGTCATTGCACACTATTTTCACACGGATCTCTTCCTTCCATTTAGCAGGATAGTATTCCCCTCACAGATCATTTTGAGTTTATCTATAATGGAAATGTATATTTAAATCTCAAATATTCTCATGATTTCTCAAAGACATTTAATTTTTTTAAAAAGATTACTCAGTTCCTTTTAGCTGAACACATATATATCTATAACAATCCAAGAAGTCTAAATATCACCTCTATGTTGTCTGTTCAAAAGGAAAACAAGTCCCCTCATTGCTTTCATCCATCCCATTTGGCAATATTCCACCCAACTGAGTTAATAAGTAGTGTTTACTGGGTCTTTTAGCTGAATTGAAATCTTGGGGTGAGATAGAGTTTAGCAATATTTATCCAATCCCCTAATGAAGAGTTTACTATCATTTTTCTTAAGAGATGTCACATATTTACCACCCATTAATGCTTTTTATTGGTTATCTATCCACAAAGCCATTTTTATCAACTTTTATTGAAACTCTGGATGGATACCATGACTATTGACAATGATAAAGCTAAACTGGTTATGTTGCCCAGCTAAGTCATCAGAGGATAATGATGATGGTTAGTTGAGAACTTATTAAAAGCCGGAGAGCCATATGTGATCACATTTTTTTTTAATGCTACACATTTTTGGCTTAGCATCTATTCATAAGTGCATCATTAACATTCAGAAGAAATTATAAAAAGATAATGACTAGAAAATAATCTTTTTAATGACTGCTGTTATATTTTTAAAGAATGATTCATGGACCGTAAAGCTTTAAAAGTCTACTGAATCATATATCATAGTGAACATGTACTTCCATATTAGCCTGTTTCGAGAAAATGCTCCCAAGGAATGTGGACTTCACCTGACAAAGAACCCAAGCTCATTACCGCTAGAGTAATCAATAACCTCTGGCTAATGTGTTCAGCTGGCGACACAGACCAGATCAATAAAACCTGCCACATGCTTTTGTTTTAGGAAATGAAGCCTTTTAGTTCTTAATTAAGGGAGAGACCTCACATCCGTAATGATGTTTGCAATGAATATTACCGCAGAGGACATGGGAATGGATCTGAGTTTTTCATTAAAGAACTGCATATGGAAGGAGAAAAAAAACCCTCAAAGGTTAAAAGTAAGGAGGCTTTCTTTATTGCTTCCTTAGCATTTTGAAATGGGAACCCACAGAAAATAGTGTTCCCCTTGAAGTGAGAAAATGGCAAAAATTTAGTTTTGGGAGCATAGTGGCAGAAAGCAAAACTTATTTGTTCAAAAAGATCTCCAAATGGCAACCAGGCAAGACAATACCTTTGAACCGGAAACCAGAGAACCAACTGTCTGGAGAGTTTACAAACAGAAATGACACAGAAAAGTGGAGCAAATTACAAAAATATATAGATATTTGCTAGAACTGAACATCATTCCCACCCTTTCCAGTGTTCTCTATTATTTAGTTTTTAACAATCACAACATCTTTGTAATATAATCTTACCATATAGGGTCTTAAAAATATAGAGCTCCAAGTAGTGTTAGAGCGAGGAAACAGTTTATAAAATATTAGCTATTTACTCAGTAAAAGGAATGAAGTAATATTGGACTCAGCTCCTGACCCTAGGATACAATAACTTTTTGAAATCTAAAAGACAAATTGTGTTTCCTTGCTTTCAAAAATAATTTTATTACTAATATCTTTGAGTATAAAATCAAAACATTCTTGGAACACACCTATAAAGTAAGAGCTACCTTACTGCTTTGTCAAATAAAGAGTTAGAGGACTCAGCTCTGCTCTGAATCAATACCTGATAATCCTTCCTTGATATTTCCATATACTTATTTATTGATCCTGGTTGGGTATGACAGACTTCCTTAGGTCAGAATAGTTTCTATTCATTTATTCATAAGATGTATATATCTGACTTTAGTCTTTATTAACAATAATAGCTTGGATGTGCTAAAAAAAAAAAAAAAAAGGTTATTTCTAAATATTTTCTCACTAAGTTTGGATATTTGCAATTTAAGCAATGTTTTCTGCTTATAAGAGAGCTTAACTCTTGAACAGATTGAAATAACCTCTTGATGTTTCCCAAGTGTTTTTTTTCTCCTTTGTTACAGATTTAGATCAAATAACGCCTTTGGAAGCTTCACCTTTTATCTACATAAAAGATGAGGGCAGATGTTCCAAATCTTTTGTATAGCTTTAAAAATATTCCAAAACCCTGATGTGTTCTGCACATGAATCCTTTTGCTTACCCTGGTGTATTTTTAAATTTATTGGCCACATACCAGATATCCTACCCAACTAGTTATATAATCACTAGGGACTCTATAGGAAGAGAACTGGGGACAAATAGAAGTAGAAACACTGTAGCCTATGAGAACTAATTGAAAACCAGCACAAGCACTTACAGAGCTGTACATTTATAGAGATACATCTACAGGAATTGGAAATTACTGACAATAAAAATTCTATTAAGTGGATTATTACTCCCAAATTTATTCACCTTTAAAAAAAAATAAGATTTTAGTACTATATTTTGTAGTATATGTGTATGTATAAATATGTATAGCCCTGGCCAGGTAACTCAGTTGGTTAGAGCATCATCCCAATACTCCAAGGTTGTGGGTGTGAGATCCCTGGTCAGGGCACATACAGGAGTCAACCAATGAATGCATTAATGGGTGAGCAATCTTTTTTCTCTCTCTAAAATCAATTAAAATTTTTTAAAAATATGTATAAGATATGGTGAAGCAGAGGAAAGAGGAGATAAGAGAAGGGAAGGAGGGGGTGAGACTAAAAGAGTTTTATGTGAATTTTAGCTAAAATATGAGGATCTGTCTGGGTTTAGCCACACTACAGCAAAATTGGCTTTTCTCAATTATTCCATGTTTTGATTTGTTTATTTTATTTTATTCCAGTTAATAAACACTTGTATAAGACTTGGCAATAGCTATTTTACACATTTAAGCTCACTTAAATTTTAAAGAAAGTCTATAATGAATGTACCGTTAATATCCTAATTATAACAATAAGAATCTTTGATATTAGAATTTCAAAAATAATTGCTCAAAAGCAACTAGAAAGTAGCTGGGTTTTGAACCTAGAACTCTCTGAACTTACAATTCTCTGCAATGTATTTTAGCTCCATTTGTTTAGCCAACCCTTTGCAGTTCCTGAAGAATTTCAGGGAACCTGAAAAGCTTTGCTTCGCTCCTTGACCTAACTCTAATTTGAGTCTTAAAACAGTCATAATTTTGCCATTATTGTGAAAAATTAACTAACACTTATTAAGAACAAATTCTAGATTGGAACAGAAATATTAGATACTCATTCTATATTTTGTCAAAACTATTTTTGTAAGCGTGTGTGCAGTAGCATGATTTGTTCATTTCTTCCAATATAGACATGGCACTTTTTAATATCTCACATTTCTTTACCGAAAACCCACTTATACATGCCCACACAAATTGCATACAATTTCTGTTATCGGAACAATAAAAATAAATGGTAGTAATTTAAATGACTTGTCATAAAACATATAGGATGTGACATACTGACCACACTCAAAAATGGGAAAGGCTTTCATAACCAATAATGCATTGTTGAGGGCATTATAGATTAACTCTTTAAATGTTTATTTTGAAAAATAACGCATACACTGAAGGAAGGTAGGCTTAGGTTAATCTTGCCTCTGTTTTCTTAACTCTGCCCATGAACAAAGACCAGTGTTTTCCCACTCCCTAAGTGGGAGCACCCGGACCCCAAAGGTTCAAGCCCTAGACCTTATTGGTCAGAGAACAGGAAGGTGTGTGAGGGTTGGGATTGGGCTTTTCAGTGTTATAAAAAAAAGATGAAATAAATTATAAGCATGACTTTTTTCTTTAAACCAGGCTTGGGAGTAAACATAAACAAACTAAACTTTTCACTGAACAAGAAACTCTTTTACTAGATAGCAGCCCTATAATTGGTAATATTAAAAGGTCTTCGATGCCCGGCCGGGCGTGGCTCAGCGGTTGAGCGTTGACCTAGGATCCAGGCGATCAGGGTTCGATTCCCAGTCAGGGCGCATGCCCGGGTTGCGGGCTGCAGCCAGTCAATGACTCTCTCATCATTGATGTCTCTATCTCTCTCTCTCCCTCCCCTTTCCTCTCTCTGAAGTCAATAAAGATATATTTAAAAAAAAAAAAAAAAAAGGTCTTCGAATAAAGAATTATTTTATAGCATTCAGAGGAAATACAGTAAGTTCTGAGTACTTAAGGAGGAAATCTTTTTGTTAGAGGAGATCGTACAACCTATTATGCAATTTTATTTTTCAAATACCTAACTTTAGAAACCCACAGCCATAGAACTCTCATGTAAGGGTTACTTTATGCCATAATTTGGAAATTATTTGTCTAGAATATCTCGGATAGGCAAATAGAATGATTGTACCGATGCAAATATTACTGAAGTAAATGATCAAAATAACACTTGATTGTATTTAATATGTTTTGTATTTATTAGAATCAGAAAGGTGTAGGATGAGATAGAAGAAACTAGAAGAGAAGGAGGATTATACAAGGAAAATGTTTATTTAATGCATAGAATATGCAAAACACTTTATTTCTTATTTAATAAATAAATTAATTAATTAATTAAATCTCTTTATTACAGATATAGTAAACCAAGGTTTGGAAAATGTAAGTAAATAATAGTTGGTGACAGAGGAGAAATCCCAACTAAATTTTTTTAAATAATTACTAGAACAAGCAATCTTCCCAGAAGTCTTTTAAAGACATGCTGCTTATTTTACAATGAGAAAGCTGAGGCTTCAGAAATCAAGTTCTTGAATAAGGCCTCACATAAGACATGTATACGGATAGGAATGGGTCTAGGTTCTCTATACTCAGTCCAATTTTTTTTATTTTTTATTTTTTTGCATTTCAGTACAATGTTGTTGGTTTTGCAGTACCATTATCTTCTACTTTATAATATTACTGAAGTAAAAAAAAAATAAATATCTGAGAGCAGTGGGGAGAAGTTTGCATTGTATACCTCTTACCCCTTCTGAAATCTATATTTAGCAGCAGAGAGCAACAGGTAATTAAGATATCAAGCAGATAAAAAAATTCTAAGTAGTTGGTATATGAAGCCTATATGTTTCACACAAATTGCAGCTATCCTAATATAAAATACTTTTAAATTAGAGAACAAAGTAAGGAAAGAGCCAGAAACAAAACCCAAAACCTAGCCACACTGTAAATCACTGAAGGAATATATTTGATTGTTGTAACTTTCTAATGACCTGAAGCTACTAGTCTGCTTTTAGTATCTCTTAATACTGATATCATAGAAATAGACAACTGAATTTTTTTATGGTCCCATTATTTGTATTTCAGTAATCAATACCATCAGCCAATATGCTGAGCTGGTGGCACACTGGAGTCAATAATCCTGCCACATGCTCTTGTTTTAGGAAATGCACGCTTTTATCTCTTATTAAAGGCCACTCTCTCATTCATCTGGGTTCACTAGATGTGTAGGAACATTCAAGAGGAATAGAAAAGCAACATTAAGGTTGATATCTAGTAACTAAATCATATATCAATTAGAATTTGTAAATTACCTGTATATTCCAGTTGCAGAAAACCTCATGCAAAAAAAGTTTACAAAAAAAAATAGCAAATTATTATTTATATCAGATACATTTTGTTTGATATAATATTAGTTAACAATAATTGTCTCAAGCTAAGGCATTTAAAATCTAATTTACCTAATGAAAAATCCATTTTGCTCAAAAATTATGGGAAGCGCTTCAATTTCAATTTACTTGTTTCCGCAGAGTCTGATTTTTTTTTTTTTTAAACAAAAAAGTGGCCACTTAAGATGCCACTAAATGCTATCATATTTAATTTTATTTCTTGTAAACTAACTTCTAACATTTTTGGAATAAATAACCATCATACCTTGATAGTTTTGGTGGTTTCTGTGTGTTTAATCATATTTGTTTGGCCACTATATAAGTGTTTTGTTTGTGATGAAATTCAATGTACTCCTTCCTGTGACTTTTAAGCAGACACAATTAAGAGCTGCAACTCACGTCAACAGTTCTAATCAGGAGGCTATCAATACAAGGGACCAATTAAGGTTTCTTTAAGCCAAGCTTTTTACAGCGAGGAATTCTACATTTCTATAAATTGTCATTTGGTTTTTTAAGTTTTATTTGTATACACATTTTTTGTCTGTTTTAACTGATGCCAAAATGAAGGTTATACTAGACCAACACTAAAGGTTTAATGATAAAGAATTCAAAGTCAGTAAAAATATCAGGTTAATATTCAAAAAGTCAGAGTCACTATGTACATGTTGTTAACAGTGTATCTAACAATCGTCTCCCACACTAAGCTGGAAACACTGTTGTTTGAATGGTTCCATAAATTCTTATTTGAAGCCTAAATTCCTCAGGTGCTTATGTTTTTCACTGGTGCTCAACAGGCTGAAAACAAAGTCTGTACTGACTGGGCTGATTAATTCTGATTATCAGGGAGAAAATGGGTTGCCGTTACTCTAATGCAATCTGGAGTCTATATGTGCAACCCAGAGAATTCACTAGAACGCTCCTGATTCCTGTCATGCCCAATAGCAAACATTAAGTAATAAGTACATCAACTCAATTAAACCAGGACAACTAAATACATAGATGTTTCAAGAATGAATTTAACAATCGTGTTTTAAAAATAATAGTGAGCAACTGAGTTGCTGGCTTAGGGCAAAGGACACATGCGATGGGTGGTAGGAAAAAGAAGTGATAAATAACTACAGCCTTAAATCCACTTAAAGAAATAAGGTATTTAGTAGTTTATACGTGTGCTAGAGAGAGAAAGAGAGAAAGACAGATTATATATACCTATGTACATTAACCCGTGTATATTAACTAGTTATATTCCTTTTCCCTTCCTTTTCTCTTATTTTGTAAGAACAGTATGAGTAATGTTTAAATTTACAATTTCGTCCATAAGTCACAAGACCACAAGAAGCCACATGTGGATTTGATAGGGAGGCCTCCATGTCATCTGAAGGTTCTGACCTATTAAAATTAATGAAATACTTAATGAAGCTTTGGGGAGAGAGGGAGAGTAGTTGTGTTTTGTGAAACATAGTTCCACATATTAGACAGAGACAGGACGTTTTGCTTGGGAGTTAATTATAGGATAGTGATGAAATGAATGCAGAAAAACTTTTTAAGTGTGGGCTGCACAGGTCATTTGTCTTTTTTCTCTCAGGGCCCTTCTCCGCTCTTTATTCTGTATCTCAGGGAGGCTGGCAGCCACAGTCTGTGTTGTCTGGACTAATCTGCAGTAGTTGCCAACCTGACGCTCTGCCAGCTTGACTTGACCAGTTGAGTTCCTAGAGGGAGCTGTTATTTCAGGAAGCCTCTCTCTGCGTGATTGTGGCTTCTCTGGGATCCAGATGCTCCGGGACACCCTTTCTCTCCAGAGCTCCGGCTCCTGGACAGCAGGGCTCCTTCGCTCCAGTGCCCCATCCTGCCCCCGCTGTCCCTTCCGCCCTGAAACCGCACCGTGCTGTTGCTGAACTAATGCAGTTTTGTTCTCTGAGTATTTCATTTGCTGAATTAAATCCCTCATCTTATACATTAGGCCTGCGAACAATGAATGCTCTCATCTTTATCTGTATAAGAAAATGTTTATTTCTCCTCTCACTTTTGAAAGTGAGTGTAGAATCCTAGGAAGGTAACTGCTGTTGCCACTGTTTATCTCATCCCTTTAAAGATGTGACTCCATTGTCCTTGGCTTGCCAGGATTCTGATGGCGAGTCAATTATAACTCTCTTTTATCCTGTGAACATACGGTTTCTTTCTTTTCCCCTAGCTGCCTTATTTTCCAATTATCTTTGATTTTCAGTAGTTTGATTTGTTTGTTTTCACCCTTCTTGGTGCTCTCAGAGAAGATAGGTTTTGTACGTCATTAATTTTGGACAATTCTCAGATATTATTTTTTCAATCCTTACCACTTTTCTCTATTTCTTCTTCTTCTGGGATTCTGATTATACAAGGTTTAAACTATTTGATATTGCCCTAGATGTTCTGTTTTATTTACTTCACTGTTCATTCTCTGCTTATTTTATTTTGGCTAATTTATATTTATCTATTATTGTGTTCACTAGTTCTTTTATCATTTATGTTAGGTGTGTTGATGAAACCATTGACCTTTTTTACTAAGTTTTATTTTTTTAATTTCTAACATTTCAATTTGATTCTTTCTCATTGGGCCCATATCTATGCTGAGATTACCCATCTTGATTTTACATACTGTCTGTCACCTTTTGCACTGGGAACTTTAACATATTAATCATTATTATTTTAAATTTCTTATCAGATAATTCCAACACCTGTGTCATCTCTTAGTTTCATTCTGTTTGCCTTGTGTCTTGGAAATGTGTTATTTTTTATTTTATTTTATTTTATTTTTGCTTTTTCATCCATTTTAAAATATTTTATTGAAATTGAACAACTCATGTAGCTCAGTAGAAACTGAGGTAGATAGTTTTTATGTCTAGAAATAGGTAAATCTTTTCCTTCCGTTAGGCCTTAAGTGAGAAGCTATAAGATATTCTAGTTAGGATTTGAACTAAGTCTGAGTTGTGTTGTTGTTGCCCTGATAGCCTTCAATGCATTGAAGTCTTCACATAACCTGTCTATTGTGATTATCTTGCTTCACACATTCCTGCCAGCCTGCACTTAGGCTTCACCCACTAGTGAACTGTTCTAGCTGAACTCTTTTATATTGAGTTGTATCTACTGCAAGTAAGTGAAGAGCCATAGGCCTATCCTCCACAGTCACTTGTCTTTCCTTAGACTTTGGGCCAGGTGAAGGTCATGTGACCTCAATTCATTTATAGGTTCGAATAATTCATAAAGTTGATATTTTCTGCTTAAGTTTTGAAGCAACCCTATATCCTGCTTTCTGCATCTTATAGCAGAAGTCAAAAGTCCAGTGATATATATTTAGTCCACTAGACAAATTTATTGGAGCCCCTATTAACTAAATATCACAAACTATGCCAGCTCTTGAGTATAGAGAGTTTTTTTGAAGAAGGTATAAGTCTTATTCTCAAAAATATTTAGTTCCTTGGAGATATCATACTTAAATATACACAAGCATACAGTTGCCACAGTAAAGTCATTTTAGGAGTCAACAAGGATACACCAGGGCATGGAAATTACTATCATGGGGCCACTTTTGCCAAAGTTAGGTGAATAGATAAAAAGGGGTAATGTTGTCCACATCATAAGGTAAAATTATGCTATGGCCTAGGAAGGAAATAGGATGTCAATTACATGTCAGAGACATTCTTGGAAAAATATAAATGTTAACAATGATATTTCCTCTATTCTTATAAATTTTATTCATATTTTGTGCGGTGGAGAAAGTCTCACCCACTCTATTACACTTGTTAGAGTATACCAGCCCACACGTAATGGTCCTCATTAATACATTTATAGCATTTAATGTTTGTATCACTCAATTTAGAATTTAAATATATTCTTACTTGTAATGTTTATTTTTCACACATCTTTTTTACACCTAAGTAAATTATAATGTTGAAAAATGACAGGCACATTACTGCTTCTTTTTTATGCAGTTAGTCTGTGGTCATGAGAAGAAGAACCTGAAATTTGTGATCAAATGGAAGAGGACTTGCGTCTTGGTCTTATTTCTTCCTAACTTCATATCTTGACCAAGTTACTTACGCTCAATAGCCTTAGATTCTTTAACCATGAAGTGACTGGTCCCCAGGATATTGAATAAATATAAGCATTCCTAATCTCAGAGTGGAGCAAATGAGCAAGCGACTTTTGAAATCTCTTTTCTGGACAGCATATCATACAAAACACCTGAAAGAGATATTTGCTAAAGATAGTTCTGGTCCCATATGAAAACCATAGCCAAATTCCATTTATACATCCACAAATCCCTTCATCAAACAATAGCATATGTAAATATTATCTCAATGAAATTGAAATATACTGAAAAGTTTTGGAGGGGAAATAGTCCACATAACTGTATTATATTTCACTGATAACTTATGAGGAAAAAAGGAAGGCTCTCTAGTTCATTTAATTGATAATTGCTCCCTTTGACACTGTAGATTTATACATACATAATTCATTTTTGCTTTAGCACCCATGATTTGGACATATTCCAGTAAAACTATCTTAACTAAAAAACTTTGAGCTAATTCCTTCTTAAGTCAAATGGCTCTAGTTGCCGTAGCCATTGAAACAATTAGGAAAATGTTCCTGCCCGGCTGGTGTGGCTCAGCGGTTGAGCATTGTCCTAGGATACAGGAGATCACTGTTCCATTTCGGGTGGGGGCACATGCCCGGGTTGCAGGCTTAATTCCCAGTAGGGGGCGTGCAAGAGGCAGCTGATCAATGACTCTCATCATTGATGTTTCTATCTCTCTCTCCCTCTCTCTTCCTCTCTCTGAAATCAATAAAAGATATATATATATATATATATATATATATATATATATTTTAAAAAGATCTATGTACAAATGAGTGGTGTATAAGGCTTAAGCTTCTGTTGTGACTGAGTTTTAGTGGAATACTAAATCAAAGGTGGATTTTACCTGTTAGTCTTAGGAAAAGACGTGAGTAATCAGTTAAATTCAAAATTCAGAAAATTTAGCCACAACATATAGAGCCAGGAGTATACATTCAGTCTTTCAATTCAATTCAAGATTGTGCCTAATGATTAGGCAAAAGTCTTTTTGAGGGAAAGCTCTTAAAGGCAGCTGACTAAGTCCTGACAACTTGGGAGGAGTTATGTCAACAAGTTGACAAGTACATGCAAACACCTCAGGGGTACTTGGTTTTTTTCACAGTTACATAATGTCATTGTCATTAAAGATTAAGTATCTGTTTTTTCAGTTAGATGAGGAACTGTTACGTGGATCAGTTCCAAAATTTTGGGCTGCATGAAGCAGAAACTATGACATATTTGCTATTCAATAAGGAAATGACTACCTCGCAGAATTACAATTCCATAGGTAAAACACACTCCAGGGTTGGTTGATTCTGTGGATCAGCAGGAACATCAGAGTGCCCTATTCTATCCGGTACCCTTTTCTGACACTTATGCTGGGCCAGCTTTGTAATTTAGTTCCCTTTAGAGCCAAAAGTTAGCTGCCACTAGCAACTATGGAAATGTGTTCCTTTGTTCTTGTTCGGAAAGTTAATGGTTTCTCTTTGTTTCTATCTACCAAAAGCCTTAAATGAGACTTTCATTTCTCATGTTTTTATAATGCCTGTCCATTATCTTGGATGAAAGAGACAATAGTTAATCCCAACAATCACTAGAAGAATGGATTAAGTATTATTCAGCAAATAATACTATTTCTGTTAATTTATAGGCAATAAGTAACATTTACTGAAAAATTAGTGAATGTTTAGTAAATGTTATTCAGTTGTAATTAAGATACTAAATACATTATTTTAGTTACTACAAATTTTGTACAATTTTTTTTCATTTTAAAAGAGAAATCATTTTAATCTTTAAATCAGTACTCATTTTTCAACTTCAGCATAATATTCTAGGATCATCTGTCTACATTTTTAGTAATTATCTGCCAAAAGTGCACTGGGGTAAAATAAGTGATATTACACTTACTCCTAGTGTTGGGCAGATATTGCCTATTTCAACTGTCAGCAGATGTCTTTGCTAATAGGATGCAACTCAGTGATTGAGCTGTATCAAAATATCTGCTTGCTCCCTGGATTATTATGGGAAGAATGATGGAAATTCAATGATCTATTTTATGTAATAATTATGGATGCTATAAAATTATCCCAAACTCAACATATTCAAAACTGAACTCATCTCTTGAAAATGAGCAGCAGTGGCCTGGCCGGGTGTGGCTCAGCGGTTGAGCGTCGACCTAGGGTCCAGGAGATGGAGGTTCAATTCCCGGTCAGGGCACAGGCCCGGGTTGCGGGTTCGATCCCCAGTCAGGGGGGTGCAGGAGACAGCTGACCAGTGACTACTCTCTCATCATTGATGTTTCTATCTCTCTCTCCCTCTCCTTCCTCTCTCTGAAGTCAATAAGGATATATTCTAAATAAAATTTTTTTAAAAAAGAAAGAAAATGAGCATTTCCCAAATCAAATGCATTTGTATGACTCAGAAAATCAACTTTTTTCTTCAGACCAAAAATATATGTCATAGTAAAGTCCTTACCATCTTTAACTACCAAGTTCAGTCCATCAAACTCATATGTTTGTTTTTCTTTACACATTGATTCAATAAACATTTCCCACCATAAGATAATGTACTAAGCAATGTGAGTATAAATCTGGCCTTTGTGAAAATAGTCTAGTTTGGAAGAAAAAATTAGCAAGTATTCATAAGTGTGAGGTATAATCTATATTTAATTAAGTATATAGATCTTAAGCATAAAATTTAACAAGTTTTGCCAAAGATATACATTCATGTAAATCACACTTGGATCAAATTACATTTCTGTTACCCAAAAAGCCCCTTGTATTTATTTTTTCTAGTCAAATTCTCAACTCCACTCTCTGAAGATATAACCACTTCTAATTTCTATAGTATGTACACTTTCATGTCAGCTTTTCTTGTTTAGTTTACTATCTATAAGACTCACTCAAGTTCTTGAGTATATTAAATCTTTTTTTGATTGTTGAATAGCACATTATATACGACACAATAAGGATTTGTTCTCTTATTGATGGATATTTGGATTTCTTTCACACATAATAGGAATACAAGTCTTTCTGTGGACATACTTATATTCATTTCTCTTGGCTAAATATCTCTAGGAATTACTGAAAACTGCAAAGCAGCTCAACAGCACAGATATACCACTTACATTCCCACCTGTAATGTATGGTCTACATCCTCACTGATATTTGGTGTCGTCAGTCTTTCTAATTATATTTATTATAGTTGGTTTGAAATGGTATCAATATTAGGTTTCAGCATTTATTTCCTTAATAACCAATGATATTATCTTTTTTATGTGCTAGTCATTACTCTATCTTTTTTTGTGAGGTGTTTTTTGAGCACATTTTTGAGGGGATATTTATGATTTTATTTTAGAATGCGGGTTGTTTTCTGGATTTAATTATTTGCCAAATATATGTTAGATTTCTTTGGGGGGGTTATTACTTCTGAGGTTTTGTTTATGAAGATTTTTAAATGAACTACGCTTGTTGCATATATACTGAACTTATACCATATGGTTTTGTTCAAATATAACCTTATATAATCATATTGCAAACTGACAAATGTTCATTTTAATAGAAATGAACATCTAATCAGGAAAATAAATATAAAATTATAATTAATGTTAATTCACTAACATATATAGACCTCTAAAATATATAATAGCTTACTGTATATATTCAGGAAACCATCTTCTTGCTAATGGAAAAAACCCCTAGTTTTTGCAAACAATTTCTATTATGTACATGCATAGAAAATGTCTACCTTTTCTTATTATAAATAATTATATATAACAGAATTAATCATTTTATGTACACCCTGCTCCTAATATGCTCCTAATGACATAGCTATCATCTATTTATATGTTAGATTTCAATTGCCTTTGTTGCTATTGTTACCATTTTTACTTTTATGGCTAATTTTATATTTTAACAAGTTTTGAATTGCAGTTTCAAGTGGTAAACTTTACAGCTGGTAGATGTCTTTGTACAAGTTAATTACAGTGTTCAAGAAAATTAATAAATCCTAGGAAACTGATAAAATTTATTATGGTTTCTAGATACAAATCACACAGTAATATTTCTAGAGGGGGGAGTCAACAAAACACCGTTTTTCAAAGAACAATAAGAAAAAAATTAAAGTAAAACAATATTTTACATAATTTATATTTTTCTTATAGACCCACCTTCCTACACAAGTATGAGATTTTTGTTGTTGTTGTTGTTAAACCTCACCGAAGGATAATTTTCCATTGATTTTTAGAGAGAGTAGAAGGGAGGGAGGGAGAGAGACATCGATGTGAGAGAAACACATTGATTGGTTGCCTCCCACATGCCCCACGCCTCCCTGCCCAGGGCTGGAGACTTACCCTGCAACCCAGGGACATTCCCTTCACCAGGAATCGAACCTACAACCCTTCAGTGCTTGGGCCGATGCACTAACCACTGAGCAACACCCGCGAGGGTGAGATTTTTAAATATGAATTTAATTCTTCATACTTACATAGAGTACAGATAATAGTTAAAGCAAAGTCAGAAATCTGGGATATAGTTTTGCCCCTGATGCTAATAGTTGTGCAAAACTGGATAAGGTACATAATATGCCAGGGTCTTAGTTTCTGTGCTATAAATTAAGATGGTTCAATGAGCTTTGTATTCCATAAAACAAGATGTAAATGCTACACAGTTTAGATCACATTTTCTTGCCCTTTCATTATATTTGTTTATCATTCAGAATGGTCATGTAACATAGTATGGAATTTCCCAACATGTGTTCCACAGAAGATTAGTCCTGAGAGATATTCTATTAAGAACGGGCTCTGATGTCATATGTATATAACACCCTTACTTGAAAATTCATAATGTGCACTCTGATATTGAAGCCTCTGAGAAGTACTCATGGAGAGAAACATGTCTAACATTATTTGAACAGTCATTTACAACACTGGGATTGGGCTCTAGGTCATATTTTTACAAATATTACTGGGGCTGATATTGACAGCATACATGATTTCAAAGAATATGTATTACTAGAAATAGTGTGGTTAGTTTTATAAGAATCAAATACTTTCTACATTACATTACCAAGTAGGACTATTTAGATTTATTTGAACATCTTTGCATTGGTCATAGGATTAATGGTACCATTCCATTATTTGAATATATATTTGATTACATTCTCCAGGCAGTCATGCTTCATAAACCTTTAGCTCTATTTATTACAGAGTATCCTAACATTAAAGGAGTTTATCACCACTAAACTGGCTCTGCAAGAAATGTTAAAGGGTCTTCTTTAAGCTGAAAAGAAAAGCCATAACCCAAAATAAGAAAATAGATGAAAGAAAAAAAGAAAAATCTCACTAGTAAAGGTAAATATATAACAAAGGTAGATCAGCCACTTATAAAGATAATATGAATGTTAAAAGACAAAAGCAGCAAAATAATCTAGAGCTACAACAAGTAGTTGGCAGATAGACAAAACAAAATATTACATGATCTAAAATATTACATCAAAAACAAGTGTGGGGGGAGTAAAAATGTAGTACCATAAAAATGCATCTGAACTTAAATGCAGGTTACTATAGATATAGATCAATAAATATGAACCTCATGGTAAGCACCAACCAAAAACCTACAAAAGATACACAAAAAATAAAGGAAAAGGAGCCCAAATAAAACACTAATGAAAACCAGGAAACCACAAGGAAAGAGACTGTAAGAGAAGCACTAAGGAAAAAACATTTATCCAAAGAAGGCACGCGGGTGGCCAACACACATATGAAAACATCCTAACAAACCATCATTAGTCATCAGAAAAATACAAATCAAAACCACAATTAGATGTTGCCCCCCACCTGTCAGGATATATTATTAAAAAGTCAACAAATGACAAGTGTTGGCAAGGATGTGAGGAAAAGGGGACGCTTGCGCACTCTTGGTGGGATTGTAAATTGGTGTAGCCACTATGGAAAACAATATGGAGTTCTTTCAAAAAATTAAAAATAGAATGACCATATGCCTCAGCAATGTCACTTCTGGGGATCTGTCCAAAGAAAACAAAACGCTAACTCAAAAAGACATGCACCAAAATGTTCGCTGCAGCACTGTTTACAATGGCAAAGATATGGAAGCAACCTAGGTGTCCATTAATATATAAACGGATAAAGAAGTGGTATATATATATGTGGAATATTACTCAGCAATAAAAAAATGAAATTTTGCCATTTCTACAGCGTAGATGAACCTAGAGGGTATTCTGCTAGATGAAATGTCAGACAGAGAAAGGCAAACAGTCTGACTTCACTTATACGTGGAATCTAAAATCAAATAAACAAATAAACAAACAAAACAGAAACAGACTCATAAAGAGAAGTAACATAATTACCAGAGCAGAGGGAGGTGGAGGGGGGAAGTTAAAGGGAAATAAGAGGTACAAACTTCTAGTTATAAAATAAACAAGGTACAGGAATGTAATGCAAAACACAGAATATAATCTATAATATCACAATCACCTTGTAAGGTGACAGGTGGGATCACATCGTAAGGTACATAAATGTCAAATCGCTAAGGTCTACACCTGAAACTGATAGAATGTGGTATGCTAACTACACTTTAATTTTAATTTTTTTTTAAAGCGCATGAGAGGGGCCCCTGTCAGTTTGGAAGCACAGAGAAAGTCTCATAGGGGAGGTGATGAATTGGGTGAGAAGTGAAAAAGGCAGCATGTGCTCATTCCGGCTCCTGGCTTTAAATAGCATTGCTCTGATCTTTGCAAAATTTATATCTCCAGACCAGACTTCTGCCCTAAATTTTATCTATCAATTGCAAAGACAGCTCCATTTGGATATTTAATAGACAACTTAAACTTAATTTGCACAAATCTGAGCTCGTGACATACGCACACACACGTGGTTTTCCTGCAATCATCCCCATTTCAGAAATGACATCTCCATACCTTCAGGAGCTCAGGCTGAAGACCTAAAAATCATATTTTATGCTTTTTTCTTTCTCTCACAAACCCCTCCACAGGTAATCTATCAATAAATATTGTTGATTTTACCTTTAAAATACATCTTGAATTTGACCCCTTGACACCAACTACATTAACCAGCCCTTCACGTGGCACGCCTCCCCGGGGCAGTATTCCCACTATATTCATGTGAGGGGTTCACACCACAGCCTCAGTCTGAGCTGATATCTTTGGCCACAATTACTGCCACGACATCGTAACTGGTCTCTTGCTTACTCCTGTAGCCTTCCACAGAGGACTCTTAAAATAAAAATGAGATCATTTAAAAATATATATATATATTTACAAGAGTTGATCTCCAATGTGTCATAAATGAGAAACACAACTAGAATAATCTATTAGTACATGACCATTTGTGTAAAAAAATATACATATATGCTTCCAAATATATAGAACAGGAATCTCTAAAGGATATACAAACAACAACAATAACAACAACCAAGTGATAACAAAGGTTGCCCTGAGAGCAGAAATGTGATAGAGGAAGATGCAGGCATGGGAGGGAGTCTTCCTCTTCCCTGTATGCCCTCCTATCTCTTTAAACTTTTTTATCATGCGCATGTATTATTTATAGGTGTATTATTTTATTACACTTAAGTGTTTAGAAATGTGTTGATGTGTATTGTGTTCAATAAGTATTAAAAAATAAAATATTTCCATAGTATCACTTTTATAATGAATATCAATGTTTTCTTATTTTAATCAGAGAAAATGTCTGAATCATACTAACAAAATCAAATGTCTAATCACCATCTTGTTGTCTGTGCTATGGGGTGTGCTTTTTTTTGTTTGTTTAATCCCTTCATCTTTTTTACCCAGCCCCCCAACTCCCTTCCCCTGTGACAGCTAGCAGTCTGTTCTTAGGAAAAAACATAGGCAATAAGCTCCTTGACATAGGTCTTTGAGATAATTTTTAAACCTGATACCAAAAGAAAAAGCAACAAATAAATATGAAAGACTTATGTCAAACTAAAAACTTCAGCACAGCAAAGGAAACTATCAGCAAAATAAAAAGGCAACTGCCAAATGGGAGAAAATATTTCCAAATGATATATATGATAATGGGTTGATATACAAAATATAGAGAGAAGTGATACAACTTGATGCAATTTGAAAAATGGACAGAAGCTCTGAATAGACATGTTTTCCAAAGGAGATATACATATGGTCAACACGTACATGAAAAGATGCTCCACACCCTTAATCACCTATAAGTACTTAATCTTTCCTTCAAATCTTCATATTAAATGTTTTCCTGTCAGATTCTACCCCCAAGTAACATTACATTTCATTTTTTTACCCTAATTTTTAGTCTCTAGGACATACTCTTATTGGGTTCTATATACTTTCCATGTCTTCCAAGTTCATGTTAGGCCACTTGAGAGCAGAGAGAGCCTCAGTGACCTGATTTACTGATTTTTGTCAGGAAGAGCATCCAATAAGACATCGAGTTTCTCTTATTATCACTAATAAAACATTAAGGGTTTTCTATTGTCTCATAGGGACAGTAGGGAATAGAAACTTTTATAGTCGAGCCTATCATATAGTCCTACCTCTCATATGAGCTTCTCTCTTTGTAAATCCCCAGGGGACTTTTAGAAGCATGTAAAAAAAACCCAGCAATATAAAACCATCACTTTAAAATAGAGTCAGAACTGCCATCCCAGAGGAACTGCTTTGCATGTCTTATTCCTGGAACCTCTGGAATGTTAAAACTGGGCAAAATAACCTTTGGACTGAAACTCAAGCAACACTGTATCTTAAACAATTGTTTGCAAAGATAACAAGAAAGCAGATATTATGATACTGGGATGAAAATTTTAAAATATTCTTTAGAATTAGCAGCACTATGTTATCTTGTCTGCTCCCATAGAAGTTTCTTTCTTTATTCCCTTTCTCATAAACACCCTTTGTCTTTGCCTCCTAATCGGACACTATCTGGGTTTCTGCCTGAATCAGTGCTTCCCTATCAACGATTCTTTTGGATCTCAAATAAAAGCTTGTTGCCTCTCACTTTGGCCTTTTACTTTTAGGTTAACAGCACTAAATGAACATTTTAAATAACAAATTTAATTTTAAAAGGGATTGCCATTCAGCTGGTGAAAGTTTCCTCAGTTTTCCAGGGTTTGATTTTGGCATGATTTTTTAGGTTTCTTTTTTTCCCTAAGCATTCTGAAAAACATACATGATGAAAGGAAAGAAAAACAATGGTAGAATAAAGAGAAGAAGGGAAGAAAAGAAAGAAGGAGAAGTTTTTAAAAAGGAAAGAACAAAAAATAAAAATGTATCTGATATAAATGTATCAGCACTGCAAGAATTTATGTCCCCTCAGACATTCAACCTTGCTCGATTAATTGTCTTCCTGACAGCACTCCGCCAAACAGTTTAAAATGATGATTTAGAATTACTGACGTCTGGAGGTCTCCGAAACAGCTCTAATTTATGTAAAGCCAGGACATATCAAGGCTGTGGATATATTTTAGGAGGATGAGCTTATTCTTATTTTCAGAAAAGCATATAAATTTTTATAGTATCAAGAGGATAATAACAGGATTTTCTCTAGAAATTGTTAATTGCTAAACTAAATGGGTAGAAGAGATGTCTTAATCTGAGTGTTTCATACATTTACCTCTCCAGGGCAAGTAGTTCAATCTTTTTGCTTTCACAAATAGCTATCTAACAATGGACCTAAAGGAAAAACAAAGAAAGACAATTGCTCATCTATTTTAAAAAAACAAAAAATTAATAAGATGTGCCACCTGATCCTTTGTCACTAATGTGGCATAAGCATTATAATCTCCAAAATTCTTACTAAAAATAGAGGTCAAAAGACAACCCCTCCAAAAATGGCAGAAATTATATCTATGAGAGCCCTTTACTCCTTTTAGTCTATAGCTTGATAGATGCTATAGTCTTATGTCTATATTTACGCTATAAATATATACCTATGTATCTATCTATCTACATATCACTGTTGTCTTACAAACCTGAAGCTGTTAGGGAAAGAGGGAGAGTTCTTTAAAGGGAATAGAGTTTCAGATTTGCAAGATGAAAAACTTTTCTGTTTCACAACAATGTAAATATACTTCACACAACTGAAATATATGCTTAAAATGGCAAATTTTATGCTATGAATTTTTTTGCCACAATTAAAAAAAAAAAAAGCTTGAATCTGTGACATAAGTAGTTTATCAAGAGATTAAAAAGTGAGTGAGACTCTGCTTGCCTTTCTCTAGTTTATAATTGATGGGGGGATTATAGAACTATGTGTAAGTAACAATTTGCACTAAATACCCTGTGTGCTGCAGATAAAGTGCTTTAACAAATTTAAAATGGGAGAAATCTTATCTTGGTAAATGAAACATAAATGAGAATGTTTTCCTTCTATTGAAAACAGGAAAGAGTTTGTGAGGGAATTCATATCTATACACCGATAAAATTTCTTTTTCAGAATTATATAGGTTAATAAAGTGGAGAAACCTAATCCCCTGCAGAGGCTGTAGTTAACTCCAGTTCTAACTAAACCTTCCCGCCTTCATTGCAGTAAAATAACCCATTAACTGGGCTCCTCATTTCTGTGACTATTTCACAATGGGAGACAGAGTCTATAACATCCATGGAGTTCCAAGTGCTTCTAAAGTTTCTGGCTGTATTAAGGGAACACAATTTTGATACATTTCTGGACTTCAAATAAAAAAAAAAGATAAACATAATGGGAAATTGAAAACTGATCAGGAGGCTATAGCACTGAAAAGAAAAAAGAAAAAAAAACACCCCAAAACCTCAAAATTTTTCATTGCCCTAGCTACAAATGTGAATGTGTTCTTGATACTAAGTCTTCATACCCAAGCACTTCAGGGCACTTGAAGCTGAAACTGCACATTAACACAAGAACCATTTTTGGGATGGGAGCGTAATTTCAGATTAGTAGCACTCCCTGCACAGTGGGGGAAAGAAGGCAACTTTCACTGAGGAGGAAACTTCCACACTCCAGGCCGCATGACACTACAGGCTATGTTCAAGTAAAGAGGCACTTACAAGACAAATTTCCAGACACACAAAGCAAGTATCCACGATGAGTGAGAGTTCACAAAAATAAGAAATTTAAGTCTCCATGGCTTCAGATATTCAATTATCAGGAAGAAGCTATAAAATAGTAAGCAGGTGGGACATACTGATACTTCTTTCCTTTGTCTTCTCTCAATTCCTCTTGTTTTAATTCATATAATATTTTTTTAAAAAATAATTTAGAGATCTTGTGAAAATACATTCTAGAGAATAGATAGGAACCCTTAGTGTCTACCTTTGGAGAAATGTGGTCATCTGAAATATATGGTTTAATGTTTGTTTTTAGAAACTCAGATTATTTCACATATTAATTACTTTAAGTGGAAATTATTCTAAAGTCAACTATATGTCTCTCTTCAATACAATCTTCCTGGCATTAGAAAAGATTTTTAAACATTTGTTTCTTCATTTACTCAACACATAGGAAGGAATGGAAATTTAGCAAGTAAAATATAAAATGTCAAGTGAAATTTAAATTGCAAATAAACTACAGATAATATTTAATCTAAGTATGCCCCAAATGTATTAACTAGGCATCCTGGGTAAGTATTAGGGTTATAGGGAAGAACTAAAGAGACATGATTTCTGCCCAGCTGGCGTAGCTCAGCGGTTGAGTATCCATCTATAATCCAGGAGACTGGGGTTCAATTCCTGGTCAGGGCACATGCCCGGGTTAGGGGCTCGATATCCAGCAGGGGGCGTGCAGGAGGCAACCAATCAATGATTCTCTCATCATTGATATTTTTCTCTCTCCCTCTCCCTTCCTCTCTCTCTGAAAATCAATAAAAACAAATTTTAAAAAAGAGAGAGAGACATGATTTCTGTCTTCATGAACTTTATAATCAGTGGTGGCTTGGAAAAGTATAAATACAATCATAAATATTTTTGAATAAGAGATTTTCTATACCACATCTCAAGAATTCTACCATAATTGAAATATTCAGGGTTATAGGATCCTTTGTAATAAAGGCTCTCATTTTTGTCTCCTGCTATAATTTTTTACTATTAAACTAAAATGTAGAGTTTTCATTGTGTCCACACCCCTTCTTTACATCTATCACAATCTAGTTTCCAAAAGAGGGTTAATCCCTAGAAAGCTGATTCTGGAATGGGTGAGGTGTAATTACCACAAATATTCTTCGACTTTAAAATAATTTTTATTCAATTTATTGGAGTGACATTGGTTAATAAAATTATATAGGTTTCAGGTATACAATTCTAAAATACATCATCTGATTATTGTATCATGTGTTTACCACCCCAAATCAAGTCTCCTTCCGTTATGAAGTTGATATGTGAGTTTCATTTACGGAATATCAGTGAAGTCTGAATTAAAGACTAAATATTAAAATGGGATTTTGAAATTGAATTAGGTCCTTTATTTGAAGAAAGTGTTTAAGTATTCTACAGAAGTAGCCATAGAGTATATGCTAACTGAAAATAAACTAAAATGAAAAAGAAAAAGAAATGTCTTGTTTAGATATAATTTTCTCAAGTTGTTAGGGGAGCTATCTTTTCATTAACAACAAAACAAATCATTAAACATTAATGCACAGTCTCATTCAGAATTGGAGATCTGTATCTGGAACTTCCTCTCAAAATCCCAAATATATGGAGAATTCAATCCTCTGCTGCCAGCGTTTCTAATTTTGTTTCTTTCTTAATCTTAAAAGAAGTGATTCTCATATGTTTTCAGGACTAAAATGCTTCATGAGGAAGTTTTTGGGCGATGTCTTTTGCCATCTTGCTTAGAGTTCTAAACTATATTTGCAAACAAAAGGCATTTTCAAAAAAATTCTCAACACATTTGATCTCTTGACTGTTTGTCTGCCAGCCAGTATGTTGGTGCCAGACTTCTTTCAAAAATTTCAAGGCTAGACAATATAAATTACCATGTAGGAATTTTGCCATTGACTTGATGACATGAGGAAGGAGACTGTAGAAACTAGAGACACATCATAGATAACAATTGAGTTGATGCTTTTTAATTACCCTGTGTCTTTGCTGGGTAATGGATTCTCCCCCTCGATCATGCAGAGTACAATAACTTCTACAAGACATGTGTGCAGTAGATGGACAAGCATAAAACCCAAAGCACCTGCTTATTTGAGACACTGGTAGTTGAATGCATACTTGCAGATGAAGCAGTTTGCATATTTCCTTTCTCTTCCTAATAATGGACATAAAGATCTCTGTCAGAAGTACATAATTGATAAACTGAAAATGTTTCAGGGTCAGAAATAATATCAAAAATCAACTTCCACCCTTCTTGTTTTGCCTAGATACATTCTTCTCCAAAAACTAAAGGAGAAATTAGGAAGAAAAAAATAGAGATTACTTTAAAAGATACAGCTGTGCACACATATATTCACCTCTTAAGCATTAGAAAATGCATGAAGCTGAGAAGAGGGAAAGAAAAATAAAGTAGATAGGAAGAAAAGGAATGCATCAGAAAGTGATGAGGCAGAAAGGGGAGTTTGGTTGGTATAGACTTTCATCTTAATTCAAATAAGCCAACTAGTTAACATAAATGATAGCATAAACATGTTTTCCAAGACAGTGCAATTTATTTTCACAAAAGAAATATGATTTAACTGAGCTGTATGGGAAGAGGTGACACTTTAAATAAAAGGAATTTCTAAGAATAGAAAGATATTTGAACCACAGATGAGAACATGGAATACATTTTGACATATCATGTATTAGCCTTCAATTTAATAGTATTTCATGCACACATTTCCTTTTTCCTAGAAACCGATTAGAATACACTTATATTTTCCATTATTCTTTCCATTTCCTGTATTTCTCTGCAAAACACTTTTTATGGTTGCATCAGGTTGTGTTCATAGACTTGCATTTGTAGCAAGCTGTGAGCATTATCCTGAATATGGGCTCTGCTGGATGCCAAGCTATCAGGTTCTCTCTTAAGACTGGCTATGTTGGATTTATTGGAATAAAATAGAAAATAATGTAAAGAAGCTATTTATATGCAGTGGTCAAAATCTCTGTGGTTCAAATAATATACATATATATATATTCTTATATATGTGCATATGTATGAATGTTATATATAAAAACATATATACACATATACATACATTGACAGTCTGATTTATTTTTTAATTTAAAAAAAAAAACCACTGAAGGAACAAGGATATTTTTCCCCCATTAATTTTCTAGAGAGAGTGAGTGGAAGGGAGGGGGGAGGGGAAGAGAGAGAGGAGAGAGAGAAGCATCCATGTGACAGAGACACATGGATTGGTTGCCTTCTGCATGTGCCCCAATGGGGTCAGGGATCAGGCCTGCAATCCAGGCACATGCCCTTGACCAGGAATCAAACCTTACATCTCACTGAGTTTTTCCAGAACTGCAGTCTTGATTTCCATGTCATTTAATTCACATATTTCCATGTCTGTAAGTTTATTTTCTGGAGATTTTTCATTTTCTTCCTGAGCTGCCTCATTACTTTGGTAATTTGTGGTATTTGATGGATTCCTTCTCTGTGTAGGCATCTATGTATGAGTGGCATTTCTCTAGTAGGTTGATAAGAAGTCATTCTATTGTTTTCCAGTAGGTGGCTCAAAATCACAAGTTTTTTAGCTCTCTTGCACTTCTCTGGCTTTTCATATCTCTGTGGGTGGTGAAAAATGGCCTGTGTTCCCTAGAAAATTGAGCACCTCCCCTGTGATCTGGTCGTTCTGGTCCTAGGGGACCAACCATGCAGGGAAACATGGTAAGCTCAAAATCCATGAAATCCCAGTGCTGTCCCACAGAGCCAGATGCTCCTGGCATTGCAGCCTCTATGTGTGGGGGTGGAGTGAGCTAGGGAAGTGCAGTGGCCTTCTTTGTCGCTTTGCCCTCCCAGGAATACCAACCAGTGGACCTCTGCAGAATCCCACCTGTGCCTCCAACCATGCCTGAGATTAGTCGTAGAGTGCGCCTTTCACTCATGGAAAAAGTCTTTCTGTAGAACCATTTCTCAGGTTTGCAGATAATGTGGCCTGCAAACTGAGAGGAAGGGTGAGGGGAGGCAAGCCCTGAGCATTAAGAGAAGGCAGCCAGGCTCCCTGGCTTTGTTTCTCTGCTTGGAATGCTGATTGCCAGACAACCGTGGCCATGCCTCTCTGCTTCATCCCTGCCAAGGTCACTGCGCTCAGCAGCAGCTCGTATTGCCCACTCCTGCAGGGATGCTCACTAAATCTGTTTTCTTCTCTCCACCGAAGGGAGTGCCATCCACAACCTGATTTATCTACTCTCCAGGCTGAGCCCTGCGCTGAGCTCTGGGCTGCAGGGCTGTGTCTATGGCTCCTTTGAGCTCTCCTCCCTTCTCACCTCCCCGGTTGCTCCCACTTGCCCACCTTTAGCTGTTTCAATGCTCAGATCTCTCAGACATATTTGTGTGTTGAGCAGGAAATCCTTTATTGAATTATAGCTATTTAAATAGTTGAAAGTTCAAGGGCAGAGACCAAGGGGATCTTTCACACTGCCATTCCTCTGACGTCACTCTATATTAAACTTTACATAATACACTTAAGCCTGCATCTTAATCCATCTCCTTCACACAATAAATCTGATCACTCTTTGATATGAAAATGAAGATGTTACTTACAGTTCTTTTCACATGTCCTGCCTGTTAGGTCTTGGAAGTTTTGTTAGTTGTATCAATATTTTATATAATCAAAATTTATACTATTTACATTTTACTCAGTAATGCTAAGTACGTCTTCTCTCAGTTATGTTAGCAGAATTTCTAAACTAAAGGGAGTGAGCCACCTGTATCAAAATCCCCGTCTGCTCATGGAAATGCAGATTCCTAGGTCTATATGCAGGGACCTAATTAAGCAGATCTGAAATGAGGAATAAGGATGTATATTTGTAACTATTTCCTCAGGTAGTTCTTTTGAATACTAAATATCCAGAAACACTTGGGAATTTCAGTCTGAAACTGAAAATAATAAAATACATATTAAATGTGTTCCTGTAAATATTCTCACTGTAGTACCAACAGAAAAGAAAAAATGCTACGCTATTAAAATTGGTAACTCAAAACACAATCTTGCTGTATCAAGATCTAATGCATCCACTTTTAATTTTTTACTGCCTTCCTTCAATTTTTTTTTCTTAATTACCAGAGATTTGTGTCAAATATATCCAACTTTGCCCTTCCTTAAAGTATTCTTGTGGTGGTTGTATATTTTTGAGTAATTTCTCAATAGGTGCATACAGATGAAGCTTGAAATATTTTCATTTTGCTCTTACACTTCATGAATAACTTGAGCATCAAATCAAAGGTTAGCTTGTTTTTAATTGCAAAGACATTAATTCTAGTTTCTAGTATGCCTGATTCTAATGAGACGAGCACTACCAGTCTGATGGTTGTTCCTTTTTAGGTATCCTGATGCTGTTTTGTATGTTTGCCCCTTTGGAAGCTATTAAAGTATTTATGCTTGAAGTTGTGAAATTTCTCCAGGTAATACGTCTGCAAGGAATGGGATGTGCTCCTCTAGTGAAATAATTTTCTGTAGATGTCACCAATTGGCAAGTATATCAAAGACATGTTGTGGTCTGTGTGTGAGATGCATATAAATGCAGATTGAACTTTTTTTTTTTTTAAATGAGTAATAATGCTATTTATTTTATAATTAGCTTTTCTCTAGACATTTGAAACCTTCCTCTTTTAGCAATATTTTTTATAATAGAGCAGGAGTCTCAAAAATGTTAAATTCTGATTCTTTCTCTTAAAATGTAACTAGCCTAATTGCTTTACATAACTATGACTTTGTTTTCTTAGCACTGATGACCAAAATCTGTCTCAGGGTGTTCTTTGTGACTGCATCAGGTTAAAGACTCAAAGTGTTACAATTTTTTTTTTCACAAATAAGACTAGATATATAGATACATAATATTCCATTTGTCCTATCTAACATTACGTTTAAAACCTCTTAAGTTTTAAAGTTGTACAGCTAATTCAGTCCTCTAACTAAAGAATATATTTATTATATACGAAAATAATTTTTTAAAAGTTTCTTTAGCCCTGGCCAGTGTGGCTCAGTTGGTTGAAGCATCACCCTATACACCAAAAGGTGGTGGGTTCAATTCCCAGTCAGGGCACATACCTAGGTTTCCTGGTCAGGGCACGTATCCAGGTTTCAGGTTCAATCCCCATCACATCAATGTTTCTCTCTCTCTCCCTCCCCCCTCCCTCCCTCCCTCCCTCCCTCCTTCTCTCTCAAATCAATAAAAAGCATATGCTCAGGTAAGGAAAAAATAAGTTTCTTCAAGCATGTTCGCTCTGTTTCAAAGCAAGAGTTACACCATGTTGGAGTTACATTTTTTTCTAATAAATAATGGTGATAGATGCCATGGTTTACAAGTTTGGCTTTTAAAATGTACTCATTTAACAATACTTTGATAGTTGTTTTAAGGAAAAGTGACAACTCAGAATATTCTGTGGATAAGACTTTGATCAGATTCTTTCATTTAGTCTGAGTGGTTGCATTTGCTTCTCAGGAAAATTTTCATGCATATCAGATAGCCAGACAATTGCTTCGCCCATTAAGATATTGTGTTTTCCCTTCCTTAACTTAATTTCTTGTAACAAGGCTATTTTTCAGGGTATTGAATTTTTTTATAACAAGGAGAAATGTATGCTTTATTACTTCTTTACAAAGTCATTTACATATAAAAGAGCTCCTCCTCTTAGCCCTACCCATTGTCTTTATTCTGCAAACAGCTGCATATTTGAACAAGTCTTTCACACCACATGTTAAATTCAAGAATAAAAAGAATTGGCAATTTTACTTTTGGGAAATGATGACGCAACGTTATTACTTATTTACTCAGTTCCCATGAATTTATTGAGTCAGAGACTATACCTGATGGGGGGGAAATGAAATTAAAGGAATAAAACTGATTTGACATATAAGAATAAGGAAGGCCTCAAGAACTGACACGAGACAGGTACATTTTCTAAGAATTGATTACTAACTCATGTGCTGGGAGTTTGAAACATTCCACCTGAGGCTGTCTGACTCTTTATGTTTTAATCAAATTAGTTGATAATAGTTTAGCCCTTTACCTTCCTCACCAGTTCAGACCTCACATTTCTTAATGGGTGGTTATATAAAAATAGCATGTGAACAAAAAATGGGGCTATGCAATAAAGTTGACTAGTTCGGGGGGACTACACACTAGGCCTGACAAGCTAAGTGGCCACAAGTAACCACACAATGTGGTCTGACCACAGGTTCCTAACTGGATGGTCAAGGGAGGTAGTCATGTCTCAGGCCTCCAGCTTTGCAAAGGTCAGTGGTTACCTTAAGTGGGCTCTGTCCATTGCTCTTATGCATCTGGGATAACACATCTCATCTTTGGAATTTCAGAGTAATTTTCTTTTCCTATTCCCGAAGGCACAGCCATCGGCACCAGAGCACAAGACCCCCAGAGCAGGAGACCCCAGAACCTTTCATTATCACCACTCCCCACACACCATCTCCATGTGCTGTAAATGTTACACTATCCTGTACCCACCAGCATAAAAGAAACGTGTGTTTCTCCATTTCACCTTTAATCCAACCCTGGAGATTCGCTTTGCTTTCTCCCACCTCCTTAAGCCACTGCCAATGGGTTTCATGCGCCTTCCTTGTGTCTTCTCCTTTCATTTTAATGTACAAAAAAAGCTGCCATTCTCCAGAGCATGTGAGAGCTCGTTCCCCAGCATCTGTCCTCAGTTTGGCTCAAATAAGCTTATAAAAATTCTGCACAGGTTTGGGTATTTCTTAGGTTGACAAGCACAACTACAACTTGCCAAAAGTCATCGACCGTGTTTTTGGATATTTATGGTATGATTTTTACTTTGATCATTACATTGATTATAAATACCCTATACTAAATATTTATCACAAAAAAGTATAAACTCAGCTAAGATATTATTATTTAAAAGTTTTATTTATTCAATTAATTTACTTTAATACTTCTTTTTATATGTTTATATAATTATTTTCATTACAATGTAGTTTCTAGCCTAAAATTTTCAGGTTTGTGTGTGTGTGAGTGTGTGTATATATATTTAATTACAAGATTAATAAATACTAATTGTAAAATATGCAAAAGTACAAAGGACATAAATGGAGATAAGCTCTACCCTTTATATTCGGCTCCCAACCCCAGTTCTCTATTAACTATTTAGGAATATATTCACAAATTCAATATTTATGCCAGAGAAAAGATGACCAAATGCTGCTGTGTATTTCACAGAGGAGTCACATTTTTCTCAGTGTAAGGTCCAACCCAAATCAGCACAAATAACAAACACACACACACACGCACACACACACGCACACAAATATCTCTTGAAAGTCTCTCATTTTCGCCTCTAATCCCCGCCAGCCATGATCACAAATAAATCTTAATATTACATTGGCTATAATATTTCAAATTTTTCTAAAGAGAATAATCTATCTATAATTATCATTTATAAAACACGAATGATTATTTTTTTCCACATCTGGCAACTGGGTTAAGTATCTACTTTTGTTATAGTCTATTCCTCGTCAGTGTGTTCTGTTCAATACTTCCTTCAGGGATGTCTGATAACTTGGTTTCTGTAAAGTTAATACTCAGATCATTTTTTTTCATTTTATTATGGTTTATTACACATATTTTCCCCCTGGCCCCAAAAAAGTTTAAAAAAGGAGTTACAAAAACAACCTGCCAATTTTAAAGAGTCAATACAATGTAATATTTTACCACATTTCTAACATGGGACCATTTATAATAATATTAAAGAAAATTATCTAAAATGAGAATAATCATATAGTTATTTACAAAGTAGAATTATGAAGCTAAAAGTAGAATAATTCATTTTTCTCTAGTTCCTGGCCTAGAAATTCTAGCCTTATTTTTTAAAATAATTGTTTTCTGGTTATAAATGTTAATATGCTTTTTAATGTTTTAAATTTTTCAATTACAGTTTATATTTAATATTAGTTTGTATTAGTTTCAGGTGTACAGCATAGTGTTAGACAATCATATACTTGACAAAGTGTTCCCCCCGATATTTCTGGTACCCATCTGGCACCATACATAGTTATTACAATATTATTGACTATATTTCCTATGCTGTACTTTAAATCCCTGTGACTGTTTTGTAGCTGCCTATCTGTACTGACACTTAGTATGTTTATTTTACATTTAAAATATGAAAAACACAAGAAGCCTAAAGAAAGAAATATTATTCATAAAGTCACCACCTAAAAATAAGTGTTAACATTTCAATATATATACACTGCAAATCAATTCTTTCTACATTTAAAGATAGTTTTTACAATTGGAATATATTCCTGTACATTATTTTATAATATGCCTTTTCACTTAATATATCAAACATTTTTCATACATAAAGAAAATTGTTTATCTGCTTAATTTTTTCTGAAAACATGCTCTGACCACAATTTTGAGCATAATCTGTTAAATTCATTTTCTTATAATTATACATAACTATATAAACTCCCATTGTACAAATACTTTCTTATAAAATATCTATCGTTGATATCACTGCTGTTTTTCTAATAAGTTACATTATATATTACTACTATTCAGATGAGTTAAGGAAGCCACTTTCTTCTAACTATTGCCCTTTCCAGATAGCTAAAATATCCTAGATATTTTAGAAGTTTGTTTGGGTTTCTCTAAACTAAAAGAATCAGAATTTATGCCTTGATCACACTAGTGATTGAAATGATGCCCCTATAATCCCCTCTTCCCCCACAGGTTACTGCTTATCTGTGTGTGTGCAGCATGCACGGGGAAAGGAGATAGAGGAAAGAGATGGTTGGTAAAGATAGTTTGTCCTGAAATGTCAGGAGGTTTGGCTTTTTCTCCTTTGTCATTACAATCAAAATAAAAAAATGATTCGGAGAAAATTGAGGTAACTTTCTTTAAGAGAAATAAAAAGATTATACACCAGCATACATTTTCTGGAAAACAACTTCCCACTCCATAAAAAGCTACAATCATAGGTTTTGAAAAGTAATATCATTTCTGGCATTATATCACAATAAAATAATTAGAAATTCAAAGACTTAGGAACAAAGATTTTTTTGCTACATTGTTTCTTACACATATGTTTATCAGTTGATCCTAATTAGATAAATTGTGGTATATCTTTACAAAAGATTTAGTCAACAAAAGAGTGTTCATAAAGAAATGCAATAAGAGATATATTTACATTCCACACTGGCCTAAGCCAATTTAGTCTTAGACAACTATGAGTTACTTAGGCATTTTTAAGGCTCACCAGTAGCCCTGGGTGAGGGGCTGCTGCTCCTCCAGAATTATCCCACTAAAAAGTTCTAGTGAAAGCAAGTCCCTGACCCTTTCTGCCACATTTGTTGACTTATTTTAAGCAAGCATTTCTTTAAAAAGTGACACGCCGGTTCTATAAGCTCTAACTTTTTCAGAGTTCTCAGAACATACTGTATTAGAGGTTTACCTGAGGCAAACGGGGCCTATACCAGCTACAGTATTCATCTATCCATCTATGAGTGTCATGTAGCCAGGAATTCTCAGAAAATTGACCATTTAGGGACCAAGCCAAGGGGCCTTCCTAACATTACATTTTAAGGTGCTTTTAAAATTTTTATAATATGCTAATACAAAGATGGGGAAGTATTTCTTTAATATCTTAGAACATTCATTTATCATTAATACCATTTCTAACATTCATTTCGCTAATCAATTTTCACCAAATACTCAGTTTTAACATACATTATATTAAGCAGTTGGTGCAGATGGGGCATAGAGATAGGTGCATTACTCATTGTCGCAGCCTCGGTAGTGTGGTATTTCTGATAAATGCTAGTTGACTACACCTGGAGTGTGAATTAGTGATTTAGGAACTAACGATCCCCTAGAGCATAACTTGGACAGTATAATACACTGACTATACCAAAGAATTTTAAAAGTTAATTGCAGAAATCAAAACATATATAACAATGCATTTTAAAGTGAATATATATATAGTGATTGCAGGTATATTAAAATGTATAAATACAAAATACTACTGGAAATTACACCAAAAATGTTAACAACCTTTGATTATAAATTATATCTATTTTCTAACTTATAGAAAAGTTTTACTTTTTCAGAAAATACCAAAGCAAATATTATAGAATAAATAAGAAAACAAGAAAATTATATTACTTAAAAAATGCTTACATTAGTGGAGGAGTGTCTCATGTGCTGTGCTCTAGGCAATGGGATTCTCCAACTTGATTGTCTTAGTCAGTTTGGGCTGCCCTAACAAAAATACCATAGATCAGGTGGCTCAAAAAAAAAATTATTACTCACAGTTCTGGAGGGTGGGAAGTCCAAGATCAAGGTCCAGCAGCTCCAGTGTCTGTTGAGAGATCTCTTCCTAGTTTGCCGACAGCTGCTTTCTCATTGGATCCTCACATGGCAGAGAGAAAGAGAGGAAATAAACTCTCCTGCTCATTCTTATAAGTACGAACACCATTTATGAGGGCTCCACCCTTGTGACCTAATTCCCACAGGCCCCACCTTCTACACTCTTCACATTGGGGGGTAGGGCGTCAATATAAAAAGTTTGGTGGGTGGGACATAAATGCTTCATCTATAACACTGATCCTTCATATATACTCATAGAGTCAACAAGGTCAGGATTGTTGACTCTGTTTCAGTTCGTAAATAGATGACTCTCATGCTTTCTTGTAAAGTATTTTCTTTTGCTTTTTTCATTTAATGAAAACAGTGGCTCTGTAAAGGCAAAAATAAGAGACAGTTCTCCCTGTTGAAAATAAGGAAAGAGGATTTTCCTGCTTTTCCTTTTCTGAGAGTATTTACTTTAGAAAACTTTTCCAATCGTAAGTTTTTTCTCTTAGAAATGTATGTAAACCCTCCTCTAAGATAAATCCTTTTGCCAGCTTTGTGAAACAGGAATGGCTTTCTCAAAGACCTGGGGACTATTTGGAATGTAAACACTTAAGGAATTCAGTGCCCCTACTTCACAGTTTCTGTGGGAGCACAGGAGCCTAACTTCAGTGGGCTTCTTGCTGCCTCCGGTCATAACATATCAGAAGTTTATTTTTCCTTTGTATAAAACCAATTGACTTGCACAGATGGGTGATTCTATTATGAAGTTAATGTAACATAAACCATGTGTGACAAATGAGGTCAAGTCCTTCTACTCGAGATTGTTTATCTTAACAACAGATATGTAACAGGATGCATCTGATTAGCTATATAGAAGTGTAATATTTCTCTTTTATAAGTGTTTTTATTGATTTCAGAGAAAGGAAGGGAGAGGGAGAGAGAAACATCCATGAGAAAGAAACATCAATTGGCTGCCTCCTGTGTGCCCGCGACTGGGGATCGAGGCTGCAACCCGGGCATGGGCCCTGACCTGGGTCAAACCAGCTACCTCCTTGTGCATGGGATGGCACTCAACCAACTGAGCCACACTAGCTTGGTGAAGTGTAATATTTCTTTTTGTCTTTGCAATCCTTTTGTAGATTGCCTGAGATGCACATCACATTTTGGTTTAATGTATATTCAATAATAAAATTATTTGCTTTCTCTTCCACCTTTGTGGAGAAGTCTGGATTGGGAGACATTTTACTTTTAATTGTATTTCCCCAATAATACATACTTTCAAAATCTTTTCTAAATACATTTTAAAATCTATCGTTTATAAATAACCATCATTTCTTCTAGGAAATCACTAGTCACAGAGATATGTGTTTGCAAATCAAAATATTTTCTTCTTCTTTTTAAGAGACCCCCCCCCACCCCCCAGTATTTGTATGTATTTAAATACAAATTTTAAGAGGTAAAAGAATACAAGGAAGGGCATAAAAGCAGTTAGGTTCTACTCTCACCCTTCACACTTAGCATCTCTACTTCTGTGATGTAACCAAGGCAACCATTTGACATTTACTTCCACACATTTCTCCATGCTCCTATAAGTGCATACAAAAACATCCTTGCAAACAGTGTAGCACTAGATTAAGTACAGATGATTTTAGAATGCAGTGAGTGTAAAAGTTAATTTGATGAGGTTTATTTCTAAGGCTCTCCATCTCTGTTCCCAGTTGTGGGGCTTTTAAAAGAGTCAAACAAAGGTTACCCTAGATAGAATAAAACAGGATGGAGATAAACAGCAAGAAAAATTTTATTCAGGACCATTGCATTAGTAGTTAGGACTATTGCCATAGGGGAGAGTTAATGAACTCAGCTGCAATTCTCTTGAAACAAAAGACAGAATTTTGAAGCACTGGGAGGAATTAGTGAAAAAGTACTGGAGGATATTAGAGGAGAGATTGTTCAGTATGATTAAATCACCTGTATTTTCTCATTGACACTTATCATAGTTAGGCATCAATCATCTCACAAGAGATGAATCATATATGAGCATTTATTCCAGTATTGCCGGCAACTGGGAGAGCAGTAATGGTCATCCACAAAAATCTGCTCTACCTCCACCCATAAACCAGCTGCTTATATTGGGTAGAAGGACAAAGATTACATGGGAAAGTAGGGGAAGTAGGCAAGGTGGGCTGGGGGTTGCAATGGACAGAGATTCCATTATTTCGGGAGCAAGATTCTTAATCTTTCCACGAAGACAGGCAGTTCTCAGAAAAGGAGAATGGACCACATTCCAAGGGTGATTCCCATGTCCTGGGCGTACAACTCCCAGCCAGGTTAGAAGTGCTTTTTTTCTAATTTGAATAGAACAATCACAGTTAACAGAACATGATCAACATCTCTGCCCCTAACAGAACTTAGCTCAGTAAGCACAGTCTAATGATCTAATAAGTTCCACTTCTTTTGGACAGTTTTCAATAGAATTAATTTGACCAGGCTTTATATTTTCTAGCTTCCTGCAACCTTTAAACCACACCTCATCCTAATTAATTTAAATATCAAGAACTCCACTGATAGTTTTATAAACTTACGAAATGTTTAAAACACATCTAATTGTATATATGTATAAATGTTTCAAAATTTATTATTTGAATAAAAAATGAGCAATATTTTTCCCATAAATATTACCTGCTTACAGTCAATTCATAAATGACATAAATTATGTGGACAGAAAAGGGTTCTACTGAAGGTAACCTCACAGGGCAAATTGATCATAAATTCCTAATTGATTATAAATTCCCTCACAGGGCAGGTCATGGTGAGTCGTCATGCCCAAGGCATATAACTTCTTCAGTAAAAGGTTGCTCTTTGCCTTAAGCAAGCCCTGCCCATTGTTTCTGTGTATCTAGTTAAACACACCATGGGAATGTATCTTTTCAGAAGCTCAACCATCATTAGAGAGTACATAATCTTGTTAACTACTCTGTAATCCAACCTCTGCTTTGCTTTCTCCCACCTTCATAATCTTCCTTATATTCCCTCCTTAATTCCAAATGCATAAAAGAAATTGCTAACTGCCATTCTGAGGAGCATTTTTCTCAGACTGTTGAGATCTTGCTTCAAGGCATGTCCTCAGTTTGGTTCAAATAAATTCATAAAAATTCTCTACAGGTTTGGACGTTCTTACACCAACAATTATAAGGATACATTACATCATCAAGTACTGTAACTTATTATGATGAGGATAATACTTTTCTTTTAACTTCTACTTTGTTTTGTTTTGTTTGCACAATACACAGAAAATTGTTCAGCTTGTGGTCCATAACCAGCAATTAACACCACTTATCGGCTGTTAAAATGAGTAATCCCATGTTGTTATCTTCATGTGGCTTAATTCAAATGCTAATTGCTCTCAGAGCACTGATCATAAACCTACCACATCCTGTAAAATCTGCAGACATTTTGAAGAAAATAAATAACACTTTCGTTGTTGTTTTGGTGTGGTACTGATGATGGTCAGAGAGAGAAATGTTCAAGAGATTTAAAATTTTGGGCCATGGTGAAATCCAACTGATATTAGACAAAGTAGGGGTCCTCTTCCCCACTGGGTGCTGCTGGTGGTGGACTTGTTAAAATATCCTGAGAAAAATGATTTTCTGAGGCTGGAGCGGGAGAAGTAGTGATTTTTAGTAGCCTGGAATTAAATCCTTGGGTTTCCAAAGTCCCATTTCCCTTAGTCCAGTCATAGAAGAAGTGTAGCTGGGGTTTCAGTAAAACTAAAATCAGAGTCAGTGTCCAGTTTCCTTTCCATGTTGGAGCTGGGTCCAGTACAGCATCAGATTAGCTGCAGTCCATTAGTGCATTGTGTGTGAGGTCCAAATGGCCAAAGGCCATGTGGGTGAATGCAGCAAGCAAGAGCAAGAGAACCCTGCAAGTTAGAAGTCAAGCACAATGTGTCAAGAGAAACCAAGAGAGCCAAGAGAGTGAGTGAGCTTCTTTATTCAGGGAGTTATATATCCTAAATCTTCCTGCACTTGCAATGACCTAACCATGCCCATTCTGGCCAATCATCTCTGTCCCCAAGTATGATTGAGAGAAAGCACCTTCCCTACTCATCTCAGCTTTACTGGGCATGCATCTGTCTTCCCCCAGTTGAACCCTTGAGGAGTGTAAAGTTGAAGCTTCCTGGGGAAGCTGTCTAAATGACAGGCCTATATTATCTGGCCTTCCCTTTGCTAATTTTCTACTATTAATAGTTAGGTTAATTCCAATGGTATCATTGCAACTTCCAAAGAGATTTAGTATTATCTTGGTGCTATAGTCAGATTAAGTAGAGCTGTGATGTCCACTATGATAGTCACTTAAACACTTGAAATGAGACTAGTGTTAATTTAGATGTGCCACAAGTGTAAAACACATACCAGATTTTAAACACTTATTATAAAGGAAAGACTGTTAAATATCTCAATAATATTTATATTGATTGCATGCTGGAATGAGCACATTTTGGGTATGCTAGTTTCAATACAATATAGCACTAAATTAATTTTACCTGTTACATTTATATTTTTAATGTGGCTATTATAAAATTTAAAATTATATATGTGACTCATATTATGTTTCCATTGAATAACATTGAAATAGAGTATCAACAAATTCTTAGAACGGAAGCAACCATCTTGCTTTTCTAGTTATATGACCTCTGTTTTGTATGGAGAAAGCATAATAAATTAGAAGTAATAAATCCATATATCCCAATTAACGACTTAGAAAATTAATGTATTATCATTTTTAAAAGGGATTAAATTTCCTCAAATCTCTAAAAAATTCAGTTAATACAATTCCCAAAGCCAACTAAACTTCAAAAATATATGGAACTGGAAATGTCACCAAGAGAAGTGAAGCAAGCTATAATTAATCAATTATTGAATAAATGGGAGGAAACAACATGCATTTTTAAAGTTAGTTTTAATAAAGTACATTGAATTGTGTGCACTTCGGAGCCTTCACCAGGCAGTGGGAAGCTGCATTTCCATTTGTGTGCAGTTTTAAATGAATGCAAATCCTCCCCCCTCCCCCGCCCCCACCTCCCGCCCACTTTGGCTCCACGGCTAATGAGAAAATGGAATGTGTTTTGGTCTAAATAGCCTTGTTTGAATATAACACTATTGATTTCCTTATGACTCACTCTTTATTTTAGTGTCTTGAGAGACAAGAGATCTTATTGGATGAGACATAAAGCTGAAGTCCTGACCATTTGTGGTCATTAAGCATCCCATGGCATATTTTGCTGGAGAGCAGGTTGGTTGGCCTATACCTTGGCCCAGTTCCAATCTAAGTAAGGCAGTGTCTGGTGACCTAGATTCTCTATGTATATACAAATAATACATAGTTACTTCTTAACTTTTATGCCACAAACTGCAAAGTTATGGCTATTTTCTATTAGACTGGAGCCAAGTTTCACTCCATAAGTGCCCATCCTTTAAGTAAACAATGTGTGCTTGAAGATATAAAATCTTGTCTTATAACACCATTTATATTCTGTAGCAAATTAAGAAAGTTTTATTATTACAGTGTAATTCTACATTATATATGTTAAAAAGATATTTTAAAATGTGATAGAATATCTGTGTATGATGGTCTATATAATGTATTAAATAAAAAAGCAGTGTGTTTCAGCAAACATGAATTGAGTGCCTACCATTGTAAGGTGTTATACCAAACACCAGAAATACAAACATTTAAATATCACTATCTTCAAGAAACTAAAGGTCTGATAAATGAGATAAAAATAATAAACAGATATTTGCAATATCAAATGGTCAAAGTTGAAAAAATTATAAATAAAGAAAACAAAGCAGATGGTTTCCTAACCTACAGATAGTTGAGGAAAGACAGATCATGTGAAATGGTCACACGTTTAATATTTTGATATACTATAAAAAGAAAATGAATAGCAATTAAACGTAGGAAGGGGAGTGGAGAAAGTTTAACACAGGAAATAAAATCAGCAAATTCAAAGAGGCTTGACTTGGAATAGAACATGCAGGGACTATCAGTGGTTTTGTTCTGAGAATAGGTAATGAGAAATAGGAAATAGCAACCAAAACATGGAGGGACCCAGAGACTATTATGCTAAGCAAAATAGGCTAGTGGGAGAAAGAAAAATATCAGATGATCTCACTTATGAGTGGAATCTAATGAACAAAATAAACTGAGGAACAAAACAGGTCCAGAGGTATGAATGCACGAATCAGAATAACAGATCTCAGTGGGGGCAGGGACAGGGGGTGGGCAGGGAAAAAAAAAGGAAGGAAAAATAGGCCATGACAGCTTTGATTTTCTCTGGGATTTCTCAATGTGTTTACAGATTACACTAGAGTTACCCTGGAGCCTTATTATATTGCAGACTTTTGAGCCTCAAAAGAAAACCTGGGTGTGTCAGGCTTGGAGACTATCAAGTTCTTCAGATGAAGCTCAGCAGAGTTAGATAGGAAGTTTACGGGCAGAGAAAACCATTAAAGAAGCTTAAATAGGGGACATAACATAATTGCATGTTAGATTTATAATATGAATAGATTATTCTGACAGTTATAGAAGAATCATTTTGAAAATGGGAAAAACTTGAAGTTACAAGACTAGCTGGAAATGATAACGCTGAAGCTAGAAGTAGAGCATGCTGGACGGGGCGTTACTTTTCTTAGAACATAACCCCAAATATTGCAAGAAACAAACAAAAAACAAAAACAAAAGCCTGAGAAACATTTTTCATATACTCTAATAAAAAATTTGTGTCCAGGGTTAAACCAGAATTTCCAGAAAATGCTGAGCACAGAAGAAATTTTACCGACCAATTCTTCTCCTTTAATTCAAAAGAAGAGCGATATTCAAAAATTAAACAGAAAGTTGCAATTATATCTAAATTTAAATACTTTCTAAATTTTGTGATTGCATGTTTCTGTATAAGTTTGTCAATTCCTAATTTTTATTTTTTAATTTAGGGTTTCTTTGGCATGTTTTATCTACTTACTGGGTAATTGAGAACTGCTTTGTATAAAAATTCTTCCAAAATTTCCTGTTAAATTTTTATTATCTTATTTACTTCAATATCAGTCATACTAAATAATTCAGATTTGACCATTTGGGGCCCAGTCTTCAGTTAATCGTAAGAACAGATCCATAATTTAAAAGGAGAAACCCTGAACTGAGAAGCCTCCACCTAAACATAAATTCAAATAAAATTAGGATTAATAACAATCAATATTACTCCTTGTGTTCTGCATTTGCTTTTTCATGGAACCAAGTGCACTGCTCACTGAGTGGGGCAGACAATGACTTCCATCATTCTACAAAGGGAAAGTTTTCTCCAAAAGAAAAAAAACGATTATTTTGTGTAAATTCATAAAAAGTTTGTATTAGTTTGCTAGGGCTTTTGTAACATATAGATAGCACAGATTGAGATGCTTAAACAACAGAAATTTATTTTTTCATAATTCTGAAGGGTTGAAGCCCAAGGTCAAGGAGAGGTCAGAGTTGGTTTCTTCTGAAGCCTCTCCTTGGTTTGTAGATTGTCATTGTCTCTGTATCTTCACATTGTCCTTCCTCTGCTGTGTGTCTGTGTTCTAATCTTCCTGTCTTTTAAGGACATTAGTCATATTGGAGTAAGTCCCATCCATATGATCTCATTTTACCATGGTTACATTTTAAAAGTTCCTCTCTGACTTCAAAAGCAATTCAGGCTTCCAGAATACAAACTACTCAATACATTTTTTTCATACCTGTGTGCATTTCAAACAAGGTTAGCATTTTTATAAGTCAAATTTGATAACATGACTAAAATTATGAGATACTGGGGAGTTGGAACTTCAATATATGAATTTGGGGGAAGAACAAAATACAGCTCTTAACAACACTTAAAAACAAAATACATTTAAAAATTGAATTTAAATCTTAAGGCTGCATATTAAGAACAGTAGCATAGCCCCACTGGGTGTGGCTCAAAGGTTGAGCATCGACCTAGGATCCAGGAGATCAAGGTTCGATTCCCGGTCAGGCACATGCCTGGGTTGCAGGCTCAATTCCCAGCAGGGAGAGTGCAGGAGGCAGCCAATCAGTGACTCTCTTATCATTGATGTTTCTATCTCTCTCTCTCCCTCTCCCTGAAATCAATAAATACATATTAAAAAAAAAAAAAAAGAACAGTATCATAAATATGACTGCGCAAACAATAGTTTCCAAATTCATCCATGTAATGAGCCTAAAAGAGGCACTTGTGAGAGGAATCTATTCAAACTGTTCTTGGAATAGGGGAGACATATTGTCAAATAACTGATAAATTAAAGGCTATTTGAAAACACAACAACATGAAAATTAATGAAAGAAAAAGATATGGGAGAAGGAAATCATTAGAAACAATTCTATAAGAAAGTATGCTCACCTGTGACACAAGAGCAAGCCAAGAAATTACAGGATTGTGGAGGTAGAGGGTCAGGTATGAACAGAGATAGGTGATTGAAAGCTGAGAACTTGTGGTATATTTGTGATGCAATGACCATGAGGCAGACAAACAGGAAGAGGAATGATTGATCATCTTGGGATTCTGAAAACCTGAATTAAATGAGCCAAAATTGGAGGAAGGATATCAAAATTAAAGTTGGTGCAAAGAGCTGACTTCAGCTGTATAAGTGATGAATCATAAGAAAGAGCTGACTTTGAAGCAAAGCTTGGGATGTACCCAAAACATTTACTAAATATTGAATACCGCTATGTGTCAAGCAATAGCTGAATAGTTTATAATCATTATTTTTATCTAATCACCACAACAAATCTGACATTTAATAATTTACTCTTGATCACAAAGCAAGTAAGTAGCAAAGCCTATATTTAAGCACTGGCTCGTCTTCTATAAAATCCATGCTCTTAATTATTGTACTCCACTGCTCACCAGGTGCAACAGCTACAGAGTGAGTTTGAATCTTTTCCAGGAGAGCAATAAAGTTAAAAAAGGGGGGGGGGATGCATAAAAGAAACCTATGCTTAGCATTTAATTTTGATGCTCTCATATTATCCTCAGTAGAATATTAGGAGTTAGACTACTGCTATGAACTTTTTAAAGATGTGGAAACTGATGCACAAGTCAGTAAATTACTTGCCAAGCAATGCACACATATAATAGACGTCAGAGTCAGAATGCAAGCCCAGGCAATTTGACTCCAGGGCCTGCTTACAACTATACTGTCTCCATGGCACAAAATAATTTAAATAGTAAGATTATTAATATCCAGTGAAATGCTAGGCTGAATGTAAAGCAACAAGATTGGCAGAACAGGGACATCAGACACCCTGTAGATATTGGCTGGCAGGATCAGAGGGCTGAAGGAGGCAATCTAATTACCATATCCCCTTCTCCATCCATTCACTTTGAAATTGGTTCTCTATATGCATCAATGTTCTAGGGCTGCCATAATAAAGTACCACAAACTGGAGGGATTTGTTGTTAAATAAACAAACAAAAAATTATTGCCTCACAATCCTGGAGGCTAGAAGTTCAAAATCAAGATGTTAACAGAGTTGGTTACTTCTGGGAGGATGTGAGAGGAGGATCCGTTCCAGACCTCTTATGTTGTCTCACAGGCATTGCTTCCATGTGCATGCCTGTGTCCGAATTTCCTTTCTATATGAGCACCAGTCATATTGTATTAGGGCCCATCTTAATGATCTCATTTTAACTTGATTATCTCTGTGAAGACCCTATCTCCAAATAAGGTCACATTCTGAGGTATTGGTAGTTAGGACCTCAAAGTTGAAATATTTTCTTGGAAATGTCCTCAGCTAAATACCAAGTTCCTTACTTATAAAATTGGCTTTCAGGTAAATATAGTACTCAATTCAGTTAAGTTTCTCTGTTGCATAATGAGGATCTCCTTTCCTCTAGTTTCCAATAACATGTTCTTCATTTCTTTTTGAGTTCTCATCAGAATAATCTTCAACATTCATATTTCTGCCAACATTTTGTTTATAATGATATTTTCATTTTCTAAGACAATACAGGATTTCTCTACCATGCTCCTTAGTTTCCCCAGTCCTCACTGGCAGTCTTTAACATCCATATTTCTACCAACAGTCTGGTCAAGGCAAGCTAGGTTTTTTCCTATTATGCTTTCTAAAATTCTTCCAGCCTTTATGCATTATCCAATTCTAAAACACTTCCATGTTTTTAGGCATTTCTTACAGTACTGTACAACTTTATTGTACCAAAACATTTATTGTAAGAATTAGCCTGGAGGGCATGGCTCAGTGGTTGAGCATCGACCTAGGATCCAGGAGATCGATGTTCGATTCCCGGTCAGGGCACATGCTCGGGTTGCAGGCTCAATCCCCAGCAGGGGGTGTGCAGGAGGCAGCTGATCAGTGACTCATCATTGATATTTCTCTCTCTCTCTCTCTCCCTCTTCCTTCCTCTCTCTGAAATCAATAAAAAGTAAAAATGATTTTAAAAAAAGAAGAAATTGGCGTCTATGATTGTGGAGGGTGGCTTGGAAAGTTCAAAATCCATACAGCAGACCATCAGGAAAGGCAGGCTGGAACAGTCAGACATGACTGAAGCAGCATCCACAGACAGAATTTTTTTTTGTTCAAGGAAGCCTCAATTTTGCTCCTAATGCCTTTCAGCTTATTGAATCCACATCTCCTAAGATTATCTAGAATTCTCTTCCTTTAAGTAAAATGATTATACTGTAATCACATGTACAAAATAACTTCATAGTAACACTGGGATTAGTGTTTGAGTAACTGGGGACTATAGCATAGCCATGTGACACATAAAGCTGACCATCACACCCACATTTTTTTTTCCTTATATCCAAAACTTGGTACTAAAAACACCCAGCAACTTGGAAAAGCCAATGGGAACAACAACAAAAAAGTATCCAATCAAACCCTGCTTTTCCCAAGAAACAGGAAAAAGGCAACCCAGAAAGGCAGAAACTTTAGACAATAACCAACTTATCCCCCATCAGCAAAGGACCAATGAAGACTCTAGATTTCCATTCTTTCTCGACTATAGTCACCCCTTGAAGCTGGTTCCCCAGCAAGCTTTAGAAAAGAGAGTGTGAGGAGCTGGGGCTCTCATCCCAGTTCCATGTAACAAGAACACCCTCCACAGTATTACAGAGAACAAGTTGAACCACCATAAGTCACCGCTCTTTCACAACTGTCTCAGGGGAGGCTGAAACTTTCACTATCACATCATGATAAGGAGTCCTCTCCCTTCCTATTGGGTCAGTGGAGATCACCTAGAAAAGAGTAACGAGGAGATTTTCCTTTTCCTGGCCAGGGTAGTGTCAGTGAAAGCCTAGTGGGAAGCCTAAAATCCAGGCTCCATCTATTCAATGAAGTAACCCTCCTCCAGCAATAGCACCAAAGGAGGCCTAGTAGGGAACTTGAACTTCCACCCCCATCTAGAAGTAACAAGGCAGTACTCCCCACCCTCATCCATTGTCATAATGTTTACTAAAACAGAATATTTAAATAAGACCCTGTGTCTTTTAATGCTTTGCTTCCAGTGTCCAGGAAACAATGAAGTCATTTGTCCCACCAAAATGTACAATCTCAACCTAAATGAAAAAAGAATATCAACAGATACAAACACTGAGATGACACAGAGGTTGGAATTGTGAGAAGGACTTTAAAGCAGCTCTCATAAAAGGATTCCACAAGAAATAATAAACATGCTGGACATAAATAAAAAAATAAATAAAGGTCTTAACAAAGAAATAACAGGAGATATGAAAAAGAAACAAATGGACATTTTAAAAGTGAAAAACAGCCCGGCCGGGAGTGGCTCAGCAGTTGAGCATCGACCTGGGATCCAGGCGATCAGGGTTCGATTCCTGGTCAGGGCACATGCTTGGGTTGCGGGCTCGATCAATGACTCTCTCATCATTGACATTTCTATCTCTCTTTCTCCCTCTCCTTTCCTCTCTCTGAGATCAATAAAGATATATTTAAAAAAGTGAAAAACAAAATAACTGAAATAAACATTTGTTTAATGGGCATAAAAACAGAATAGACAGGAAAGAAGAAAAATTCAGTAAACTGAGCAGATAGGAATTTCTAGTGTTCATCCTCTGCACCAGAAACACCAATTTGAACAATATCCATGAATGAAAATATCTTTTCAAGACCCAAGAATTTCAGGTGAGAGATTATAGCACTTGGGTGAAGCACATAAATAAAAAAAATTCATTAAGGAGAGTAGGAAAATAGATTCACTTTACTTTCAGCACCCCTCCCTCAAACCTAAGCAGTCCATCTCAGAGAGAGAGCGAGAGAAGAGAGAGGTGCCATCCTTGTGGGAGAAGGAGAGAGAAGTAAGCACCAGGATTCACTGTGAACACCTGAATTCACCCATCCAAACATCAGACTAACTCCTGAAACCATAGGTGGCTCCCTGAGGGCTCCTGAGAATCCAAGTTCCTTGGCCTACCTCAGTGCTAGCCAACTTGCATGGCTCTGGGCAGTTCCTGTGGCCATACTCCAGGCAGTGTCTGATAAACCCAGGCTTCCAGCTCATTTGGGCACAGGTCTCCCAGTGGGCTCCTGTGAACTCAGGCTCCCAGCACAATAGTACTGGCTGGCTCCCATGACTCCTATGTTTTCAGGCTCCCAATCAGCTCCTACTAACACAGGCTCTACGAAGGCATTTGTGAGCCCAGGCTCTAGGCCTGGCCCAGTTTCTGACCATTCAGGTAGTCAAAACACTCAAGCACTGAGGTAGCTCCTGTGACCTGACCCACAAGGCTGGTTACTATGAGCCCAGGCTCCTACTTGCCAGACCAATAACTACTGTGGTTCAAGACTCCATGCTCTCTTTAGCATCAGGTCAACTCCCATAGCCTAGGCTCAATGCCAGTTCCTATTAAACCAGAATCTCAGTCCATCCCAGTACTAAACTGGCGAACATGGACACAGATGTTAGGGCCAACAGAGCAGATTTTGGCATCTTTTTGTTTCCTTTGGATCCAGGATTTAGGTCACCCATGTAGACCCAGGTTGTAAATCCATCACATCAGACTCAAACACCAGGCCTTTACACCTATGGCCCAGGCACGAGACCTACTCACTCAGGGACTCCAGCAGCAAGCCCACTTGTGGATATCACCCAATGGCCCACGTAGAGTCTCTGGATTGGTTAACTGGTAAAGGACTTTGAATATTGAAGTCAGTCTGTAAAGACAGAAGAGGTGCCTACCTTTTCCAAATGCACATGCACCAATGGAAGACCACAATGACCATGAGTAATCAAGAAAACACATCACCACCAAAGAACACTAATAAAACTCCTATGACTGACCCTAAAATGGAGATCTGTAAACCCTCTGAAAAAGAATTCACAATAATCCTTTTAAAATTCAGTAAACTACCTGAAAACAAAGATAGACAACTAAATGAAATTAGAAATACAATTCAAAAGCAAAATGAGAAGTTAAACAAAGAAACAGAAACCATTTAAAACAACAACACAGAAATACTAGAGTTGAAGAATACAGTGACTAAAATGAATAATTCATTAGAGAGCTTCAACAGCAAGATTGACCAAGCAGAAGAAAGAATTTATGAAAGAAAAGACAGGTCATTTGAAATCATCCAGACAGAGCAGAAAAAAGTAAAAAACAAACACCCCCCCCCCTCGAAAAAATAGTGGATAAAACTTACATGAATTACGGATGCTAGTCAAATAAACCATCTATGCTTTAGTGGTTAAAAGGAGAAGATAGAAAGAGGAAGGGGCAGAAAGCTTATTTAAAGAAATAATATCTGAGAACTTCCCAATCTGGGGAGAGATTTGGACATTCAAGTTGATGAAGCTAAGAGGTAACTCCAAAATTTCAACCCAAAACAAGCTGCTTCAAGATACATTATAATAAAACTGCCTAAAATCAAAGACAAAAATGAATTTATAAAGCAGTAAGAGAAAAATAATTTCTCACATATAAAGGAATCTGATTAAGGCTATCAGTAGATTTCTCAGCAGAAACCATGCAGGTCAGCAGTCTGTAGAATGTTATCTTCAAAGTACTGCATGATTGAATCTGCCAACCAAAAGTACTTTACACAAAAATGCCACTTTTCATAAATGAAGGAGAGATAAAAACTTTCTGAAAAAAAAGAACACCTCAAAAGCTTAAGAAGGTTATCACCACTAGACTTTCCTTATAAGAAATACTACTAGAAGTTCTTCAAGCTAAAATGAAAGGATGCTAATTAATAACATGAAAATGTATGAGAATATAAAGCATATTGGTAAAGGTAACTATATAGTCAAATTCAGAATACTGTAACACTGTAACATGGTGGTATATTAATAAATTAAATCTAGTATAAAGGTCTAAATGGCAAATGTTTAAAAAATAACTATACTTATATTGTTAAGAATATACCATATACATAGAGGTAAATTGTGACATCAAGTATAAAATATGGCAGGGAGGTATAAAAGTATAGAAATTTTTTATGTAATCTAAGTTAAGTTGTTATCTGATTAAAATAAAACATTCTATTTTTGTAAGATGTTTTACATAGAAATAAGATGTTTTATGTTAGCCTCATGGAAACAACAAAGCAAAAACCTACACAAAATACAGAGAAGAAACCAAAGCATAACACTACAGAAAATCAATTAAAAAAGACACACAAGAGGAAGAAAGAAACAAAGGAATTACATAACAGCTAGAAAAGAATTAATAAGATAGCATTAGTAAGTCTTTACCTACAATTACTTCAAATAAAAATACATTGAATTCTTCAATCAAAAGGCATAAGAGTCGCTGAATGGATTAAAAAACAAGACCCAAGTATATGCTTCCTACAAGAGATTAGCCTCAGCTTTAAGGATAAACATAGGTTCAAAGTAAAAGGACAGCAAAAGATAGTCCATGAAAATTAAAACCAAAGGAGAATAAGAATAGCTATGCTTATATCCAACAAAATAGATTTTATATCAAAAAATGTAACAAGAGACAAAGAAGATCAATAGATAATGATAAAGAATTCAATTCATCAAGAGGATATAACAATTGAAATATATATGCTTCTAACACTGGAGCACCTAAATATATTAACCAAATACTAAAAGATCTGAAGAGAGATTTAGACAACGGTAAAATAATAATAGGAATCTTTAACACCCTATCTACTGTCAACAACAGATAGATCATCCAGACAGAAAGTCAATAAGGAAACACTGGACATGAATGATACCTCAGAACAAATGGTCTACCAGACATATACAGAACACTTCACCCCGACGCAGCAGAATACACATTCTTAAGCATACACTCAACATTCTCCAGAATATATCATGTGAAAGGCCACAAAACAATCCTTAGAAAATTTAAGAAGATTGAAATTATACCAAGTATCTTTTCCAAACTTGATGGTATAAAACTAGAAAACATCAATAACAACAAGAACAACAAAAAATGTGTGGAAGTTAAAGAACACATTGCTGAACAACAAATGGGAAGTCAAAAAATATCTGAAAGAAAAAAAAATTGAAACATACACACCAAATTTTATGGGATTCAGCAAAAGCATTCCTAAGAGGGATAAATTTTAGCAATAAAGGTCTACATCAAGGAAAAAAGAAAAATGGCAAATAAGTATTCTAACTTTGCATCTCAAGAAACTTTAAAAAAAGACCGACTAGCCCGAAGTTTGTAGAAGGAAAGAAATAACAAAGTAAATGAAATAGAAGCCAGAAAAACAATAGAAAGATTGATGAATATATTTTTTTAACTTTTAAAAAAATAGCTCTTGACCAATCTTAAGCTAAACTAAGAAAAAAGAATAAAATAAATAAAATCATAAATGAAAGAGAATATATCTGATAACACAGAAATACAAAGGATCAGAAGAAAGTACTATGAGCAGATCCGTGCCAACACATTTGAGTAATCTAGAAATGAATAAATTCCTATTTGTAAACATAGAACCTACCAGGGCTAAATCCTAGAAGAAATAAAAATGAACAGGCCAATAATGAGTAAGGAGAAATAGTAACTTAAAAAATTCCCAAAAAATAAAAGATGGCTTCACTGATGAATTCTACCAAATATTTAAAGAAGACTTAGTACCAAACCTCAAACTATTCCAAAAAAATTAATGAGGAGGAAATGCTCCCAAACTGATTCTGCAAGGCCAGCATTGCCCCGATACCAATCCCAGATGAAGACACTACAAGAAAAGAAAACTACCATCCAATATCCCTGGTAAATACAGATGCAAAAGCTCTAAACAAAAAGCCAGCAAATCAAATAAAACAGCATATTAATAAGATCATATACCATGATCCAGTGGAATAAATCCCTGGATGCAAGGATAGTTCCACATGCACAAATCAATAAATATTATATTCCACATTAATAAAACAAAAGATAAAAAAGTATATAATCACCTCAGTTAAATGCAGAAAAGCTTTAACAAATTAAATATCCTACATTAATAAACTCTCAAAAAAGTTAGGTATAGAAGGAATGTCCCTTTATACAATAAACGCCATAAATGAAAAATACACAGCTAACATCATAATGAATGGTGAAAGGTTGAAAACTTTTCCACTAACATCAGTAACAAGATAGGAGTGCCCACTCTCTTCACTGCTATTCAACACAGTAATAGAAGTCCTATTCAGAGCAATTACTCAAGAAGAAGAAATAAAAGGCATTCAACTCAGAAAGGAAGAACTAAAACTGTCTCTGTTTGCAGATAATATTCTCTTATATAGAAAATCCTATAGGCCATCAAAAATCTATTAGAACTAATCAACAAATTCAGTAATGTTGTGGGATACAAAATCATCATAGAAATCAGCTGCATTTCTATATGTTATATTTCTATAATATAATTCTAATTAATTATTAATTATCTAAAAAAGAAATAAAGAAAAAACTCCAACTTACAACAGCATCAAAAATAATAAAATACTTAGGCATAAAAGGAATCAAAGAAGTGAAAGATCTATACACTGAAAATTGCAAAACATTGATAAAAATAAATGTAGAAGACACTATAGATTCAATACAATCCTAATCAAAATTCTAAAAGCATTTTCACAGAAATATGAAAAAAAATCCTAAAATTTGTATGAAACCACAAAAGAAGCCGGATAGCTAATGCAATCCTGAGAACGAAGAAGAGAGCTGGATGCATCACAATTCCTTTAAACTTTATACAAAGCTACAATAATTAAAACAGTATGATAGTGGCATAAAAACAGATGCATCGAGCAATGGAAAACTATCAAGAGCTGAAAAAATAAACCCATAAACATAAGGTCAACTAACATTTGACAAGGAATTCAAGAATACTCAGTGGGGCATGGATAGACTATTCAATAAATGGTGGTGTGAACAGTGGACATTCACATGTCAAGAAATGAAACTAGGCTCCTATCTTATACCACTCACAAAAATCAAATTAGAATGGATTATAAAGGCCTAAATTAAAGATTTAAAATTGTAAACAAAACAGGAAAAAGCACCTTGACACTGGTCTTGGCAATGATCCCTTGGATGTGATGCTAAAAGTGAAAGCAAGAAAAGCAAAAATTAACGAGGGAAAAACATCAAACTCAAAAGCTTCTGCATAAGAAAGAGTCAATTAGCAAAATGAAAACGTAGGCTACAGAATTGGAAAAAATATTTGAAAACCACCTATCAGAGAAGGGGTTAATATCCAAAATATATAAGGAACTCATACAATTCTGTATCAAAGAAAACTAAAAACAAGCCCCAAAACACAAGCCAATTAAACAGTGGACAAGGAATTTGAAGATATTTTTCCAAGGTAGTTATACAAATGGCCAACAGGTACATGAAAAGATGGTTGATATCATTAATAACCAGGGCACTGTAAATCAAAATTACAGTGAGATATCACCTTACATGTATTAGAACGGCTATTTTCAAAATAAGGTAAGTGTTGATTAGGCAGTAAAGAAAAAGGTACATTATTCATGAGAATGCAAATTGGTACAGCCATTATTAAAAATGCTATGGAGTTTTTTGAAATATTAAAAATAAAACCTCCATTTGATTTAGCCATTCCACTTCTAGCCAAATATATAGCTAAACAAAATTAAATTAGTATCTCAAAGAGATCCATGCAATTTCAGGTTTATTACAGTATTATTTACAACAGCCAGGACATGGAAACAATCCATGCGTCCAATCCATCAACAGATGACTGTATAAAGAAAATGTGTGTATTTATCCACACACACACACACACACAATGAAATATTATTCAGACATAGAAAGGAGGAAATCCTGCCATTTGTTGCAACGTGGATGAAATTTGAGGGCATAATGCTGTTCAATAGATAAGTCAGGCAGTGAAAGACGTATAGTGTATGTTTTCGCTTTTATGTTGGAATAAAAAAAAAAAAAAGATTTCATAGAAATAGAGAATAGAATGGTAGCTTCCAGAGGGTGGGGAATGCAGGAAACAGGGAGATGTCGGAACAAGAATACAATTTCTGTTTATAAGATAAATAAATTCTTGGGATCTAATGTGCTGTATAATGACTCTTACTAACAATACTGTTTGATAGTTGTTAAGGGAATAAATCTTAAATGTTGTTACCGCCCCCCAAAAAAGGTAATTATGTGACAGGATGGAGGTGTTAACATTATTGTGGAACACAACCCTTTTTCATTATACACAGGTATCAAGGTAATGCATTGTACACTTTAAACTTACATATATGTCAATAGTATATCAATAAACCTGGGGGAAAAAGAAAAATTCTTCTGTAAGAAGAAAAATAATTTAAAAACTTAAAAATAAAGTATATAAATTACTTAACCTAAACAACTAAAATAGACAAAAACAAAAAAACAAAAACAAAGCTGGGTATTGGAGACCTATAGATCTATAACAAAAGACCTAACATTGATCTTCTTGGAGTCCTAGAAGGAGATAAAATAGGTGAGGCTATAAATAATTTCAAAGAAAAAAATGCTGATAATTTCCTAAATTTGGCAAAAGCTTACAGATTCAAGAAGATAAATGAACCCTAAATAATATAAACCCCCAAATATCCTCAGGAAGACACATTAAAATCAAATTCTGAAAAGTAAAGACAAATAAAAAGACTGAAATCAGTGAGAAATAAATGATACCTTACATTTAAGGGAAAAACAGAATGAGAGGATTTTTCATCTGAGGTCATGGAGCCCAGAAGGAAGTGGTACAACATTTTTCAGATTCTGAAAAAGAAACCACTGTCAACACTGAATTCCCCATTCAGTGAAATGAAAAGGAAGTAGATTCCCACACAAAGGAAAACTAAGAGAATTTGTCATGAGTAAACCTACCATAAAAGAATGTCCTGAATAGACACTTCTCCAAAGAGGACATACAGATGGCCAACAGACACAGGAAAAAATGTTCAACATCACTAATCATCAGAGAGATGCAAATTAAAACCACAATGAGGTATCACTTCTCACTTGTCAGAATGGCACCATCAACAAACCAACAAACAGCAAGTGCTGGCGAGGGTGTGGAGAAAGGGGACCCTAGTACACTGCTGGTGGGAATGCAGACTGGGGCAGCCACTATGGGAAACAGTGTGGAGGTTCCTCAAAAAATTAAAAATGGAGCTGCCATTTAAACCCAGTGATCCCACTTCTAGGAATATATCCTAAGAATCCTGAAACACTAATCAGAAAAAATACATGCACCCCTATATTCATAGCAGTGTTATTTACAATAGCTAAGATCTGGAAATAGCCCAAGTGCCATCAGTAGATGAGTGGATAAAAAGCTGTGGGACATTCACACCATGGAATACTACGCAGCTATAAAGAAGAAGGATCTCTCACCCTTTGTGACAGCAGGGATGGGCCTGGAGAATATTGTGCTAAGTGAAATAAGCCAGTCAGAGAAAGACAAGTACCCCATGATCTCACTTATGTGTGGAATCTAATGAACAAAATAAACTGACAAATAAATAGGTCCAGAGACTTTGGAAGCATGTAGCAGACTGATGAATCTCAGAAGGGTGGGAGTGGGGGTGGGGGGGTGGGGGTGGGAGTGGGGCGGGAAGAGACTAACCAAAGAACTTACATGCATTTCTGCATTGCCTGTGGACACTGACAAAAGTGCAGGTAAGGGCTGGGGTGAGGTGGGAGCTGGACAGTAAGGGGCAAAGGTGGAGGGGGGTGGACATCAGTAATACCCTCAACAATAAAAATAAATTAAGAAAAAAAAAGAATGTCTAAAGGGAGTAGTAAGTAGAAAGGAATGGTAAAATATGCCATCTCAAAACCTCAGAATAGAAGAAACAAAGAAAATAACAAAAGGTTTTATTTCTCCTTTTGAGTTTTCTAAATTATGTTTAATAGCTGAATCAAAAAGCATATTTTCTGATGTGGGTCTTAATAGACATTACACACGATAGAGGGTTAAGTCCCTTAAAGTGATGAAAAATTTCTACACTACACTCAAATTATTAAAATGCACTCAGCAGACTCTGATAAGTTATGTATGTGTAATGCAATACCTGGAGAAACCACTGAAATATTACAGATACACCAAAATACTGTAGATGAATCAAAATAATATTCTAAAAAATTTCCAAGTGACACAAGAAGGAAGGAAAAAAGAAGTAATGAAAAGCAGAGATCAGAAAATGAAGAAAAAAAAAAAAAGTGCCAGATTTAAGCCTTAAAAAATCTAGTTACATTAAATATAGACCAAATAAAAAAATTAAAAGACAGATATTGGTAAAATCATTTAAAAGCATGACCCAATTATACATGCAGGTGTATGTTGAATGAAAAAGCCAATTCCAAAATGTAATAGAGTATATGATTCTATTTGTGTAATATTCTTAAAATAAAGCTGTGGAGATAGAACATATTAGTGGTTGACGGTGCTCAGAAGGTTTTTGTCTATAGCACAAAGGAGTACTAGTAGCACAAGGGAGAACTTTGTGGTTATGTAATAATTCTGTACCTTGATTTTGGTGGCAGTTACATAGATTTACACATGCAATAAAATGCCACAAGACTTTACACACACATTGCACCTCTGTGCCTGGTTTTGATACTGTACTAGAGTTACATAAGATATAGCTACTGGGGGAAACTGGGTAAAGAGTACTTGAGGTTTCTCATTGGAGTAAAAGAGCTTTAGAACTAAAAGAAATTTATCATTGTTTGTTTGTTTGTTTAAATATAAAAACAAACATAGCAGTCTCCACCCTTCAGGTATAATTCTGTCGTTGGATAAGACATCCTGATCTCTACTTGGTAACTCCTTTCATTTTTCTGTCCTGTTCCTACACACCAACTCAATAATGTATTAACCATTCCATCCTGTTATACTGCTATGGAATTTCCTAAAAAGCACAAATCACTTTGTAGAATCATAGTGATTTCTTAAACTAATGACCTCTCTGCCTTTATATATATGCAAACTATGTAAATCCAGTTCATCAGATTATTATCAATTCTTTAGAGGATGTCCAGCCATAACTTTCTTGTAGGATTTCCCAATATTTAAGTCCTTTTAATCTGATCATATCCTTCCTCAGTTTTGTTTATAAGCGTGACAGAAAACAGAACTATTTATGTCTTATTTCTACTGTGGTACCAATATAATAGAGATCAGATACAGGTATACATGTAAGACAGAGCTTCTCTATATGCAAATTTTTCCAAAAGAAACCTTGGAGAATATGTTTCATGAACCTTGTATTCCTCAGCAATTCAGGCAGATAAAAGAGAGATAATAAAATTGTAAAGAAAAAATTGTAAAGATTTCCGTTTTTGGAGATAGCTGATGCTAAGGATCCCTTGTTTTGGTTTGGGGAGGTTGGGTAGGTAACTCCTTCACCTCAATTCTAGAGAAAGTAAGCATACACTGATGACCCATGTCCCTGCGGATAGGGGGTTCTCTGGACCGTAGTCTCCCTCCCAGCCACAAAATCCAGAGAGAGAGCAAGGAACTCACTTGCTGATTTGCTGAGCCAGGAGAGAGTTTTGTTTCATTTTGCTTCAGTTTTTGAGAGGATAAGTTTGCTTCCCCAAAGCTTGTAAAGTCAAAGGATACATGAGTATATTCCGTGAATACAAAAGAGAAAGAGCCAGTGTGAGTAAGCTTCACCCTGCACGTAGGCCTAGAGGGGCAGAAGACACCGCGCAGGGACGCTGCTGAGGAGTGGATGCCAGGGAGCTCCGGAGACAGCTACATGGGCTACCCAGCTAAGACGTGCATGTGCCCCTGCCAGGGGAACTCAAGGGAAAGGTGCTGAGCTACGGAAATGCCTGAGAAGCCCGTGAGCCTGCCCACAAACTCAAATGCCAGTTTGAAGTGTATTCCGTGCCCACAGAGTCGAAAGCCAGCCTACAAGTAAACCAAATATATTTTTAAGGAATAAAGTGAAGCCTAAATCAGGGTGTGTTTTTACTATATCACACATAGTAGTCGTTAACATGCCAAAGTTACGCAGATAAACACGTGGATAAATTTTTCAAATAAATATTGTTTGTCGTCTAAATAATCTTATTATTTTTTTTAATAATCTATCATCTGTCTTCCAAGTGCTTCTGTAGTGGCCATTTAATGGATCAGTGCAGTGGTTTGGAAGAAGATACTCTTTCATCTAATTTATACTGTTATTTTCTTTACACAGCTTTGTTTTTTTGGTTTGAGGAAGGGAAGCCTACTGCCCAGATGACACTGAAGTAAAGAAGAAGGAAAACGGAGCTGGCCTTGGGATTGCGACCACAAGCAGCTAAGTGGCACTGTTGTCCCAGCTGAGTGGGCACAAAAATAAAGCCAAATGGAATGAGAGGAAAAGTACCAGAGCAGGTCTAAGAAGCAGCTTGAAGAGCTAGGAAGGCACCTAAAGATTCGTAGACTTTCCATTCCCCACCGGAATGACAGGCGTGACATCCCCACCAGGAAAACACTGCAAAGCAGCATCCAGGCTGTTTATACAAATGCCCCTGTATTCCTCCTCTACACAAAATACCTTTAGATTTCAGGCAAGGACTTAAGCGGTTTATCTAGATAAAAATAATAGGTGCACAGTTTTAGAAAACAAAGCAAAAGGATGAAAAAGCAGACTCTGAAGATTTCTGAAGCATGTTTTTCCCCTACAGGGACATATACTTACTATGAAAATGGGAGATCAAAAGAAAACCACCGATATTTCAACTATTGAAAAATGTAACATTTTGATTTATTTTCAGTATGTTAGGTTTGTTTTCCTTCCTGTGGAATTTGTATGCATTTTGATTTATTTTGATTTATTTTGATTATGTTTAGACTCGGCTAAAGAAGGAAGGTCACTCCCCTAATTCACTGATTCTCTGCCCCTTTCCTTTTCTGGGGATTGGAGGCGCAGCGGCACCTTCACTGTCTTACATCTTCCCCCTCAATGTAGGGCCGGGGCTTCCTGACCCGTGGGTAGTTCCTGAGCTTACCTACCTGCCCCAGACGCCCCTGGTTAGTCTTAGAATCTCAGCTACATACGCTGAGAAATAGAAACCTAAGAGGGGCTGTTTGATAGCCTTGTAGAAGAAGTAGTTTGGAGGGAAGAAAAGATAAACATAGGAGATGCATCTCCTGCCCCTGTGTTTTGATGGTCCGAGAAAGCTCAACACATCCTATGCTATCTAAATATTGATTACCATTACTTATTTATTACAACAAACTACTAATGCAACACATGGCTGCAAACAGAATTAGTGTAAGACCTAAACACAGACCAGAGATAATTGAAGGTAGACATCCAGGGCAGAGTGTTGGACGAATTATTTCTAAATCTTGTAAGTAGAAAATAACAGCAGTAGTTCTTAGACTATATCAAATCTCAGTATGAGTTACGTCATTTGTCATTCTGTTCTATTATACTGACAAGTCTTTTTTTTTTTTTTTGCAATTTCTCTTCTCCTTTGTTAAAAAATGTGTGTTCTATTTGCCAAGGTTTACTCATTTCTAGTAAAAATTTCCTTGGGCTTCAAGTAACTAAGTTATTTATAATTTTAGAAAACCTTACTTAACAAATAATATAACAATCATGTTAAAGCAGATTCCTAAGAAAAAGTAATCACATCTAATTAGTTTTATTACTATTGTATAGTCTTCACCTACTTACCTAGGTGACTTTTTCACACAAATAAATTCCTTTTGCATTTTATTCTTTGTAATTGATTTTACATTTCAATCATTTAAAATCATTCAACCTAGCTCTTTGTTCTTAAATATTTACTAGCTCAATAATATTTCATCTAGGTGACACATCATGACATTTTGAACTATCACAACTCCTCCATTTAAAAATAGAGGACTTAAAAATTAAAAGCAAATTGATAACTTGAGAATTGTGTTTATTACCCGCATTACAGAAGCAAAACAGTGGATAACTTAGGATTATTA